>NC_069502.1:935760459-936130459 GCF_027579735.1 Bombina bombina | reverse complement strand
AGTATTTCTTTCTTCTTCTCAACTATATACAGTATATATAAATATATATATATCCAAATGAACAAAGATGGTGTTAGCACTGTTTCATCAGTAAAACAAAATCTTTATTGTGACATAGAAGAACAGCAATGTTTCGGGTCCCACGGACCCTTAGTCAGCATTTAGGTATCTGAAGGAGAGTCGCTGCACATGTGCAGAAACGTTGGCACTGAAATGCAGTGAAAGCTAGAGTTCAACATGGTGGAACCTGTGACTTTACAAATGTGTGGAATAATCTCAATACTATTTTTATAAAAATATATTTAGTGTTTAAAGCAGGGGTCAAGTCCTACAAAAAAAGTCTGGGAACTCACCAAGACTCACCCCCCCCCCTCACAATTAATATTGTTTCATACACAGACACACACACTTACACACACACTGTATTTATATTATATAATCTATACACTTTGGTGAATGAAAACAAATTAAATCCATTATAGGGTTGAACTTTTGCCTTTGGGCATGAGACTCCTCCTCTGTCACAGAGTCTCACCCACTTAAGGTGCAATAGTTCTATTTCTGCTGAGGGGAGCTAAATAACCCCAGAGCAATCCACACAGAAATGTAAGCACCATGTGTTACACATATTCCGGGGTGATCACAAAGTAGGACCACTGATAGGCTTGCATTTAGTATATTGTAGGAAGCGTTACTGCCCATTACTAGACTGTGCTCCAGCTCCTCCCACCAACAGCAGCAGCAGTGTTTACTGAAGTGTTTCTGTTCTCTGTCCAGGGGGAACTTAGTTCCCCCTGCAAAAGTAGTGCAGGAACTCCGTTCCCATGCGTTCCCACTCGACTTGACCCCTGGTTTAAATTAATTTTAATAGCTGTTGGCCAGATGAAAATGATTGTTAAAGATGATTAACCAATGTAAACTCAGATTGCTTCAGAACACAAAAAGGGAAAGAGGGTACCTCACAGTGTAATATGTCAGAATGCAAGAATACAGGAGTGCATCATACATCTCACAAGTGAGAAGTAAAGACAGTCATGATGGGCACTCACAGTTCCCAAGGTAAACAAACCAAAATGTTTAAGGACAATCTTCTGTCTCAGTATCAGAGTACTAGAACTCTGAAGGCAGATGTCTTCCCAAAAATTGACAAGCATAATCCAGGAACTTTAAAACAATTTAGTGTAAATAAGATACCATCAATAAATATCAGCTTAGCCCTAACTGTCTGGTCATTTCATTAGGCTGATGAATGAGCACCAGAAGGTATTGCCTACGTGTGTGTTATATATATGTTTCTTTTATGGGACTATAGACAGTTTATAGACATTTTACTCAAGGGTAATTGTCTGGTTAATAAATAAAGTAAACATAGACTCTAAAATCTGTTAATGGGCACTGATTTTTTTTTTATATATATATTTTTTTTTTTTAAATAGCAAAATAGCAAAAAAATCCAGATAGATTTCTTAGGAGTTTAACAAACTCTATTTCAGATTTTTTTTTTATCTAGCCCCCTGTTTGAAAAATATATATTATGAGATAATTTGGAAGTAGAATGAACATTATCATTATGTGTCATTACTGCGACTGGAATGATAGATAGGTGCCTAGTTTGCACATAACTAAAATCCCACCGCTCACCAAACCAATATCATTAGAATGGAAAATATTCCAAAACAGACCAATTTGGGGGTCGATCCGATAAAAATCGTCGCCCGCAAAAGCCGGCGACGCCAATATTTACGCTGATTTGGTATCACATATACGGCGTAACCTAGAAGTTACGCGCGTATATTTCTGCCGTCGCCCGTAGTTTTTTGGGCCATAGGCAGGTATACCAAACCAGCGCAGTTTGGTATCCAATATGCAGCGTAAGGACTTACGTGGCGAAAATGGAGAAAACTTACTCCATTTTCACCTCGCCACAAAAAGCAGCCGTAAGAAGCCTTACGCTGACTATTGGAGCCCCGTAACTCCCTAAACTGGCTGCTAAAATAAACCTAACACCTAACGCATGCGCAATGTCTATCTCCCTGTCAACCGCGATCTTCTAAAATAAACCTAACACCTAACGCATGCGCAATGTCTATCTCCCTGTCAACCGCGATCTTCTAAAATAAACCTAACACCTAACGCATGCGCAATGTCTATCTCCCTGTCAACCGCGATCTTCTAAAATAAACCTAACACCTAACGCATGCGCAATGTCTATCTACCTGTCAACCGCGATCCCCCCCCCGAAATCCCTAATAAAGTTATTAACCCCTAAACCGCCGCTCCCGGACCCCGCCGCCATCTACATAAACTAACCCCCTACTGTGAGCCCCTAAAACCGCCGCCATCTACCTTATCTATCCCCTAATTAGAACCCCTTACACCGCTGTCATCTACCTTATCTATCCCCTAATCTGACCCTTTACACCGCCGCCACCTATATAAAAATTATTAACCCCTAATCTAATCCCCCTATACCGCCGCCAGCTATATTAATATTATTAACCCCTAATGTAAGCCCCTTACACCGCCGCCATCTCTATTAAAATGATTAACCCCTAATTTAATCTACCTACCCCGCCGCCAGCTATATTATCTATATTAACCCTAAGTATATTATAGTTAATATAGTTATTACATTATATATATTAACTATATTAACCCTAATAATATTAGGGTTAATATAGTTAATATAGTTACTATAGTATTTATATTAACTATATTAACTCTATCTAACCCTAACACCCCTAACTAAATTTATATTAAATTAATCTAATTCATTTATAAACTAAAATATTCCTATTTAAATCTAAATACTTACCTATAAAATAAACCCTAAGATAGCTACAATATAATTAATAATTACATTGTAGCTATGTTAGGGTTAATATTTATTTTACAGGTAAATTGTTAATTATTTTAACTAGGTATAATAGCTATTAAATAGTTATTAACTATTTAATATCTACCTAGTTAAAATAATTACCCAATTACCTGTAAAATAAATCCTAACCTAAGTTACAAATACACCTACACTATCAATAAATTAAATAAACTACAAACATCTATCTAAAAATACAATTAAATTAACTAAACTAAATTACAAAAACAAACAAACACTAAATTACAAAAAATATAAAAAGATTACAAGATTTTTAAGCTAATTACACCTATTCTAAGCCCCTTAATAAAATAATAAACCCCCAAAATAAAAAAAATTCCCTGCCCTATTCTAAATTAAAATAAGTTCAAAGCTCTTTACCTTACCAGCCCTTAAAAGGGCCTTTTGTGGGGCATGCCCCAAAGAATTCAGCTCTTTTGCATACAAATACAATACCCCCCCCCCATTACAACCCACCACCCACATACCCCTATTCTAAAACCACCCAAACCCCCCTTAAAAAAGCCTAACACTACCCCCCTGAAGATCTCCCTACCTTGTCTTCACCACACCGGGCCGAACTCCTGATCCGATCCGGGCAATGTCTTGCTCCAAGTAGCAAAGAAGAATTCTTCCTCCGGCGATGTCTTCCTCCAAGCGGCAAAGAAGAATTCTTCCTCCGGCGATGTCTTCCTCCAAGCGGCAAAGAAGAATTCTTCCTCCGGCGATGTCTTCCTCCAAGCAGCAAAGAAGAATTCTTCCTCCGGCGATGTCTTCCTCCAAGCGGCAGCAAAGTCTTCATTCTTCCGGCGGCATCTTCAATCTTCTTTCTTCGCTCCGCCGCCGCGGAGCATCCATCCCGGCCGACGACTGAACGACGAATGAGGTACCTTTAAATGACGTCATCCAAGATGGCGTCCGCCGAATTCCGATTGGCTGATAGGATTCTATCAGCCAATCGGAATTAAGTTAGAAAAATCTGATTGGCTGATTGAATCAGCCAATCAGATTCAAGTTCAATCCGATTGGCTGATCCAATCAGCCAATCAGATTGAGCTCGCATTCTATTGGCTGATCGGAACAGCCAATAGAATGCGAGCTCAATCTGATTGGCTGATTGGATCAGCCAATCGGATTGAACTTGAATCTGATTGGCTGATTCAATCAGCCAATCAGATTTTTCTAACTTAATTCCGATTGGCTGATAGAATCCTATCAGCCAATCGGAATTCGGCGGACGCCATCTTGGATGACGTCATTTAAAGGTACCTCATTCGTCGTTCAGTCGTCGGCCGGGATGGATGCTCCGCGGCGGCGGAACGAAGAAAGAAGATTGAAGATGCCGCCGGAAGAATGAAGACTTTGCTGCCGCTTGGAGGAAGACATCGCCGGAGGAAGAATTCTTCTTTGCCGCTTGGAGGAAGACATCGCCGGAGGAAGAATTCTTCTTTGCCGCTTGGAGGAAGACATCGCCGGAGGAAGAATTCTTCTTTGCCGCTTGGAGCAAGACATCGCCCGGATCGGATCAGGAGTTCGGCCCGGTGTGGTGAAGACAAGGTAGGGAGATCTTCAGGGGGGTAGTGTTAGGCTTTTTTAAGGGGGGTTTGGGTGGTTTTAGAATAGGGGTATGTGGGTGGTGGGTTGTAATGGGGGGGGTATTGTATTTGTATGCAAAAGAGCTGAATTCTTTGGGGCATGCCCCACAAAAGGCCCTTTTAAGGGCTGGTAAGGTAAAGAGCTTTGAACTTATTTTAATTTATAATAGGGCAGGGAATTTTTTTTATTTTGGGGGTTTATTATTTTATTAGGGGGCTTAGAATAGGTGTAATTAGCTTAAAAATCTTGTAATCTTTTTTTATTTTTTGTAATTTAGTGTTTTTTTTTTTTTTGTAATTTAGTTTAGTTAATTTAATTGTATTTTTAGATAGATGTTTGTAGTTTATTTAATTTATTGATAGTGTAGGTGTATTTGTAACTTAGGTTAGAATTTATTTTACAGGTAATTGGGTAATTATTTTAATTAGGTAGATATTAAATAGTTAATAACTATTTAATAGCTATTATACCTAGTTAAAATAATTAACAATTTACCTGTAAAATAAATATTAACCCTAACATAGCTACAATGTAATTATTAATTATATTGTAGCTATCTTAGGGTTTATTTTATAGGTAAGTATTTAGATTTAAATAGGAATATTTTAGTTTATAAATGAATTAGATTAATTTAATATAAATTTAGTTAGGGGTGTTAGGGTTAGATAGAGTTAATATAGTTAATATAAATACTATAGTAACTATATTAACTATATTAACCCTAATATAATTAGGGTTAATATAGTTAATATATATAATGTAATAACTATATTAACTATAATATACTTAGGGTTAATATAGATAACATAGCTGGCGGCGGGGTAGGTAGAATAAATTAGGGGTTAATCATTTTAATAGAGATGGCGGCGGTGTTAGGGGCTTACATTAGGGGTTAATAATTTTAATATAGATGGCGGCGGTGTTAGGGGCTCACTTTAGGGGGTTATAGATATAACATAGCTGGCGGCAGGGTAGGTAGAATAAATTAGGGGTTAATCATTTTAATAGAGATGGCGGCGGTGTTAGGGGCTTACATTAGGGGTTAATAATTTTAATATAGATGGCGGCGGTGTTAGGGGCTCACTTTAGGGGGTTATAGATATAACATAGCTGGCGGCGGGGTAGGTAGAATAAATTAGGGGTTAATCATTTTAATAGAGATGGCGGCGGTGTTAGGGGCTTACATTAGGGGTTAATAATTTTAATATAGATGGCGGCGGTGTTAGGGGCTCACTTTAGGGGGTTATAGATATAATATAGCTGGCGGCGGGGTACGGGAGCGACGGTTTAGGGGTTAATAACTTTATTAGGTTGCGGCGGGGTAGGGGAGCGGCGGTTTAGGGGTTAATAGCTTTTTTATTGTTAGGCTAGTGAGGGGGGATAGCGGATAGAGGGTTAGACGTGTCGGGCTATGTTAGGGAGGCGTGTTAGACGTGTCGGGCTATGTTTAGGAGGCGTGTTAGACAGTGCGGGTGATTTAGACTTTAGTCAGGTTTTATAGGCGCCGGCAGTTTCTAACGTGGCGCAAGTCACTGGCGACTCCAAAAATCTGTACTTACGCAGATTTCTGGACATCGCTGGTTTGTGAGACTTGCGCCACTTTAGCAAGTGACGGCGCCGCATATTGGATGGCTCGAGTTGCGAGCTGAAACTGCGGGCGACGTGGGTTCCCTCGCTTGCGCCGCAAACTGCGATCTATATCGGATCGCGCCCATGATTTTCTCTGAAACATATGTTGATTTAATCATATGATTTATTTTATTGATATAAATTGATATAGTTAATACATGCATACATTTATTAGTGCCTCAACATTAAATGTAGTAAGAGGAATTACATTCATCATAATTATTGTTCTATAATTCATTCATCAAAGATGCGTATTCAGTTTTATTAATATTCCATAGTATATAGTAGCCACGCCTTTTTCGTTTTACTAAAGTGCATTTTTTCAGCTTTGCACTATATAAAATGTGCTTTTTGGAATTGGCAGCTTTTGAAATTTTGTATTTGTATAGCCGCTATAAGTTCACACTTTATCGAACGTGTTTTACTTCTAATATTGTGTGGGCACTTTTCCAATTGTGTTATATAAAAAACTAAAAACACTTTTGTTACAATGTAGCCAAAATATAAGAAGAGTAAAATACATTCAATATAGTAAAAACTTATAGCTGCTATACAAATACAAAATTAAAATATAAATTCCAAAAAAGATATTTTATATAAGGCAAAGCTGAAAAAACAGACTTTTGTAAAGCAAAAGAGACGTGGCTACTGTTTTCTATGGGATATAAATATCCTGTATACAAAGGGGTCCATTTATTAAGCAGCAGATACTGCTTCGGAGCCCCATTGTTTCAGGTCCGCCTGAAATGGAAGTTAAGAAGCAGCGGTCGTAAGACTGCTGCTCCGTTAACTTCTCTGTCACCTTCTAGGTGGCGGGCTGAAATCTTCCCGATCTGATCGGGACTATTGACGGCCCCGGCTAGCGGCTGATTGGCCACAAGTGAGCAGGGGGCGGTATTGCACAAGCATTTAACCAGAAATGGTTGTGCAATGTTAAATGCCTACAGCGTATCATGTCCGCTCGCCTCTTCATAAATCTACCCCAAAACCAAGAACACGCCAAAAGTTAAAAACATGTTTATTTAAATAGTGAAAAGGTTGTAAATACATATTATAGTATTTATCAGTATAATACATACATATAAAACACTGCATACACATGTATTACATAGCAACAATCCCAAATGTTTTAGTTTTCTTTATTAAGAATGGTGATCATCACATACATGGTCATTATATAGGCATTCCATGAGGGTTTCATGAGTGTTCCATTGGAGTAACCTGTATTTTAATGGAGAAACATTGCCAGAAGTTTCTTATTTTAAAAGTAATATCCATATTAGGTGAACCTTTTCACACATGCCTGTCTCTCCAGACTTTCAGTGGTGAAATTTTCAGTTGTAAGAAATCCACTGAATCTACAACGAAACTTAGTTTACGTATTTATTATTTGAACTGTTCCTACACTGAAACAATTTTTACTTTTAGTGAATGCACAGTATATGTTATTAGGGGGCTTAGAATAGGTGTAATTAGCTTAAAAATCTTGTAATCTTTTTTTATTTTTTGTAATTTAGTGTTTTTTTTTTTTTTTGTAATTTAGTTTAGTTAATTTAATTGTATTTTTAGATAGATGTTTGTAGTTTATTTAATTTATTGATAGTGTAGGTGTATTTGTAACTTAGGTTAGAATTTATTTTACAGGTAATTGGGTAATTATTTTAATTAGGTAGATATTAAATAGTTAATAACTATTTAATAGCTATTATACCTAGTTAAAATAATTAACAATTTACCTGTAAAATAAATATTAACCCTAACATAGCTACAATGTAATTATTAATTATATTGTAGCTATCTTAGGGTTTATTTTATAGGTAAGTATTTAGATTTAAATAGGAATATTTTAGTTTATAAATGAATTAGATTAATTTAATATAAATTTAGTTAGGGGTGTTAGGGTTAGATAGAGTTAATATAGTTAATATAAATACTATAGTAACTATATTAACTATATTAACCCTAATATAATTAGGGTTAATATAGTTAATATATATAATGTAATAACTATATTAACTATAATATACTTAGGGTTAATATAGATAACATAGCTGGCGGCGGGGTAGGTAGAATAAATTAGGGGTTAATCATTTTAATAGAGATGGCGGCGGTGTTAGGGGCTTACATTAGGGGTTAATAATTTTAATATAGATGGCGGCGGTGTTAGGGGCTCACTTTAGGGGGTTATAGATATAACATAGCTGGCGGCAGGGTAGGTAGAATAAATTAGGGGTTAATCATTTTAATAGAGATGGCGGCGGTGTTAGGGGCTTACATTAGGGGTTAATAATTTTAATATAGATGGCGGCGGTGTTAGGGGCTCACTTTAGGGGGTTATAGATATAACATAGCTGGCGGCGGGGTAGGTAGAATAAATTAGGGGTTAATCATTTTAATAGAGATGGCGGCGGTGTTAGGGGCTTACATTAGGGGTTAATAATTTTAATATAGATGGCGGCGGTGTTAGGGGCTCACTTTAGGGGGTTATAGATATAATATAGCTGGCGGCGGGGTACGGGAGCGACGGTTTAGGGGTTAATAACTTTATTAGGTTGCGGCGGGGTAGGGGAGCGGCGGTTTAGGGGTTAATAGCTTTTTTATTGTTAGGCTAGTGAGGGGGGATAGCGGATAGAGGGTTAGACGTGTCGGGCTATGTTAGGGAGGCGTGTTAGACGTGTCGGGCTATGTTTAGGAGGCGTGTTAGACAGTGCGGGTGATTTAGACTTTAGTCAGGTTTTATAGGCGCCGGCAGTTTCTAACGTGGCGCAAGTCACTGGCGACTCCAAAAATCTGTACTTACGCAGATTTCTGGACATCGCTGGTTTGTGAGACTTGCGCCACTTTAGCAAGTGACGGCGCCGCATATTGGATGGCTCGAGTTGCGAGCTGAAACTGCGGGCGACGTGGGTTCCCTCGCTTGCGCCGCAAACTGCGATCTATATCGGATCGCGCCCATGATTTTCTCTGAAACATATGTTGATTTAATCATATGATTTATTTTATTGATATAAATTGATATAGTTAATACATGCATACATTTATTAGTGCCTCAACATTAAATGTAGTAAGAGGAATTACATTCATCATAATTATTGTTCTATAATTCATTCATCAAAGATGCGTATTCAGTTTTATTAATATTCCATAGTATATAGTAGCCACGCCTTTTTCGTTTTACTAAAGTGCATTTTTTCAGCTTTGCACTATATAAAATGTGCTTTTTGGAATTGGCAGCTTTTGAAATTTTGTATTTGTATAGCCGCTATAAGTTCACACTTTATCGAACGTGTTTTACTTCTAATATTGTGTGGGCACTTTTCCAATTGTGTTATATAAAAAACTAAAAACACTTTTGTTACAATGTAGCCAAAATATAAGAAGAGTAAAATACATTCAATATAGTAAAAACTTATAGCTGCTATACAAATACAAAATTAAAATATAAATTCCAAAAAAGATATTTTATATAAGGCAAAGCTGAAAAAACAGACTTTTGTAAAGCAAAAGAGACGTGGCTACTGTTTTCTATGGGATATAAATATCCTGTATACAAAGGGGTCCATTTATTAAGCAGCAGATACTGCTTCGGAGCCCCATTGTTTCAGGTCCGCCTGAAATGGAAGTTAAGAAGCAGCGGTCGTAAGACTGCTGCTCCGTTAACTTCTCTGTCACCTTCTAGGTGGCGGGCTGAAATCTTCCCGATCTGATCGGGACTATTGACGGCCCCGGCTAGCGGCTGATTGGCCACAAGTGAGCAGGGGGCGGTATTGCACAAGCATTTAACCAGAAATGGTTGTGCAATGTTAAATGCCTACAGCGTATCATGTCCGCTCGCCTCTTCATAAATCTACCCCAAAACCAAGAACACGCCAAAAGTTAAAAACATGTTTATTTAAATAGTGAAAAGGTTGTAAATACATATTATAGTATTTATCAGTATAATACATACATATAAAACACTGCATACACATGTATTACATAGCAACAATCCCAAATGTTTTAGTTTTCTTTATTAAGAATGGTGATCATCACATACATGGTCATTATATAGGCATTCCATGAGGGTTTCATGAGTGTTCCATTGGAGTAACCTGTATTTTAATGGAGAAACATTGCCAGAAGTTTCTTATTTTAAAAGTAATATCCATATTAGGTGAACCTTTTCACACATGCCTGTCTCTCCAGACTTTCAGTGGTGAAATTTTCAGTTGTAAGAAATCCACTGAATCTACAACGAAACTTAGTTTACGTATTTATTATTTGAACTGTTCCTACACTGAAACAATTTTTACTTTTAGTGAATGCACAGTATATGTTGTGTAAATATGCTTTGAATACATATGCCCCCTCTCAAGCAGCAATCCTTATTGATTCCTATGGAAGGCACCATACCCATATGAACATACGTTTATCATACCTACATAGATGATTTAGCAGTGGATAGGATGGATTCGGATGGCAATAGGTTAATCTCACACATGTAAATAAGCATTTCCTTAACATACTTAAAAGATCCCAATTTAGCACTGTTGTAAAGGTTAGGCTGTGACACCTACTGAAATGGGCTGAGAAAGCAACACTATACCCCACCCCCATCCTCTGCATATGAAAAGACCCATTATATAAACAGGAGCTAGCAGGAGTTTGTAGTCATCAGTATACATCTAAAAATTGGGGCTTGGATAGGAGTCTGAACTATACATTTTAAACACTCCCATATGAGCTATATTAATGGATCATCTACAAAACAGTTATGCAAAGAAAAATCTAGTGTACAATGTCCCTTTAATTCAAGAGCACTTTACTATAACCTTAAAAGGTGTGAAAAGGCTATCGTATATGTCAGTTTTAGGTGACTTCCCAGTTCCTATCTCAATAACAAGTACTTAGCACAAAAAAGGCCTTTCAGGAACTTTTCTAGTGAAAATGCTTTTACAGCTGCAGAGGCTTTTAATGCACAGATCCATTTTGCATTGTGATCACTTGGAAAACACACGGACTAATTCAGCCTCAAAGCTAAAAAATATTTTGGGAGCAAATTGCCAATATTGTGATTGACCCTTTTGTAGGATGTGTGATTATACATTGATAACATTAGTAGGTCTGATTTACTTGCAGGCTTAGCCAATTTTCATGAGCAAGCCATTAATAACAACAGGTGATGGTTTTACTTAGCAGGCAGCTATTTCAAATCTAAAAATAAACATAAACAATTCCCCATGCATTTGATACTCTAGTAAATATAACAGTCATTACTAATTTGGAAGGTTGTTGTTTTTGTTTTTTAAATTCCATGCTCTATCTAAATTATAAAAGTTAAATTTTTACTTTCTTCCTAGTTTTGTTTCCATGACAGAATACCTAGGTAGGATCCGGAGTGTGCACTTGTATTTATTTTAGCTAGGTAGTTAGTAAATAGTTAATAGCTATTTACTAACTAGTCTACCTAGTTAAAATAAATACAAACTTGCCTGTGAAATAAAAATAAACCCTAAGCTAGCTACAATGTAACTATTAGTTATATTGTAGCTAGCTTAGGGTTTATTTTACAGGTAAGTATTTAGTTTTAAATAGGAATTATTTAGTTAATGATAGTTATATTTATTTAGATTTATTTAAATTATATTTAAGTTAGGGGGTGTTATGGTTAGGGTTAGACTTAGATTTAGGGGTTAATAACTTTAATATAGTGGCGGCGACGTTGGGGCGGAAGATTAGGGGTTAATAAATGTAGGTAGGTGTCGGCGATGTTAGGGACGGAAGATTAGGGGCTAATAAGATTTAACTAGTGTTTGCGATGCGGGAGTGTGGCGGTTTAGTGGTTAATATATTTATTATAGTGGCGGCGATGTCCGGTTCGGCAGATTAGGGGTTACATTTTTTTTATAGTGTTTGCGATGCGGGAGGGCCTCGGTTTAGGGGTTAATAGGTTGTTTATGGGTGTTAGTGTACTTTTTAGCACTTTAGTTTTATGCTACAGCGTTGTAGTGTAAAACTCATAACTACGGACTTTAAAATGCGGTACCAGTCTTGACAGGAGAGGGTCTACCGCTCACTTTTTGTCAGACTAGTAATACCGGCGCTATGCAAGTCCCATTGAAAAAAGAGGATATGCAATTTACGTAAGTGGGTTTGCGGTATTTCAAAGTCTGGCCAAAAAAGTGAGCGGTACACCTGTACCTGCAAGACTCGTAATACCAGCAGGCGTTAAAAAGCAGCGTTAGGACCGGCTAACGCTGCTTTTTAAACCTAACGCACAACTCATAATCTAGCTGCATGTTTACTAATCATCTGATTATTTCACCTGTTCTACAGTTCAGATATCCGCAAAATCTGGCCTGTTAGGGAGGCCTGAGGACAGGTTTGAAAACCAGTGAGCTAGAGTATACAATTTAAAAAACAAAACAAAAAAAAACCTTCCTATTTACTTCTATTATCATAAAATGTGTGCAGTCTTTTTAAATGTACACTTTGTGAGGCACCAGCTGCTACGGAGCATGTGCAAGAGTTCACTGTATATTCGTATATGGATTTTGAGATTGGCTAATGACTGTCACATGATACAGGGGGAGAGAAAATTGAATGAAAGGGTAATTAAACAGTTGGGTACAGCTACATTAACATGGTTACCGCTTACCAAGCTATTGTTTTTCCTCCTGTACCTGCAGCTGTCTTTAAAGCTGTTCTTTTATTTTAATCCTGTTGGTAAAGCTCTTTATTTTATACTGGGCTCTGCCATCTTGTAGCATGTATATTGTTGCATTGTATGATAAAAGCAGTGCACATTCACATATCTGTGATGTTATTGGCTATTTGACAGCTGTGCTCTTCACTTCAGTTTAGTTTACATTTCACAATAGAGAGCAGAACTGTTACATTGTTGCAGTGTTGTTGCATAATTTAAAAGTTACCTAACAAATATAAGCTCCAAGATGGCGGCGCCCAGTGTGAAGATGCAGAGCTTCACTAATACTTGTAAAGGGTCAAAATAAGAACATAACAGATGCAGGCACAGAAGAAAAAACAATATAACGGTGAGTAGTAATCTGCTACTGTATTTTTACTGAGCAGTTTAATGTCACTTTAACATAGAAATCTGCCATATGAAAAATCTACTACTTTTATTTAAAATGCAAAGTAATTGTGCTATTGCATTTTTTTATTATGTGTTTGTCATTTATACAATGCTACTGTATTAAATGTTTCTTTAAAAGGATAGAGAGGTAAAAAAATTAAATGTGCAATTTAAAATATAAATATTTTTGCAATATACGTCGATTAGCGAAAAATGCTTCTAGTAAAAGTTCTCACTGTTTTTCTGCAGCATACGCACATATCCTGTGAGGGTGTGTGTACCAGTATTCAAACAAAACACTGTCTCAGAGAGTCAACAGTGGCTTGTATGACACAAATGAGGTATTCAAAAGCAATACACACCACTGCTAACTCTTTGAGCAGGCGTGTTGTTTGAATACTTGTGCATGGCCTTCACAGGATATGTGCATATGCCGTAGAAAAAAATTAATAACTTTTGCTAGAAGCATTTTTGCTAATGACAGTATATTGCAAAAATGCTTATTTCACATGAAATGCACCTATGCACATGTCAGTTTTGACCTCTCTATCCCTTTAATGTTTGTTGATAGAGGACATTTATGAAAACATTAGTTTGTAGAAGTCATGTGGAATATTTTCCTAGATAAGGTAATAGAGAATGAATGAATGTGAGCCTATCATAAATCTGTTCTAATGATTAATTATGTTCAAGCATTTTAAGAGTGATAAGATTAGCTTGTTAGCTTTATCTTGTGTCAAATTGTACTTATGTTTATCACAGTACAACTTATTTATATAGTTCTGTATAAACGTATTACTTTTAGTTTCATAGCAGCTGCAGCATCTTGTGGTACTATAATTAATACACTGGCTAGAAGAACGATAAAAGCGTAAACGTAAAATGCAGTAATGGTATTTTTAAACTATTGACTGCCAGCATTATGACCCTTAAGCAGACAAGGATTTGCAGAAATAAATAACTTAACAGCTTTTGGGTATCATTATTTTCTTTCTTCTATATATCCTGTAGTTGCTAATGCTTTTAAGTATCTTTTTTTTAATCAATGTACTTAAAGGGACATATGCAGATTTAAAAAAAATTATATTAGTTGTTTAAATATTGAAGAAATAAGCGTAACATGTTTTGTCTGTAAAGTAATGAGTGCTGCTATATTGTATGGAGTCTGCAGTTCCAATTCTCATGTGTAAAAGAAATCCCATTATTTTCAAGGTACAAATCCTCGCTTCACTGCTCGTCGTGTGTATTGGCTGTCTTTGTATTCTAGCATCCAATCCTATTCTACGGTATATTTCATGTTGAATAGTATTATAGGGGATGTAAATGTATACTTATTAATATATTATATAAAGTATGTGTTTACATTAAGAACTGCACATATGTTTTAATCTAAGTACACGTTAAAGTGATGGTAAACGCTAGGATTTACCATCACTTTTCTCGGGGGCATTTTCACCTCTTACCTCCCCCCCATTACACCAGGGGTTTCTACACTAATGATTGGGAATGCAAAGTTTCACCACCACCCTTAGAAGTGTCACATAAATAGCAAAGATACTTTAGAGGAGGAAAAACAGAACATGAAAATGAAAAACAGAAAATGCTCGAATATGTTATATGCAGGAAACTGTGCAATAATGAAATGCTCTATCACTGATGACACTAGTTGTATCACAAGTGGCTTTTTTGGGGGTGTAACTCTGAGTATGTTTTTCTAAAGCCATTAATGTCAGCAGAAATGTATTAGAACTTTCTGGGAAATGCTAGTACTCCCTCCCATTTTGTTTGGATCATTAGTGGTTCCTCTAAAACATCACCAATGACTGCAGGGCAGTTGCTAAGTTGCTGGCCGCATGGTCATACCTGCCAACCTGTTCTTTACTCTCCAAAGTGGAATATGAGTGGTTGTGCTGTATGGGGTAAGTGTATATTTTTCGCCCGCTCTCTCTGTTGCTGCAGGTGGGGCAATAGGATGTTTAAAGGAACATGAAACAAAAAAAATGTATTTCATGATTCAGATAGAGCATACCATTGTAAACAACTTTCCAATGTACTTCTGTTATCTAATTTGCTTTGTTTTCTTGGTATCCTTTGTTGAAAAGCACACCTAGATAGGCTCAGAAGCTGAGAACTAGTTGCTGATTGGTGGCTGCACACATATGTCTGTTGTCATTGGCTTACCAATGTCTTCATCTAGCACCCAATAGTGCATTGCTGCTCCTTCAATAAAAGATACCAAGAGAATGAAATTGATAACAAAAGTAAATTGGCAAGTTGTTGAAAATTGTATGCTCTGTCTACATCATGAAAGAAAAAGTTTGGATTTCATGTCCCTTTAAAGTCAGGATGCTAAGTCAGTTCCAGTGCAGCAACGCAATACAGGGCTGGTGCCTCTTGTCACTGACTCACCAGATATGTTCTGCAAGGTCCCAGTTGTGCATTGCTGTGCTTGAATTGACTTTGAGTATGTGTTTAACCCCCTTGCAAGCTTTAGACACATAGTTATGAAAAAAGTGAAATAATAAAATGATATATTAAAGTGATGGTAAACTTTTCCGTTCATATAAACAGATCCGGAATGTTGGCAATATTTTAGATGGAGCTTAAAGGGACATAAAACCCAACATTTTTCTTTCATGATTCAGATAAAACATACAATTTTAAACAACTTTTCAATTTACTTCTATTACAACATTTTCTTCCTTTTCTTGTCATCCTTTGTAGAAAAGCAGGGATGTATCTCAGGAATGTGCACGTCTTCTGTACTATACGGAAGCAGTTTTGCATCAATGTTATACATTAGCAATAGCAATAGATGGCAGCACTATTTACTGTCATGTGGGTGCTCCAGACACATGCACGCTACCTATCTAGGTATCTCTTCAACAAAGAATAACAAACGAACAAAGCTAATTTGATAACAGAAGTAAATTGGAGCCGTTTTTAACATTGTATTCTCTGGGGCCGATTTATTAATTGTCAGGCGGACATGAATTCACTGTAGCGGATCATGTTCGTCCGACATCTATAAATGCCGACAGCATATGCCCCCTGCATATACAGCCCACTGCAAATTCACGGCCAATTTGCCGCTAGCAGGGAGTGTCAATCATCCCGATCGTATCCGATCGGGATGATTGCTATCCACCACCTCATAGGTGATGGATGAGTTAAGGAGCAGTGGTCTTATGACCGATGCGTCTTAACTTTTGTTTCCGGCGAGCCTAAAGGCTCGCGTGGAAACTGCTACATTCGCACCATGATAATTCGGCCCCTCTGTCTTAATCATGAAAAAAATTGGGTTCATGTCCCTTTAATTCCTCAGTTGTAATGAAGATGCGCTTTAAATTACTTTTTAATGCAGCGCTGAAATTCAGATACCCCGTGCTCGGGCCGCCCACTTCAAAAAGTAATTTTTCTTTTTGTAAGCTAACGGTTTAAACTGTTCTCCAATCAGCGATCTAGCCATACAGCACTCACACAATTTTTGTTGTTGTTGCTAGAGCGCCGGTTGGATCAATGTTGAAACCGTTAGCTCACAAATAAAATTAGTTTTGAAGTAGGCGGACGGAGTGTGGGGTATTTGAATTTCAGCGCATCTTCATTGCATCTGAGGAATTAAACTCCATCTAAAATGTTGCTAACATCCCGAATCGGTTTATACAAAAGGGGACAGTTAACCATTTGTTTAACCTTGTTGCAAGTTTTAGACATTTATTTGAAAGAACAAAATGAAATAACAAAATTGATGTATTTAACAGATCATTAGATACCTATTGCAATCGTTTCATGATACAGGCAACCTGCTATTGCCGCAGTCACTATATGCTATAGATAAATCCAATGCTACTGAAGCATTATACAAGTCACTGACCATTACCTGTTCTTACTGCATGAGACAAATCATCCTAACACATATTGATGTCTTGCTATAAACATCATTAGTAATTATAAGCTGTTGCTGGGTGATAAAAGTCAATAGTGATTACTTTCTGCCACTACATGATACAGATCATCAGTCACACTGTACAGTTACTGGATATTACAGACAAGCAGCCAACCACAACTGTCTGTGAGTGATGCAGGTCACTAGTACTTATAACTGGAACTGCAAGATGCAAGTGACTGAAAATTCACTGTTAATGTGTGTGCCAAACATTTCAAATTAATACAATAATAAAAAAAAAAAATTGCACCTACTTTCTCAGAAACTCTTTATTTAAATGAACATTAAAGTCAAACTTTAATTTCACAGATAAAAGTTGAATTAGGCACAGTGAGAAATATTTGCAATTAACTTTCATTATTTATTTTGTCTGTGTTCCCTGTAATGTAAAGATGAAGATTGTGGGCTAAATTAATAGTGGATCTCTAAATATCGCTTGCTGGTATTACAAGTAAATCACAATGGTTCAATTATTTATTTTGTAAAAATGTTAAAAAACGAATTGTATTGTGCACTTTTTTAATGCATGCATCTCCACCCCATGCGAAAATGTAATTTACGCACCCTAGCGAGACACCCTGTTTTTGTGGTAAAAAAATGGCTTTAGATCATTCCAACAGGGACATAAAAGTGCTGACGATCATTCTTTAGTAATCTCGCCAGCCCAGAGACCTTTAGATCATTTGACCCTACATGTGTTCAGCTATCTCCCGGAAGTGCAATGCTGCTTTGAAGCTTAAAGGGACAGTCTACTTGAAAATGTTTATTGTTTGAAAAGATAGATAATCCCTTTATTGGCTGTTGAACTTGATGTGTCCATTTTGTGGCCAATATTTAGTCGAAACTTGGGGTCAGGTGGATTGGGATCGCTATGTATGGATGAATTTTACGATATCCCCTCGGTTCCGATACAATCTTTTTCAAATATGTAAATAGTGTTATTGTTTGCATTGTGATCACTCCAAATGGAAAAAAAATGCTTATCGGGAGCTGTAAAACAGATGACAAACATGATAGGAAAGACTGGGATTTTCCCATATATGCAAGGATTTATATGCAAAGAATAGTATAACAATAAAATGTTCTAACACATTACAGCATTTTTTTTACAATTTTATGTCCCTTTAAATTTCAAATTATGCATGCACACTCTTGCACATATATACACAATTGGAATTATTATATAATTATGGTCACTGCATGATACAGCTCAATAGTAAAAACTAGCCAATCAAACTCTGCCATCACTGCATGATACAGGTGATACGATATCTAGAGCCACTTCTGTTGTATGAAATGGCTTAAAGGGACATAAAACCCAAATTTTTATTTCACGATTCAGATAGAGCATGCAATTTTAAGAAACTTTCTAATTTACTCCTATTATCATTTTTTCTTTGATCTTTTGCGATCTTTAGTAGCCGGCTTATTTTTGGTTCAGCCCCCGGATAGCGCTTGCTGATTGGTGACTGGGACACATACACACACAGCATGGAGGATGGGCGTGACCTCGTGTAAAGTTTTCTGCCTTCCAGGAAGCTCACTCCCCACAACTGTACAATGCATGCTGGAAATTACAGTCCATACTTGCAGAATCACAATACTGAGAGTGAAATAGTGAACTATAAATTCCAGAATGCTATATAACTCTCAGATTACTGTGCTTCTTCCTCTAAATTGAGCTACATTCAAGGGGACTAAAAGAAAAAAACTGTTGACATTCGATTGTTTCCCCCCGCCACTGCAATTTGTACTCTAGACGGAGTGGAAAATCCAGGGAGGGGGGTAAAATGCCATACCTTGCCCCTCCTTGTGGACTCCCTGCTAACAATATTAGAAAAGCAGCTCAAATGTCTTACTGGTAAAAGTGAAGGAGCTAAAGCCAGCAGTTTTATAATGCTAATGTATTAACAGATGGATAGATAACTGTTTATGTGAGTCATTCTATTGCAGCACAGAGGGAGCTTACATTAAAGCCGCATTACACTCTTCTTACTGTTTTTATTGTTCTGAAAAATCAAGCCTGCTACTTGTTTAGTGATTTTGGTTTAGAAACCTTTAAATTACCCAGATTATTGTATTTTATATTTTATATTGTGTATTTACCAGCAAGAGGTTATTTAAATATACATATTTTGTTTAATGTCTTCTTTGTGATTCCTTTCTAATATGTTATGTGTTTAATTTATTGTTGTACCATTTCTGGTATTTATTTTAAAGAGACAAGTTAAAATTAAACATTCACAGTTCAGATAGAAAATTGATTTTTTATGACATTTTTCAATTTACTTAAATTATCAAATTTAATGTGATCTCTTGGTCCTTTATCCTTTATTGGAAACCATACCAATCCACTATTTGGTGCTGCCTGGTGATTGGTGGCTCCACACATTTGCTTCTTCTCATTGGCCCATCAGATCTGTTTAGCTAACTTCCAGAAGTGCTTTGTTGCTCTAGAGCTGACATTAAAGGGACACGAAACCCAAAATGTTTCTTTCATGATTCGGATAGAGAATACAATTTCAAACAACTTTCCAATTTACTTCTATTATTTAATTTGCTTTTCTCTCTTGTTATCCTTTGCTGACATGTTTATCTAGGCAAGTTCATGTGCAGCAGAGAACCTAGGTTCTAGCTGTTGATTGGTCGCTGCATATATAAACTGATTGCCATTGGCTCACCCATGTGTTCAGTTAGAAACCAGTAGTGCATTGCTGCTCCTTCAACAAATGATACCAAGAGAATAAATCCGATTATATAATAGAAGTAAATTAGAAAGTTGTTTAAAATTGTATTCTCTATCTGAATCATGAAAGACAATTTTTGGGTTTCATGTCCCTTTAACCATAGATTCAGCCCCTTTGAAGGGGTTAAACACAATGTTACATGCAAGCAACAGTCTAATAATAAAACACTCTTAACACATTAGAGCATTTTCTTTTTGCACTTTTATGTCCCATTAAGTTTGAAGTGAAGTTAGAAAATGGTGGGGAAAAAACACACCAGTCTTTCCCAGATCCTATCAGCTGATTTAAAGATGTTCTAGGGGCGGGGCTTATTTTAAGGATATGTTCTCATCCATAATATTTTCAGTGGCTGTTTTAGTTTTTTTTTTTTGGCACCCTCTCATTACTGTAGCAGCCCCCAAACATTAAAGATGCCAGCTTCCCAGAAGGTAGTAAAAATAATGGGGAAATTAAAAAAAGAAGATACTCATGATATTCAGGTTTTTGGTCAACCTTATGTACCCCTAATTTTTATATTCTAGAACAAACCCTACCCAGAAATCATTTAAAGGGACAGTAATCACCTTGTAATTACAATACATTTCTGTTGTTTTGTTATAGAATTATATATCTAAATTTTTTTAACAAAAATTGTTATTAGTTATAGGGACAGTCTACTTGAAATGTGTTATTGTTTAAAAAGATAGATAATCCCTTTATTACCCATTCCCTAGTTTTGCATAACCAACACTATTGTATTAATACACTTTTTACCTCTGTGATTACCTTGTATTGAAGCCTCTGCAGACTGCCCTATTATCTTAGTTCTTTTGACAGATTTGCATTTTAGCCAATCAGGGAGTGAGCACAATGTTATCTATATGACACACATGAACTAATATTGTCTAACTGAAAAACTGTTAAAATGCACTGTAAATAACAGGCAGCCTTTAAGGGCTTAGCAATTAGCATATGAGGCTATCTAGGTTTAGCTTTTAACAAAGAGAGAAAAAAAGCAAATTTGATGATAAAAGTAAATTGGAAAGTTGTTTAAAATTAAATGCCCTATCTAAATCATGAAAGTTTAATTTTGACTTGACTGTCCCTTTAACCCCTTCATCCAATATGACATATATATACGTTGTGCAGTACTTTGCCTTTCGTTCCGCACAACGTATATATATATATATATATATATATATATATATATATATATATGAGCTTCAGGAAGCTCCAGCAATCTCGGCTGTTAAGTTACAGCCGAGAGCTGAAGTTCATGAGCTCCAGGCATCTACCCACTAGGGATGGGCGAATGTGTTTATATTCAAATTCGAATGTTAGAATGAATGTGATTGTAGAAATTCGATTTACATAATAGAATGTTGATAAGAACGAATATTCTTAAAAATTCAATTTTTCGAATGTTATTTACAGTTTTCGAATGTCACAATCGAATTCGAATGTCACATACTATTTTGAATTTGAATATCACATTCAAATAAGAATATTACATTTCGAAATTGAATGAATACATAGCTAAACATTCTATTATTCAAACAAATATTTTCGAATTTTATTGAAAAATTCAAAAACGAAAATTCGAAAATAGAATGTTAGAATGTTATATAAACATTTGAAATTTGATACGAACGAATGTATCAAAATTCGTTTTAAATTTAGAATTTTTAGAAACATTCGCCCATCCCTACTACCCACATATGGAACTGGAGTGCGATCGGTACTCCAGTTCCAAATGAGGGAAGATACCAGATTGTTATATACAAAGACACTGCCTGTGTCACTGTCTGTAACAATCATCTGCTGGTGCCAGCAGGAGGTGTGGGAGGCAATCTGAGAGGCGGGTGGGCTGTTCAGCAGCTGACGGGGGAGGGGAGAGGGAGAGCCCTACACTGCAGTAAAAATAAAATAAAGTGATAGGGAGGGATAGGGCAGCTACACTACAGAAAAAGGGGGTTGGGATCCCTGACTGAGGATCACAGGAGGTGGGAAGGTGGGGAGAGCACTACACTACAGAAAATAAAAATAATACTTTTTAAAATTATTTTTATATATAAATGTTTTATACTGGCAGATAGCTAAGATGGCGGACAATAGTTATAAGGATCAGGGAGGTTGGAGGGTAACGGAGGATCCTACAGTCTGAGGGAGGGAAGAGAGCTGTTTGGGAGGGATAAGGATCGCATTTGGTGGTGAAATGGTGGCATGAAATATATAATAATTGGGTTGTCTACTTAAAATATATATATAGTTTTGACAGGTAAATAAAAAAAAAACCAAGGCTTTATATCTGTTTAAATGGAGTGATAGCAAAAATGCTAAAAATTCTCACTGTATTTTGGGCACATTTTTCTCTGAAAGTCCAGGTAGTGGTTAAAGGACCATTAACTACAACAGAATTGTATAATTCACAAATGCACAATAAAAAGAATTTCAAATTACACTGTTGAACAAAAAATATATTTTTAATATGTTTCTTTACTAAAAATAGTCATATCTTACTAATTTTGGGTCAAGAAAATGGATATATTTTTATTAGCTCTAGTTTTTGAGATACACTACATGCTCTTCAGTAATATAGCTATAGTGAAAATCAATATTACAGCAATCTGATATTTTCTTAATACAACATAAATGAAAGTTGTTTTCATTCAATCAATTGCAAATAACAACACAAAACGAAAAAACATACAGCAATTGAAAGTACTGTCTGAAATAGTGGCCTATTCACAAAAGCACCTTCTATTTGCTTGTCACTTGTACTCCTCTTCTGGGGCATCTCTTGTCATTATCGAACAGTAGTCAACAAGCACAGAAGCTTTCCACCTACCCTGATATCTTCGTTCCATTGCTAAAATGTCTTTGTGGAACCGCTCACTGTGCTCATCACTCACTGCACTGCAGTTGTCAGAGAAGAAGTCCAGATGAGAGTCCAAAAAGTGATTTTGAGTGAAATGTTGCAGCCTAATTGATGATACTTTTCTAGAAAGTTGTCACAAGCTAAACATAGTTTCCAGCTCTTCTGTTACCCAAGAAGCCATGCACAATAACTTTAAAAGCTTCCCAAGCTGCTTTCTCATTACCCTTGAGGACTTCTTGAAAGTTTTCATCAGTATTAAGGTCACAAATTAGCGGACCAACAAAGATTCCTTCTTTAACTTTAGCCTCACCCAGCAGTGGAAATGTTCCTCTCAGGTAACTGAAAGCTTCTCCATCCTTGTTCATCCCCTTAACAAAGTTCTTCATGAACACATTTACATGGAATCCTGGCTTTTAATGAAAAGCATAACCACGAAAGTGAAAACAATGACAGGATCAACACTCTAACCTTCACTTCATGCAAGCTATACACAGACAATATAAATACAAAAAAGATCTCTGCACAACAGAGAGCTTACGATACCTTGTCCTGTAGTAATTGTTCCAACGGCTCAATGGAGAGAGGGCGGGAACACAATCCCTGATTCACTGAATCACCTGGTCATAGGCAAAGGCAGCTTCTTCCAGTGTGACTATTGACATGACAAAAGTTCAAATTGAAATAGAAAATACACAGACAATAAATGAAACAAGGTCCACGGTGACTAATCATTCCTGTACTCAGGTTTGCCAGGTTTTTTACTAGGCCGCTAGAGCACCACGCCCTTTACCCTATACCCATACCGTACATCATTATAAATGGGCTATATCTCAGAACCGAGAGCTAACTGAGAGATTTAAATGTCATATTTGCTTTTTGAATGCTGAAATCAATTAGAAGTAAGTATTTTCAAGAGCAGTGTTATCAGTACATTTTTTTTCTGAAAAATCTTAAAGATTGTTTTCACTTGCCCACTGTACCTTGTGACAGCCATCAGCCAATTACAGACTCTTATACGTATACACTGTGAAGTCTTCTGCATGCTCAGTAGTAGCTGGTGCCTCAGAATGTGTGTATAAAAAAAGACTAAGCAAAATTTGATAAGGGAAGTAAATTGGGAAATTGTTTAAAATTTCATGTTTTTAATCTAATCATGAAAGTTTAATTTTAGTGTCCCGTTAAAGCCAATTAGTGAAATATATGTATTAGGGTTAGCCTTGAGAAATCTGCAGTGTGCAAAAATTAGAAAAGCTACAATTTTCAGAGCTAAATTACATGAAAAAGGGGGAAAAATAATTAATTAAAGTATATTGCAGAATGGCTTTACTACACATAACTAAACATTTTAAATTGAAATATCCAGTTGTTTATTGTCCTAAATTTTGGCCACTTGCCAATCCATTAAAGGTTGGTGTAATATTATTATCATTGTCAATTATTTGTGTAGCAGAGGTATACAAAACATTGCATTCATATCGGATTTTTCCCTTTTCAATACTATGGCCTTCCTATCTATTAGCCACCTTTCAAATTATCTGTGCATACCTCTCATCATTTTCTGGAGGCTTTGCGGGACAGGGAAGTAAGGCAGCCACCGTTTTGTGGGTAAAGCAGTGACAGGAGTGATGAAGCAATGGGTGTGTCATGGGCAGAGTATGGAGCATCATTGGCGTTATGCAAATGCAAAGTTATTTGAGAAAGTGCCATTTAGTGGGGGGGGGGGGGGGAACACGTCAAATGGGCTGCACTGTTTGCGGCCAAATGTTTGTTTTTGGCAATATTCTTTGAAAGTATAAAAATAAGGTACCACTGTAAGAATACACAAAAAATAAATAAATAGAGGTCTATATCCTTTGTGCACTACTACACAGATTTATCTTTTATTTTTTTTATTTTTTTTCTTCACAGATGAAGCTCCAAATAAAGGAAAAAAGAGAGACGATTGTTAAATCTTGTTATAAAAACGCCCCAAGGCAGGTCACAGAAACTGCATTCACATTCTTCATACTTCAAAGTGCGCATAGCGTTTTATCACTCCCTCCTTAGGAAAGAATAGTAGAAAAACAACGCTTTAAAATCACGTTTGAACAATAAAACAATAAAAGTGGACTAACAATCATTTGGGGTATTAAAGGGACAGTCAACAACAGAATTTTTGTTGTTTAAAAAGAAAGATAATCCCTTTATTACCCATTCCCCAGTTTTGCACAACCAACACAGTTATATTAATATACTTTTTTACCTCTGTAATTATCTTGTATCTAAGCTTCTGCTGACTGCCCCTTATTTCAGTTCTTTTGACAGACATGCAGTTTAGCCAATCAGTGCTCAGTCCTAGGTCACTTTACGTGCATGAGCTCAATGTTATCTATATGAAACATGTGAACTAATGCCGTCTAGTGGTCAAAATGTATTCAGATTAGAGGCAGTCTTCAAGGTCTAAGAAATTAGCATATGAACCTCCTAGTTTTAGCTTTCAACTAAGAATACCAAGAGAACAAAGCAAAATTGGTGATAAAAGTAAATTGGGAAGTTGTTTAAAATTGCATGCCCTATTTAAATCATGAAAGATTTTTTTGGACTTGACTGTCCCTTTAAGGGATGCTCAGTTGCCAAAAACTGCTGCAACATTAGAAAAATAACTCTGTATAATAATGGCGTTATTGATGACAAGTATTTTAGTTGAATAGATAGTCCTACCATCCTCGTGACGTACCAGGCATATGTTATACTTAGCTATTTTTATAATGTTATAGCAGTTTATTTCAAGCTCTTAACCATCTGCAGGGGTTAAAAACATAGTTATATGCAACCATTACTGCAAATGCCATATTGCGTTCCCGATTCTCTAAAGCTCTCAGTACTGGTGAGATTCTATAAAGTTTCTTATCAGTATTATGTGTTCCCTCAAAGATTGTTTTAAAGTCATTTTTTTATCTTACGAAAAAATTACTTAATGGGACATTGTAAAATTGTCTTCCCTTTAATGTTTACCAAATGGTCCATTTTATCCTCTGGGGTGTATTTAACTGATTTGCAAACAGCTATTTTACCTTTATTTGTTATTTGAAATAGCTACTTTTGCACCTACACTGAAAATATGAGTAACAAATGATTTCTCTGTAGAAAAATGATGTAGATAGGAGCACTGATTACTCTCCCAGTGGGGGTATGAGGGAGAGATTTGTATGTGAAATAGCTGCTTTTATTTATCCTCCCCTGCCATTTCAATACCTAACATAAAAAAAACATTTGCTGGTCTGCTTAACTTGGAGCTTTTGCACATTTTTATGGGCATGTCCTAGGTGATGGTTTTAACAAGAAAAAAACCCCCAGCTATTTCAAACAAAGAAATAAATATGATTGAACAATTTCCTAAACATGTAAAGGACCACTCAATGCATTACATAATTAACAAGTACATGATAAAAAAATGCAATAAAACTTACTCTGAATTTCAAATAAGCAGTAGATTTTTTTTTGGACAAATTTATTTTTTCTCCCATTTTCCGACCACCTGTATCATGTGACAGACATCAGCTAATCACAGACTAGTATACATATACCATGTGAGCTTATGCACTGCTCAGTAGGATCTTGTTCCCAAGAAAGTGTGAATATAAAAAGACTGTGCAAAATTTGATAATGGAAGTAAATTGGAAAGTGTCTTAAAACTGCTGCTCTATATGAATCATAAAAGTTTATTTTGACTTGAGTGTCCCTTTAATACTCTCCAGTAAGTAGTTAGGAATACATTAAGAGGAAACTAATTATAAAATAAGCTGATGATTTAAATCCATTCTTTCGAGTTTTTGAGATTTGATTGGGAAATATGTGATTGGGAGATATGCACAAATTATGTTTGTGCTTGGCTCATTGGACCATGTTCATCCCAGTTTTGAATGAATCACCCCTCTAGAGCTTTTGGGTGATGCTTTAAGGACATATTTATATGCAAGAAATAGTGCAATAAGAAAATGCTGTAACCTGCTGTCTATCCTCTTTCTGGTCGGCCATAACTCTTGGGGAAATTTAGCAAACTTCATACGTACAGTAATAATAATAGTGAGGACACTTATTTTTAAATATTGGATAACTTCTAAAACCCCCTCTATGAGGGAAGTGAAAAATCTTCTGCTTGACTCAATGATAAAGGCAGCCTTTGAGTCTAAACTGAGTGGGGGAAGAGGAAATTCCTTTCTCAGGAATTGGAGAGAGTTCGCTTGCTGTCAAAGCGAGGGTACGGTACTCTATATAGAGCAAATTATTATTATTTTTTTTATTATTTTTTTTTTAAAGTTTCAAAGTTTTATTAGTAAAGATTTCTCAAATACAACAGTGACATATTAAATGATTTGGAGCACGTAGGCTCCTACAGAAAGTATGAACAGAAAAATTGGAGCACTAAAAATACGTCAGGTTAGAATGTGTTCCTAAAATGAAAAAATGAACGAAATATAGCTCAAGTCAGATGGGGTGGGTTAACTGGGGTGGGGGGGAGGGACTGGGGAGAGAGGAAAGGAAGAGTTGTTGTTAGAGGCAGAGATTTGGTTCATATGCGGATGGTACTTGGAGAGGGTTGCCTAGTGTGTGTTTACTCTAGTGTTCGGGGCCCAAGTAGTGGTGTGGTTAGATTGCCAATCTGTCCACACTAATTCAAATAGGTCTGAATTATTTAGAGAGTAAAAGATAGGTTTCTCCATATTGTAGATGTATGCCATATAGTTTAGGATGCATGACCATTTTGGGGGTGTCTCAGTTTTCCATGCCTTGGCTATTGTCGCTTTAGTAGCTGTTAGCAAATAGATTGCTAGATATGCTTGGTGTTTAGGTAATTTAGTAATGCCTATGTGTAAGAGGGCATTAGAAGGAGTTATAGGAAGTGTTATGCCTAATCTCCCTAGCGTACGGAAGCAGGTACTCCATAAGGGTTTTAACTTGGGGCATTCCCACCATATGTGTAGAGAGTCTCCTTTTTTGCCACAATTACGCCAGCATAGGGGAGAGGTAGAGACAAACATTTTATTAAGTCTCGCAGGGGTAAGGTACCAGTTCGTTAAGAGTTTGTAATATGTTTCGAAGAGTGTGACACAGTGCAGTGCTTTTTTAGTGAGGGAAATTACATGTTGCCATACTTGTGGGGGCAGAGTCAGGTTCAGAACTGATTCCCAAGTGAGTAAGTGAGGAAGTTTATTCTCAGGGTCTGTGTTTCCTATTAAGGTGTAATGCATTGATAATGGTCTGTGCAGTTTGTTACCTTGTTGCCAAGTCGTTTCCCAGAGTGTACGGGGTCGGTGTAACTCAGGTTGAAATCCCCAACTAATAAGGAAGCTCTTTAGTCTTGTGTATTCGTATGTCATGTACCTGGGTAAGTTGGAGCCAGCCTTTATTTCTGAGAGTGTCATGAAGCGCGGGGTTGGTGAAGTAACCCAAAGGTCAGCTACTGTTTGTATTCCAATTCTAGTCCAGCCATAAGGATGAAAGTCAGGTAAGCCTCGTAGGAGACCTGTCAAGGGAGTAATAGGTGAGGGATGTGGGGCGATGTGTGGATAGTGTCTAAGCTTGTCCCACATGGCGAGGCATTCTCGTATTATGTTATTGCTAATGTCTGTGGTACGTCTTAGGTGGGCAGGAATCCAAATTAAGTCGGGTAAAAATATATGATTTGGGAGGGAGGCTTGTTCTATGGTTTTCCATTTACTAGGGGAGTCTTTAGCACCCCATTGCGAGATGTGGGTGAGCATGGCTCCTTCATAATACCTAGTTATTGATGGGGAGGCTATACCTCCTCTACTAAGGGGGCTTTGAAGGATTTTGTGCGCCACTCTGGGGGGTTTGTGCTGCCATATATATTTTGTAAATTCACTCTGAAATTGGTGAAGGAGATATCCCGGGATACGGAGAGGTAGGCATCTAAATAAATAAGTAATTTTAGGTAGAAAAGACATCTTAAGGGCTGTTAACCTACCTATCCATGAGATGTGAGTATAGTCCCATTTGTCTTTCAGGGTACGCAGTTCGGTTAAAAGGGGCAGGTAGTTGTCTTTGATCATCTGAGGGATATTGTTCGATATCTTAACACCTAAGTGGGAGATGAAGTTATTGACGCAATGTACTCTGTATTGGACCCTGAGGGTGTCAACTGTGTTCTGTGGAATTCCCCAGGTAAAGATTTCTGTTTTATCTAGATTTAATTTGTAGAGTGACATGTCTCCAAAGGAGTTTAAAATTTCTATCAGTCTCAGGAATGAAGATAGGGGGTCTGATGAGAATATAGTAATGTCGTCTGCAAAGAGTGCAATTTTGTGAATAGTGCCATGTAGGCGAATGCCATCAATTTTTTTATCTTGTCTGATTTGTTCTGCTAGTGGCTCGATTGCCAGGGCAAAAAGAAGGGGTGAGAGTGGACACCCTTGTCTGGTGCCATTAGATATTGGGAAGGGGGGTGAGGCAAAGCCTAGGCCTCTAACTACTGCTGTGGGAGTGGAGTAAAGAGCCTGTATCGCTTTGATAATTTGATCTGGGAAACCAAAGATTTTAAGAGCTTCCCATAAGTAGGACCATCTAACGCGGTCAAAAGCCTTCTCTGCATCCAATGAGATGACAGAGAATGGCCTATTTAGTCTGGTGGATTCAGTGCAGATGTTTAGGAGACGTCTAGTATTGTCTGGTCCCTCGCGATGAGGGATAAATCCTACTTGGTCTAAGTTTATGAGTTTCGGGAGTAATTTAGAGATGCGTGTAGCAAATAATTTAGCATAAATTTTAATGTCTAAATTAATCAGGGAGATTGGCCTGTAATTGGAGCATAAGGATGGGTCTTTTTGGGGCTTAGGAATAGTAATCATCGTTGCTTCCAAGAATTCCTGACTAAACCTACCCTGTTCTCTAGCGTGGTTAAAAAATCTTAAGAGTAGTGGGGTTAGTTCGTTTGTGTATGTTTTGTAGAAGGCTGCTGAGTAGCCATCTGGACCCGGAGTTTTGAAAGGTTTTAGATGCTTTATTACGTGTTTGATTTCCTTAGAGGTGAAGGGGGATGAGAGTGTTTCTTGGTCGTCAGGCGACAATGAGGGGAGATTTAAGCTGCGAATGAAGGAGCATATCTTGTCGTCAGGAGTTAGTTTGTCGCTTGCATTTTTTTCTAGATTGTACAGGTTTGAGTAGAATTTCTCAAAACAAGTACCAATGTCTAAGGGTTTGCGGTATGTCTGGTTCTCAAATTGAATCTGGTGAATTCTTGAGGTACTCGCCCTGTTTTTAAGTTTATTTGCTAGTAGTGTATCTGCTTTGTTACTCTTATGGTAAGTAATCTGTTTCAGTTTAAATAAGTTAGCCTGGGTGCGTTTTAGCTCTAGTTGGTTAATATGGTTTTTAATCTGTATAATTTGAGCTGTGGTTTCATCTGAGGGTGTACTTCTATTTAGGAGTTCTAGTCGACGCAATTCAATATGAGATTTGGAAAGGGGTAGGCCAGATAGTTTTTTAAGATGAGCTTGTTTTTTAATTATGAGACCTCTAAAGGTGGCCTTTGCCGCCCCCCATAGTGTGTCGTCTCTGACCTGATTATTGTCATTAGTTTGGCAGTAGAAGGTTATGTCTTTTCTCAAGGTTTCCTTAAATGCAGCATCCTGTAGGATGTCATGCGGGAGGCGCCATGAAAGCTTCACATTATGTCGCTCCGCTGAGCGGAGAGTTACTGAAACTAGGTCATGATCAGACCATGGGCATAGGGAGATGTTAGAATGTTTGACTTGGTCAAGGGTTTCTGCTGAGCAAAAAACATAATCGAGTCTGGAGTATGTTTTATGAGGGAACGAGAAGTGAGTGTAGTCTCTATCTCTAGGATGAAGTGAACGCCATACATTGAAGTAGCAGAAGTGGGTAATAATTTGTCTGAACTTTTGGGAGAGTTGAGCAGGAGGGGTGGTATGTTTTGTCCGGGTAGTTCTTTTTCTGTCTAGTGCTGGATCCCAAGTCATGTTGAAGTCCCCCGCTAGCAAGACTCTGCCTATTTTTATCCGGTCAACTGTGTGTAGGATCCGTTTGAGGTATCTAGGCTGATGTGAGTTAGGTAGATAGATAGAGACTAAGGTATGATCAGTATGGTCTAGCTTACATGTTAGAATGAGAAATCTAGATTGGGGGTCTTTTAAAACTTGGATTGGTTCGTAAGCTATTCTTTTATGGATTAAAATTGCCGTACCTCTGGCTTTTTTTGAAAAAGAGGTGTATTCGAGGACAGTGTAGTCTTTAGATATTGTGCAAGGAGGGTTGTCTGACGACCAATGTGTCTCCTGAAGGAATGCTATGTCAGGGTTATGGAATTTGAGTGATCTAGCTAAAAGGCTACGCTTATGTGGGGAGTTTAGGCCTCTTACATTATGGGTTAGTATTTTGAGGGGTGGCATAGGGAGGTATGGGGAGTAGGTCAGGTCTTTTAATAATGAGAGTTAGTGTAGGTGGGGAGGATAGGGGGAGGGAAATAGACAACAGATAGAGTGAGGGAAAGTTAGAGAAAATAGTTCGCTATGGTGGAGCCCTAGTGTGGGCTGCCTGTGGGGGGGCGAGAAGCGAACAGAAACAGGGGTCTTTGGAATGGACCCTGCTCCGCAGTAATCATTGTAAATTAACTTGCTATTACATATGTGCAATACTTAAATTAAGACAACAACCTTAAAATAACAATAAAACACATAACTTAATTGTACTATCTAATAGTAAACTTTTTAAACTTTAACTCAGTCTCAGTTATGATCTGTTGGAGACAGGTCAAACTTCCAGGTTAAATGAAGTCTAGGTAAGTTCCGTTAAAGGCTACCAGACGTGTTTTTACGGTGGGTTAGTTTTAGGTTTCTTGGCTCTTTGCTCTCTAATAGACCATTCGGGAGCCGAAGCTCTCAGCTTTGGGTAGGTTGGCTGTAACGGTGGAGGTTGTTCCTGGTGTAGGCCCCATGTGGCCAGGAGAGCCATACCTTGAGGTATGGAGTTGATTGTGTGGCTCTGGTTATTTCTGGTGACCACTAGGTTTGTAGGATGGCCCCACCTGTATTTAATATTAGCCTTCCTGAGTGTCAGAGTAATTTGTTGAAAGGTTTTACGGTACTGTAGTGTATGAGTTGAAAGGTCAGGCAGGAGTTGAACATCCTTGAATTTTTCTGGCATAGGCGGTCTTTTGAAGGCTGCTTGCATAAGTTTGTCTTTATATATGTAGCTGTGAAAGCAGACAATTACATCTCTTGGTTTGTCGGCAGGAGCAAGTCGTGATCTTAAAGCTCTATGGGCTCTCTCCATTGTATCAGTGTGTCCATCTGGGGTGCCCACGAGTACTGTAAACAGCTCCTTTAGGTAGGGTTGGAGATGAGTATTTTCTACGGTTTCTGGGATGCCCCTAAACCGGATATTATTTCTGCGAGATCTGTCTTCAATGTCTGCCATTTTAAATTCAAGTTGAGTCATCTGATCTGCTAGGGTTTCAGAGTAAGTGAGCAGGTTTGATTGATCTACTGCTAGATCATCCTGTTTCCGCTCTAGTGCTTCAACTCTTTCTCCAATCTCTGAAATTTCCTTTTTCAGTTCCGCAGAGGACCGTTGAATTTCCTGGGTGATAGAGCGTGTTTGACTGGCCAACATATGTTGTAGGGTAGCCTTAGTAATGTAATGATGTGATGGCGCTTCTGAGCGCACACTGGAATGAGATTCAGCATCGATCGACTCAGGGTCGCTCATCTCCTCGTTGGTGACAGGGTTAGATTCCTTTCCTGATTGAGTAAAATGATCATAAACAGTCTTCTGAGTGTTAGTGGAGGGTTTCCCCTGACGTCTGGGCCCATGGGGCATTGTGTTAAGACTGTTAGGTATGTCTGTAGGTTAAAAATTAACACCAACCTTCTATTACAGAGCGCTCTGAAAACAATCTGAAAAGTATAAAGCACCGTACAGTAAAGTTTACTAGGTCTGATATGTATTGCTAGACTGCGGAGCAGGGCTCAATAACACTTTCTATATTTATGACATTTTGTTACAGCATCACATAATAGGTAGTAATTGAACCCTTCGGTCCCAACATATAAATGCAAGTATGTGAGTCACTGGCACCCCAGGGAGTGATGGGATACGACTATGTAGAAGGGAAAAAGGAGAAGGGAAGTGACCAGCCCAGACTGGCTGGACCGGAAAGGGAGAGGTGCCAGAGAGAATTAACAGACAGTGTAACTCAGCAGAATATTGAGCAGGGGTGGATAAGATACCCTGCTATTAAGTCCTTAAATTGTTAGTTCAGGAGTGTAGGTGTAGATGATGTTCTTCTGGATATAAGATTTCAGAAGGTGTGTTACAGTAGGGGGAGTGCAGTGTGGGAAGATCAGGCTATGTGTAGTGAGTGTGTTTGCTGCTACATGTCAGTGTGTGTGTGGCTAGGGGAGCGTGTCAATATATGTGTCTATGTGTATGCGCCTCGGGGGGTAAGTGTTGGTTAAACTACTTGGTAGCTTTAGGTAAATATATATGTTAGGCTAGGGCACGAGAACCTTTAGTAAAAGACCAGTATTTTTTAGCCTAACTGTCAGCACATCATATAAATGAAAAGTTACACCAGCACTTATCGTGATACACTTAAAAACCTGTGGAAGAAAGATGTATGATTAAGGCAGCAATATAAAATCACATTCCACCTCAGGCTGTGAACCTGAGGACAATGAAGCTGTCGCAGCAGCTGGCATAAATAAAAAAGAGATTAATGTGAAAATGTCTCAGTAGTAGGGGGTGTGAAAAGTCTCACTCCACAAGAAGAAAACAAGGTTGTGTTAAACAACAAAGGATACGCTGCATACACTTCGCTGCAAAATGTGGCTGTAGTGCCCAGTTCTCAGGGTCTAGGGTATGAGTATGTCTCAATCACTTGGGCTCCGGTTAGGGAGATAAAGCAAGTTAAGTAGTCCTTTCTAGTGCTGAAGTCACTTAATTTACTGTGTATATTCTCTGCAGGGTTTGTTGAAGGTCCCCGGCAGGATGGGGTCAGTAATCAGTCCCAGTGAGTTGGGGCTGCTTCTCCAGCTGGGGTATATCCTGTATGTGTGGCCCAAATAACTTAAGGCCCTCTGCAAGTGCTGAGCAGAGTGGGATAATAAAGGCAAGGCTGTCTGTGCTGGTGTGCAGATGTATGTTTGTGACACAAGTGACCTGCAGCAGCGAGTGAGAGTCTGCAAAGTAGAGTTAAGTGTTTGTCTGCAGGTTTCCAGCACTCGCACAGCCTTCACAGTGAGTCAGTATGCGTTTAGTAGAAAGCTTCCCAGTATCTCTAAATCAGGAGCACTAAGGATCTGTGGCTAAGTTAGAAGAGGTTAATTCAGCTTGTAGCTGTATACCAGGGCATCCAGCAACAGAATAGCTAGTATGTTAGGCTCAACTGTCCTTATAAACAGTGCAAGTGGTATTTCTAAGTGTGGAGGCCAGAAATTGCAGTGGCGGTGTTAAAATTGAGAGGTAATAGGTACCGGTGTTTATCTACTTGTGTTTTGGTACATCTTACCCTCTCCAGACGTAGGCCAAGACCTTGCGAGTGGTGCAGAGCGGCCAGCAAGGGGAAGGGACCCGGCCGCAAGATGGTGGGTGTTCGCGCCGAAAAGTCTGTGGCGCAGCTCGTGCTCCCTCCGCCACCCGCAAGCTTATGTCAACTCCCGGTCAGAGCCGGGTCGCGATCTCCAGCAGAGGGGCCAACAAGGGGAAGTTCAGCCGGCGACTCAGTCCCTCAGAATATGTCCGCAACTTCAGGTCTTCCAGGCGACACGTCAGGTAAAATGCTGCTGTACCGGAGCGGAGCCCCGACCCTCCGGTCAGCAGTTTAGTAGAGGTATCTGTGCAGTTGGCCCTCTTCCAGGGCAGACACAGCAGATGGATAGATCCAAGTTGTCGAAGGGACTGTTTAGTTGTGTTGCCGGGTATCGCCACAAGGCCTCTTAGAAACGGCTAGTGTCAGCAACGCTGTGTATCGTTCAAGTCTCCTGTTTGCCCCCAGTCACCTAGGCTCCTTTAGGGCAGGTTGTAGGGTCTAATTTATGGGTTTGAATCTCTTTTTCCTGCACTTTTTGCCTGTTTTTTAAAAAGTTATCAGAGAGCACTCTCCATGCACGTCTCTCCAGTTAGATGGCTAGCTCCGCCCCCCCTAGAGCAAATTATTAATCTAAAGATAACTTGAAGAAGTACAGGAGATGGTAGAGGAGGGGCGAGAGAGGAGGGGGGAGCGGAATGCGTGAGAGTTGAGGGAGGGGCCCCTTTTTTTTTCTTTTTTTTTTTAAACCATATGGATAGTTAGTATTTGTGAAATAGACGGGGGAGGATAGGGGGACAGGGACAAGGAAAATGAATAATTTGGGAACTGGTAACTGGTTTGATTTAAATTTGTTGCTATTTTGGGGAAATTTGCTCTATGTAATTTGTTTTATGTGTTGAGTATTGTTTGTCTTCTTCCTTTTTCTTTTTTGATGTATTTGTTTCTTTTTTGTTTTTTGGATATAAATAAAAAGATATAAAATGAAAAAAAAGAAAAAAAAAAGAAAAAAAAGAAAGAAAATGCTGTAACACATTAGAGCAGGTTTTATTTCACTTTTTTTTAGGCACTTTTGGGATGACTGCAATAATAACCCCATGGACAATCATCATTATTTGCAACTGTTCATTTAAACATTTTTGGTTTTAAAGGGACACTAAACCCACATTTTTTTCTTTCATAACTCAGATAGAGCATGCAATTTTAAGCAACTTTCTAATTTACTCCTATTATCGATTTTTCTTCGTTCTCTTGCTATCTTAATTTGAAAAAGCAGGAATCTAAGCTAAGGAGCTGGCCCGTTTTTGGTTCAGCACCCTGGATAGTGCTTGCAGATTGGACATTTGCCACCAATCAGCAAGTGCAACCCACGTCCTGAACCAAAAAATGGGCCGGCTCCCAAGCTAAATTCTTGCTTTTCAAATAAAGATAGCAAGAGAATGAAAAAAAGTTGATAATAGGAGTAAATTAGAAAGTTGCTTAAAATTGCATACTCTATCTGAATAATGAAAGACAAAAAGTGGGTTTAGTGTCCCTTTAAAAAATCCTTTTAATTTATTAGGTTACATGCTACATATATTTTGTTACAAATGTCTGCATTTTGAAGTTTTTTTTTTCATCAACAGAATAGATAATATGTATTTAATTAAAATAAACTATCACATTAATTAGAGCTATAACATTTAATATGAAACTCAACTCAACCCACTGGGAGCTTAAATGACTTAAATATAGTGCATCTCTAAATGGATGCTGGCAGATAACAAAACACAAGTCTATAATAAGGAATAATCTTTTTGTCCTGTTAAATATTTTGTTTTCTTCCAGCTAGAAATAGTCCTATACTCCTGAATTTTTTTTTCAATACTTGAAGTCACATTTAGTATATGCTGTCAACAAAGCAAAATGCAAGCCTTTTAATTAAGGTATACTCTTTTTGTTTTCCAGCTATAAATCGTCATAAAAATTTTACAATTTAAAGGGACGCTTGTAATAAGATATTTCTGTTGTCTTACTATAGAATAACATACCAACCAAGTCAAAACATTTACAAAAAATTCTAATTTTTTTTACTGCAGCTGTTTTTTAATAGCCAAACTGTTTTTAAAGGGATACTAAACCCAATTTTTTTCTTTCATGATTCAGATAGAGCATGAGATTTTAAGCACCTTTCTAATTTACTCCTATTATCATTTTTTCTTTGTTCTCATGCTATCTTGATTTGAAAAAGCAGTACTGTAAGCTTTAGAGCTGGACCATTTTTTGTTCAGCACCTGGGTAGCACTTGCTGATTTGTGGCTAAATGTAGCAAACAAATCAGCAAGCTCTACCAAGGTGCTGAACTAAAAATGGGCCAGCTCCTAACCTTTTATTACTGCTTTTTCAAATCAAGATAACATGAGAACAAAGATAAATTGATAATAGGAGTAAATTAGAAAGTTGCTTAAAATTGCCTGCTCTATCTGAATCATGAAAGAAAAAAGTGGGGTTAGTATCCCTTTAATAGCCCTTTCCTTATTTGGAGAAGCCCATCTATGCCTGCTTCTGAAAAAGACAAGGCTTGCCAATGTTATTATGTTAGTACACTGTTTTGCAGTTGTGATCTGCTGAAGCTATGTAGCAAGGTTAACCTTAACAAATCTGAGGTATGCATTTTCAGTTCTGATAATTAGAAAATCCTCAATTTTCAGTGATAAATTGCATGACAAAGGGGTAAAATATACTGTATAATGAAAGAATATTGGAAAGTTGGTTTCAGTACTTATAACTAAACATTGTACATTTATAATAAGAATACATTATGAATGAAAAAAATAGGGTTTATGGTTCTCTCAAAATTTTTTATTATTAGTAACTGATCTTTGTGGGTGTGAATAATAATTTTAAATTATTTATTTTTTCCAGACTCTCATAACTTTAAAAGTGATTTTAATTTGCAGCCATCATTTTAAAGAGAAATTACTTTGCTGAAGGTTCTTTGTCCTCCTGATATTAATGACTGTCCTGCAAGGTCTATACTCAAAATAATGGAACAACCGGAATCCTTGCACTCAAAAAGGGTTAGTAGGGAAGGGTAAAAGTGAATAAAGTACCGCCAGGCTAAGGCTTAAAAATGTAAAGCTCCTTTATTTGAAAAAAACATAAAAGGCATACACGCCAACAAGGTGACAAGGTCAAACGCGTTTCATAGCTCTCACTTCATCAGTGACCTATACCAACACCTGAAAACTCATCCTTAATAAAGGTGTTTAACCACTCCCATTACAGGTGCAGAACATTAGCTCAGGTGAATCAGAAAAAAGGGAGGGCAATCTTTATTCAATACATGTATTGTGTGATTTCTAACAGATAAGTGTATTTACATATTTGTAGTGAGTATGACAGAAACATTTTCATTTCAAATTGTCAAATCCTATTTACTATCAAATCTAATTTCAATACAAAATTCTAAACTAATATATATAGGACTGACAGCATTTTCCTAATTAATTTAATCCATCATATTTATTACCAAACACTACCATAATTTTTATTCATATGAAAACAATTCCATTATACATTTATTACACCATTTTGAAAGAGAAATTGAAATATTCATATCTATCAACCTATCATAAGAGGGGGAATTGTATTATTAGAGTGCATGGGGTAACTAAATATACTTAAACTGCCCAATTATCTCTAAATTTCTCTAAAAATTATATGGATATAGTGGGAAAGGATACATATCAAAATTTATAGTGCATTCCAATGAAATATGAATATATGTCAATTACACACTATAACCATAGTCTAACTATTCTACATAAAGTTTAATATCCCAATCAGAATTAAGTCCATTTGGGACCCTTGTGTTTAGCTGGAAAATCCAGTATACTTCCTTTTGACTTAAAATTTTGAGTCTGTTTCCTCCCCTTTTGGGTCTCCTAACATGTTGTATGCCCTGAAAGCTTAGTAGACTTTTATTTCCATTATGTTCATTCTTAAAATGCAGGGCAACTGGAGTGTCTGAATTCTCATCTCCAATTGACCTCAAATGCTCCAAGATTCTAGTTTTCAGGGTTCTGGTCGTTTGACCAACATACTTTATGTTGCAAAGTTTGCACGTGAGTAAATATATCACGTACGAGGTATTACAATTTATGTACTCCTTAATTTTGAAAGACTTATCATCACCTATGGATCTAAAGGTATCACCCAATATGGCATATGAACATGATGTACATTTTCTGCTTCCACAGTGAAAAAAACCTTTTTTTGGTGTAAGCCAATTATCTATATTGTTTGTGGGAAGCATTGAAGGGGAAAGAATATTGGCCAATGTTCTCGATTTACGTGTCACATATTTACATCCTCCCTCTATGATCTTATCCATGGTTTCATCAACACTAAGAATAGGGAGGGACTGTTTAATGATTTGACAAATGTCACTGTACTCTTTGCTATACATTGTGATAAACACGGGTCTCTGCTGGTAATCAGTCTTTTCCTTCAACTTGCCTTTAATCATCTCTTGTCTAGCCATAGAATCCACTTGTTTCTTGGCCTCTTTCAAATCCTGTATTTTATATCCCCTCTCTAAAAAACGTTCTGTAGTCTTCTCTGAATGTAACTCATATGCCTCTGTAGTGCTACAGTTTCTTTTTGTCCTCATGTACTGGCCTTTTGGTATGGCCCTTATCACATGTCTTGGATGGTTAGATTTAGCCATCAGAAGGGTGTTTCCTGCACTCTCTTTCCTGTATAACTCTACTTCGATGCTATGTGTGTCAATATTAGGCTTTATTAGCACATCAAGAAAAGGCATTTCCTTTCTACTCGTGTTCATAGTGAACCGCAGGTTCTGGTGATTGTCAGATAGATAATTAAAAAAGTCATCTACCATCGAATCATCGCCTTTAAATATAAACACAAGGTCGTCTATATAGCGGCCGTAATACGCTATTTTTTCTTTTTTCTTCTTTCTTCTTACATAAACCAGTTTATATCTCTGGGAATTATTGCATGAAGTGTGCTGCTTTATAGGAACATTTTTTGGAGTCATGGCAGCTGAAAGTTATGTATTCCAAACTTTTGAAGAAACTTATGAGGACTGTGAGGACTATGATGATGATAAGCTAGAACAGGAAGAAAGAGAAAGTTTGGACTCACTTTTCTTTAAAATGGACAAATTGCTAAAACAGGACATCAGGCTGGAGATTGATGTTAAAACATTTAACATTTATAAAAAGTTTCACCGTATTCCAAGGGGCCTACGAATAAAGAAATTCCCTTCCTTTGAGGTAGCAGATATAGATTTCATTAAAAAATGGAACGAGCTATTAACCCAATGTTCCCTAGCCCTTATGGATTTACTCATAGAATATAAGAAACAACAGAGATCCACTTTGATTTTAGAGATTAAAAAAGTACAGGATTACATCCGCCCGTTATCCAGTAAACCTGAGTTTAAGGGCTATGATGATAAAATCAAAAGAGTAATGGAAGAATTTAGAGAAAATCTGTGGTTCTTTAAGAAATCAAAAATATCAAGAGATAAGGATGACTATGAGAAGGGAAATGTTTATAGATGGATGCATACAGGAGGGAGGAAGAGACAGAGAGTTAACAGTAATTTGAAACAAGATAAAAAGAAAGTCAAGTTCAATGAAACTGATACAGAGTATGATTACGATTCATCAGATTTTGAGGGGGTTACAGAGGATGTTAATTCTTCAACATCCTTTGTTTTACAGCCCTCTTCAGACAGGGAAGATAATGTTATTCCTAATTCTCAGGTTTCAAAAAACTTGAAGGGCATTTTACACACCAGAGTAAAAGAAAAAAACGTAGGACAAGAAGGGGTAGGAGGGGCAGGGGTAGGCAGAGGTCTTCAGGGAGGCCAAGGGAGGACACACCGTTATCCCAGGAGACAACGGAGAACACAGAGCAGGAAATATGTTTAGGATCTAAAAATGTAATCAATCTATCATCTGTTAAACTGACTCAAAATCAGATAAAAGTGCTATCTTTGGGATTAAATTTTGCACCAAGTTCACATTTTGATTTGTTCCAAACCATTGTTGATATTAATAAATTTGTGCGATCACTTACCCTTAAGAAATATTTTTTTGAAACAATGGGTAACAACGATGCTTTGGATACATATGAGGATAGTAATCATAATGAGGAGGTAGTACAGGATGATAGGATTCTATCTTTTGTTGATATATGTGCTGAAATGGATCTAACAGATCTACAGAGGGAAGCAGGTGGTGATATCCACAACTTAAAGAGTACTGACATTCCCCTAAAGAAGTTTAAAAGTAGATCTGATTTCTATCCAAGACATATTAGAAACAACAGTATAGAAATTTTTCATAAAACAGTTGAGAAGGAAGTGACAGAACTATACAAAAGAAAGGTAGACAAATGTGAAACCTTCAAAAATGATAATATGAGCAAACATGACAGGATTGCGATTAAACAACTTAAGAATAATTCATCTATTGTAATACGTAACTCTGATAAGGGGGGAAATGTTGTTGTCCTTAACAGAATTGATTATGTAAAAGAGGCCTTTCGACAGTTACAGGACGAGGAGGTTTATGAGAAACTCCCCTTTAATCCTACTTTTAGGTACAGGAGGATACTTCATGATCTTTTGGATTGGGCGGTTATGATTGGTGCTATAACTAAGTCAAATTTGGAGTTTTTGTTGGTTGAACACTCTATAGTACCAATCTTCCATTACCTCCCAAAGATTCACAAGAGCATGACCTCGCCCCCAGGACGCCCCATAGTTGCGGGCATAGGTTCATTGAATGAACCTTTAAGTGCCATGATAGATACTTTACTACAACCTATTGTATTGAGCCTTAGGAGCTATATTAGGGACACGACAGAATTCATTAAACAGATTGAGCAAGTGGAATGGTTGGATGATCATAGTATTGTAACCATTGATGTTGTGTCCCTCTATACCTCCATCCCTCATGACAAAGGTATAGAGGCTATACAATCATGCTTAGAGATGTTCACAGATTATGATGCTAATCTCACAGAATTCATATTGAAATCTATTGAATTTTTGCTTTCACATAATTTTTTTCTATTTGAGGGGGATTACTATCGCCAAAGACAGGGGACAGCAATGGGAGCTAAATTTGCCCCCACATATGCCAACCTATTTTTAGGTTGGTGGGAGCTGTCCCGTGTCTTTGGTGACGGTAATCCCTTCAAAGAAAAAATAGCGTATTACGGCCGCTATATAGACGACCTTGTGTTTATATTTAAAGGCGATGATTCGATGGTAGATGACTTTTTTAATTATCTATCTGACAATCACCAGAACCTGCGGTTCACTATGAACACGAGTAGAAAGGAAATGCCTTTTCTTGATGTGCTAATAAAGCCTAATATTGACACACATAGCATCGAAGTAGAGTTATACAGGAAAGAGAGTGCAGGAAACACCCTTCTGATGGCTAAATCTAACCATCCAAGACATGTGATAAGGGCCATACCAAAAGGCCAGTACATGAGGACAAAAAGAAACTGTAGCACTACAGAGGCATATGAGTTACATTCAGAGAAGACTACAGAACGTTTTTTAGAGAGGGGATATAAAATACAGGATTTGAAAGAGGCCAAGAAACAAGTGGATTCTATGGCTAGACAAGAGATGATTAAAGGCAAGTTGAAGGAAAAGACTGATTACCAGCAGAGACCCGTGTTTATCACAATGTATAGCAAAGAGTACAGTGACATTTGTCAAATCATTAAACAGTCCCTCCCTATTCTTAGTGTTGATGAAACCATGGATAAGATCATAGAGGGAGGATGTAAATATGTGACACGTAAATCGAGAACATTGGCCAATATTCTTTCCCCTTCAATGCTTCCCACAAACAATATAGATAATTGGCTTACACCAAAAAAAGGTTTTTTTCACTGTGGAAGCAGAAAATGTACATCATGTTCATATGCCATATTGGGTGATACCTTTAGATCCATAGGTGATGATAAGTCTTTCAAAATTAAGGAGTACATAAATTGTAATACCTCGTACGTGATATATTTACTCACGTGCAAACTTTGCAACATAAAGTATGTTGGTCAAACGACCAGAACCCTGAAAACTAGAATCTTGGAGCATTTGAGGTCAATTGGAGATGAGAATTCAGACACTCCAGTTGCCCTGCATTTTAAGAATGAACATAATGGAAATAAAAGTCTACTAAGCTTTCAGGGCATACAACATGTTAGGAGACCCAAAAGGGGAGGAAACAGACTCAAAATTTTAAGTCAAAAGGAAGTATACTGGATTTTCCAGCTAAACACAAGGGTCCCAAATGGACTTAATTCTGATTGGGATATTAAACTTTATGTAGAATAGTTAGACTATGGTTATAGTGTGTAATTGACATATATTCATATTTCATTGGAATGCACTATAAATTTTGATATGTATCCTTTCCCACTATATCCATATAATTTTTAGAGAAATTTAGAGATAATTGGGCAGTTTAAGTATATTTAGTTACCCCATGCACTCTAATAATACAATTCCCCCTCTTATGATAGGTTGATAGATATGAATATTTCAATTTCTCTTTCAAAATGGTGTAATAAATGTATAATGGAATTGTTTTCATATGAATAAAAATTATGGTAGTGTTTGGTAATAAATATGATGGATTAAATTAATTAGGAAAATGCTGTCAGTCCTATATATATTAGTTTAGAATTTTGTATTGAAATTAGATTTGATAGTAAATAGGATTTGACAATTTGAAATGAAAATGTTTCTGTCATACTCACTACAAATATGTAAATACACTTATCTGTTAGAAATCACACAATACATGTATTGAATAAAGATTGCCCTCCCTTTTTTCTGATTCACCTGAGCTAATGTTCTGCACCTGTAATGGGAGTGGTTAAACACCTTTATTAAGGATGAGTTTTCAGGTGTTGGTATAGGTCACTGATGAAGTGAGAGCTATGAAACGCGTTTGACCTTGTCACCTTGTTGGCGTGTATGCCTTTTATGTTTTTTTCAAATAAAGGAGCTTTACATTTTTAAGCCTTAGCCTGGCGGTACTTTATTCACTTTTACCCTTCCCTACTAACCCTTTTTGAGTGCAAGGATTCCGGTTGTTCCACAATTTTTTCTACTGAGGGAAAGTGGTGAAGTTCCCTGTATACATCCCATTTGCACCAGTCAGACCGGAACCTTTGTCTTGATCACAGCTCCCGTGGGGAGCGCTGAGGAGGTGAGACAAGGTACAGCTGCAGCGGCAGCGACAGAGAAGACACAGCACGGTGAACGTGAGAAGAGAGAGGTGAATGGAACTTTTCTACACACTGAGCGCCTACGAACGGAGTGTGGCATTGGATTACTTATTCTATACTCAAAATAAAAATATAAATGGATAAATGTTGACTATAGGGGTGGAATTTACCCTGCTTAAAGGGACACTGTACCTTTAAAGAGACACTAAAATCAAAATTAAACCTTTATGATTCAGCTAGAGCATGCAATTGTAAACAGCTTTCCAATTTACTTCCACTAACAAAATGTGCAAAGTCTTTTTATATTTACACTTTTAGAGTCACCAGCTCCTACTGAGCATGTGCAAGACCACAAAATATACATATATGCATTTGTGATTGGCTGATGGCTGTCACATGATACAGGAGGAGTGGAAATAGACATAACTTTGAAATATAAAATACAGGGAGTGCAGAATTATTAGGCAAATGAGTATTTTGACCACATCATCCTCTTTATGCATGTTGTCTTACTCCAAGCTGTATAGGCTCGAAAGCCTACTACCAATTAAGCATATTAGGTGATGTGCATCTCTGTAATGAGAAGGGGTGTGGTCTAATGACATCAACACCCTATATCAGGTGTGCATAATTATTAGGCAACTTCCTTTCCTTTGGCAAAATGGGTCAAAAGAAGGACTTGACAGGCTCAGAAAAGTCAAAAATAGTGAGATATCTTGCAGAGGGATGCAGCACTCTTAAAATTGCAAAGCTTCTGAAGCGTGATCATCGAACAATCAAGCGTTTCATTCAAAATAGTCAACAGGGTCGCAAGAAGCGTGTGGAAAAACCAAGGCGCAAAATAACTGCCCATGAACTGAGAAAAGTCAAGCGTGCAGCTACCAAGATGCCACTTGCCACCAGTTTGGCCATATTTCAGAGCTGCAACATCACTGGAGTGCCCAAAAGCACAAGGTGTGCAATACTCAGAGACATGGCCAAGGTAAGAAAGGCTTAAAGACGACCACCACTGAACAAAACACACAAGCTGAAACGTCAAGACTGGGCCAAGAAATATCTCAAGACTGATTTTTCTAAGGTTTTATGGACTGATGAAATGAGAGTGAGTCTTGATGGGCCAGATGGATGGGCCCGTGGCTGGATTGGTAAAGGGCAGAGAGCTCCAGTCCGACTCAGACGCCAGCAAGGTGGAGGTGGAGTACTGGTTTGGACTGGTATCATCAAAGATGAGCTTGTGGGGCCTTTTCGGGTTGAGGATGGAGTCAAGCTCAACTCCCAGTCCTACTGCCAGTTTCTGGAAGACACCTTCTTCAAGCAGTGGTACAGGAAGAAGTCTGCATCCTTCAAGAAAAACATGATTTTCATGCAGGACAATGCTCCATCACACGCGTCCAAGTACTCCACAGCGTGGCTGGCAAGAAAGGGTATAAAAGAAGAAAATCTAATGACATGGCCTCCTTGTTCACCTGATCTGAACCCCATTGAGAACCTGTGGTCCATCATCAAATGTGAGATTTACAAGGAGGGAAAACAGTACACCTCTCTGAACAGTGTCTGGGAGGCTGTGGTTGCTGCTGCACGCAATGTTGATGGTGAACAGATCAAAACACTGACAGAATCCATGGATGGCAGGCTTTTGAGTGTCCTTGCAAAGAAAGGTGGCTATATTGGTCACTGATTTGTTTTTGTTTTGTTTTTGAATGTCAGAAATGTATATTTGTGAATGTTGAGATGTTATATTGGTTTCACTGGTAAAAATAAATAATTGAAATGGGTATATATTTGTTTTTTGTTAAGTTGCCTAATAATTATGCTCAGTAATAGTCACCTGCACACACAGATATCCCCCTAAAATAGCTATAACTAAAAACAAACTAAAAACTACTTCCAAAACTATTCAGCTTTGATATTAATGAGTTTTTTGGGTTCATTGAGAACATGGTTGTTGTTCAATAATAAAATTAATCCTCAAAAATACAACTTGCCTAATAATTCTGCACTCCCTGTATATTTAAAATTGCTCCTTAAGGCTAATTCTCAATTTTTAAAAATGCAGCAGCACCTTATCAAACTTAGTCCATGCTTTAATTATTGCAACAGGAACAGCAAAAAGGGTCTAAAGCCCTTATTCACATTTCAAAATGCACAATATACACATCACATCACATCATTGCCTAGTGGTTTCAAATTTAACTACAACTGGTACATAATAATAATAATAATAATAATAAACATACATATACACATAATTGTTGCCTATACAAATGGAGTTTGCCTGTCCTTTCTCTTCCCGAAAATGTATCAAATTCTTATTAAATCACATAAAGAAATCACATAAAAAAAATCTATGAAAGAAAAAGGGACAATTCCAAATCTCTATTAATGACCTTAGGATAAAGAGACTTACCTGTCTGCCACCTTTTAAGTGGCAGATTGAAATAATCCGATCCGATTGGGATGATTGACAGTCCATGCTAGCAGCTGATTGTCCGCCAGTGAGCAGGGAGTGGCATTGTTCAAGCATTTTTACTAGAAATGCTTGTGCAATGATAAATGCAGACAGCGTATGCTGTCTGCATTTAGTGATGTCGAGCGAACATGATTCGCTATAGCACATCATGTCCGCTCAACATTTAATAAATGTATGCCCTTGTGTCTTCTAATGTTCAATTTATGTTGATTCATACAGTCCTTGACCATCAGGGTGGTTTTACCTATATAAATGATCCCACACTGACATTTAATCATGTAAATTACAAAAGAGGTGTTGCATGTATAGTAGCCAGTTATTTGGTACTACCTAAATGCCCAAGAATGAACACGATTTTCACCTTTATTAAGGTTATTACCATTGCAACATACATAATCAATCTCTGTGATATATTATGGCAATGTCTGCTTTAACTAATTATCCTTAAAACTAATAGATATTTTATTTTTTATTTTTATTATTTATTTGCAGGCATAGGGAAATGTTTAAATGTACTCAAATCTGAATAAAAATAATCTTCTTAAACATTGAACTCCTATTATATACAACGGTCACACTGTCTATACCATCCTTTTTGACACTGCATTCTGTTTCGCAACTCTTTAGAATAACATTCCTAGTAGTTTTTAATACATTTTCAAATTTAATTGGTGGATGGGGGTCAAGATAACCTCTCTGAATAAATCACTGGCCCATTTCTATGCAAGAAAGGAGGTTGTGCAATTGAAAAAAGACTATTGTCATATGTGTCCCCCTGAAATAAATCAGTTTTCAAAGCGCCACCCTCTTAGTAAAGTTTATTAAATTATTGCTAATTAAAACTGTCACCGTTACTAAACATGTCAGTTCACAAGTATTTTTATGTGGAGAAAAAGTGAGAGAACAATATTTTGTATTAGTTTTAATTAAATACTGTAATCATGTTATTAAAAGAACATTACAATCAGCTTTTTATTTATGCGCATATTATACAAGTAATTAAGTACTGCATTTATAATTACCTACCTAAAAATAAGTATTTTAAAATCATTTAAAACTTTGTTTAATAATTATTTGCAAAACAATTTAGATATCCTGTTCTGTTTATCTTATCTCCCTTAATTGTTAACCATAACTCTAAAATTAATTTATCCACTGAGCTAACCAATCGCTGTCTAGTTTAAATATTTTGCAGGAAACAAAACAGAATATTCTTTTTGGGAGTGTAGTGCAAACACATTTCTCACACAAAAACAATGTATTTCACCACAAAAAGCAAACAAAATACATAATGAAAGTGTATTGCAATGTTTTTTTCACTACACATAATTAAACATTTTGGCCTAGATTACGAGTGGAGCGCTTTCGTTATCGGTGTTCTTCACGCTCAAATCCATAGTACAAGTGGCGAGCTGTTCAAATTACCATTACCACAAATTCACAGTAATTTACACTCCCCATATTTTTTTATGGGCAGCGTTGAGCGGTTATGTGCGCTTGTATTACAAGTTGAAAAATCAATCTCATTTAACGCTCAAACTTTTTATGTGACCTGAAAGTTTTTTTTTGTTTTATTTTAACAAAAATAGCTGATTCACTTTGGGGCAATGCACTACAAAGGGTCCTTTTAAGGGCTATTTGTAGTTTAGTGTTAGAATAGTTTTTTGTTTTTTTAGTTTTTCTTTTTTTTAGTGGGGATTTAGAATAGGTATAACTTATTATTTTTGGTAATTAGTTTGCTACTTTTAGTATTAGTAGTTTTTTTTTGTAATTTTAGGTGTCAGGTTGTTTTTACAGTAATGGTAGTTTTTTTTTAAAAAAAGGTAAGGTTAGAATGTTTTATTAATTTCTTAGGTAAGCTTTTATTTTTTTAAAGGTAGTTAGGTTTTTTTTAAAAAAAAAGTTAGAGTTAGTCTATTTTAGGTTAACTTAGGGGGTATTAGGTTCAGGGGTTTAAATGTTAGTGGGTTACTTTATGTTGGGGGGCTGGCGGTTTAGTGGTTAATAGTGTAGTGAGGACTTTGCGATGTAGGTGTGTGACGGTTTATGGGTTAATAGTGTAGTGGGTTACTTTTCAATGTGGGGACTTTGTGGCAGGCTATGTGGCATTTTAGGGGTTATTAGAGTAGGGGGTCTTATGGCAATTTGGGTTAGTGCGCAAGTAGGGTTTTTTTCCCACTGTCACCTATATTTCTATTTCTGCGTTAAGGGGTCCTAACGCTGCTTTTTAACGCCCGCTGGTATTACGAGTATGGCAGGTACAGGTGTACCGCTCACTTTTATTCCGCGACTTTTGGCTACCGCAAATCCCCTTACATCAATTGCCTAACGCCGGTATTACGAGTCTTGGAAGAAGTGAGCGGTACAGCCTCTACCTCCAAGACTCCTATAGCATAAAAAAGTCAGTAGTTAAGAGTTTTATGGGCTAACGCCGGAACATAAAGCTCTTAGCTACAGTGCTACAAAGTACACTAACACCCATAATCTACCTATGAACCCCTAAACCGAGGCCCCCCCACATTGCAAACCCAATAATACAATTATTTAACCCCTAATCTGCCGACCGGACACCGCCGCCACCTACATTATACCTATGAACCCCTAATCTGCTGTCCCTAATCTGCTGCCGCCGACACCTATATTATATTTATTAACCCCTAATCTATCCCCCCCAATGTCGCCGCCACCTACCTACACTTATTAACCCCTAATCTGCCGACCGGATATTGCCGCCACTATAATAAATGTATTAACCCCTAAACCGCCGCACTCCCGCCTCGCAAACACTATAATAAATTTTATTAACCCCTCTATCAGCCAATCGGAATTAAGGTAGGAAAAATCCAATTGGTTGCTATCAGCCAATCGGATTGAAGTTCAATCCGATTGGCTGATTGGATCACCCAGTAGAATGCGAGGTGTAATTAGATCTTGTAATTTGTTTTTTATTTTCTGTAATTTAGTGGGGTTTTTTTTTTTGTAATTTAGCTAATTTTATTTAATTTATTTAATTGTATTTAATTTAGGTAATTTATTTAATTGTAGGGTTAGGTTCGGTGTTAGTGTAAGTTAGGTTAGGTTTTATTTTACAGGTAAATTTGTATTTATTTTAGCTAGGTAGTTATTAAATAGTTAATAACTATTTAATAACTATTCTACCTATTTAAAATAAATACAAACTTGCCTGTAAAATAAAAATAAACCCTAAGCTAGCTACAATGTAACTATTAGTTATATTGTAGCTAGCTTAGGGTTTATTTTATTAGTACGTATTTAGTTTTAAATAGGAATTATTTATTTAATTATAATCATTTTATTTAGTTTTATTTAAATTATATTTAAGTTAGGGGGTGTTAGGGTTAGGGTTAGAGTTAGATTTAGGGGTTAATAAATTTAATATAGTGGCGGCGACGTTGGGGGCGGCAGATTAGGGGTTAATAAATGTAGGTAGGTGGCGGCGATGTTAGGGAGAGCAGATTAGGGGTTAAAAATATTTAACTAATGTTTGCGAGGTGGGAGTGCGGCGGATTAGGGGTTAATATGTTTATTATAGTGGCGGCGATGTCGGGAGCAGCAGATTAGGGGTTAATAAGTGTAAGATTAGGGGTGTTTAGACTCAGGGTTCATGTTAGGGTGTTAGGTGTAAACATAACTTTTATTTCCCCATAGGAATCAATGGGGCTGCGTTACTGAGATTTACGCTGCTTTTTCTCAGCCGGCTCTCCCCAGAGATGTCTATGAGGAAATTGTGCATGAGCACGTACAACCAGCTCACCGCTGACTTAAGCAGCGCTGGTATTGGAGTGCGGTATGGAGCACAATTTTGCTCTACGCTCACTTCTTGCCTGTTAACGCCGGGTTTGTAAAACCCGTAATGCCAGCGCTGCAGGTAAGTGAGCAGTGAGAATAACGTGCACGTTAGCAATGCACCACTCTTACCGCAAAACTCATAATCTTGCCGTTTGTCTTTTTGTGCATGTCAGGTTAGCGCTGGAGCAATAACTTTTTACTTTCAACACATAATACCCAATGCTCACAGTTCACTGCTAGCGCAGTTAGCACTCTAGTGAAAGTGCTAAATAGCACTCAACTCGTAAGTGTTTAATTTACCTTTAAAGGGATACTGAACCCACATTTTTTTCTTTTGTGATTCAGATAGAACATGCAATTTTAAGCAACTTTCTAATTTACTCCTATTATCAAATGTTCTTCGTTCTCTTGCTATCTTTATTAAAACAAGCAGGAATGTAAGCTTACGAGCCACCCCATCTTTGGTTCATCACCTGGGTAGCACTTGCTGATTGGTGGCTGCCACTGGCTAAATGTAGCAACAAATCAGCAAGCGCTATCCAGGGTGCTAAACCAAAAATTGTCTGGCTCCTATACTTACATTCCTGCTTTTTCAAATAAAGATTCCAAGAGAAAGAAGAAAATTTGATAATAGGAGTAAATCAGAATATTGGTTAAAATTGCATGCTCTATTTGAATCATGAAAGAACAAATTTGGGTTCGGTATCCCTTTAAGTAAAGTTATATCCAATGTAATTTTCAGTTTCTAATACTTTATTTAATGGAAAAAGACAAAAAGCCCCAAGGGTTTAGGTTTCAGAAACTATCAATACCATGATTGCAATATGTTTCCAGAAAAAAAAGTAGGATTGGATTGTGTTATAAAAATAATGAGATTTATCACAAAATGTCAAACTGTAATTAATAATATACATTATAATAAAGATGTCTGAAGTTAAATGTAACTGGATACATTTAATCAATAGTCTCTACGCATTTACATGAAATAAGGCATGAAGCACCTCAGTTGAAAAGTTTGATATTGGTTAAAGTTATTAAATTGTAAGATAAATATAAAGATTTACTGGTAAGAAAGGCCAAAAAGATTAATACATTGCTTCCTAAAATTATGAATATTGATTATGATTTTACCCTTATTTATTTAGCTGTTGTCTTCCTTTGTTTGAAGATATGAATGTTTTTATTAAAGGGACATTGAATATATGTAAAAAAAATCCTTTTTTTATCGAGTACCCTCGCAGGGGCTGCCCTGGAGGAAGTATTGTAAAAAAAATTGTCAGTGCCTGCGAGTAGCGAGATGTCTCCTATTGAAAGTAATGGAACTCGCGGAAAGGGACACTTTGCTCCGTAGAGCAAAGTTAGCAGAGATCAGGGGCGCACTTTAAAATTTAAATCCTGCATCCAATAGAAATCACATTGCACTGTTTTCTGCATATGGCATGTTATAATCGCCTACATTTTAGTATGCATATGTTTTTCTATTAGGTTTATAAGTATTTGAGTTTTTTGAGACAAGCTTGCCAGCTTTTAGCTGGAGAGAAAAAACTGTGAGATCTGTAGTGCGAGAATCTTTTCAGAGTTCAGCCCATTTTACAAAAAAACAACAATTATGCTTTGTATTTTGTACATAAATACTATTTTCTGTGTTTTCTGCACATCCAGTGCACTTAAATTACAATTTACGATGTGCATATTTAATTTACAATTGATTCCTGTGTTATTTACATACAAATTTTACGTTTTTGATGCAACAGGGATGCAACATAAAAGAATTTGGTGTTTTTGCACCCCTGTGTGTCTACCACTACTTATAATAGCAACACATTTAGAATACATGCTTATCATAACTACTTACGGGCTAGATTACAAGTGGCATGCTAACGTTAGTTTGCGTTAATTTGCGCGCATATTACAAGTTGAAAGTAAACACGTTCGCTCAAGCACAATCAAATTTAAAACGTGTTGGTTTAGTGTGACTGAAGACCTGGTGTAAAGGGTTAGGATTAAAATAAAAGTTGCATCAAACACAACATAAATACATTAAAATATACTGTTACACATATAAACACTATCTGATAAAAATTATTCATATAAATATTAATAAAAATGTTTTATAAGGTTTCAAAGGTGTGTGGTATGTGGCCATGTATTTGACAGCAAAGGGCTATAATATATATATGTGTCTAAATAATAATTCTATGATAATATGTAATAATGTGTTTCACTGTGTATTTTCTGTAAATATTTCACATTCAAATGCTCTTCACATACAGGAATGTTATTTTTATTTAAAATAAATATTTATATATATATATATATATATATATATATAAATATATATTTTGTATATACTTATATCTATTTTTATAGATATATAATGGTATAGATATATATTTTACATTATATATATATATATATATATATATATATATATATATCTCCCAATACAATATTGTCAGCAACCAGGGTGCCACAGTCAATATATCAGTAGGTTTCTTCAATCAAGGACTGCACTCACTGGGTTCAGATAATATAAGTTATTTAATAAGTGGTAACGTTTTGGGGTTCGCAGACCCCTTCCTCAGACCCAACAAAGTGCAAATGTAACATGGTGACTTTAAACACAATAAGCCCCTCCCACCTCTCAGTACAAAAAAAATGGTGCCAAAAAGTGTAGCCATGGCAACCAAATGGTTGCCTGGATACCATTATAAACAAAGCTATACAGTCAATAAAGCACAACATAAACAGCATATTTCACCATCCTAGCTGTAATAGCCACACAGAAAAGGAATATAAAATAAAATGAAACCAAACAGTGAAGCAAGTGTAACCAATCAATGTATTCATAATTATTACAATAAGGGTTATTTGCAGTATGCAGTACTACATATATATTGTTTAAATGGACACTGTACTCAACATATTCTGTCATCAATAAGAAAGTGTAGCATTTAAACTAAAATGCAAGTATCAGTTATCATTGGCTGATAGGTACTTGCTAGTAATTCTCAGTGAGCATTAGTAGTAAGATCCTATGAGCAAATGAACATTTATAGGAAATATACATCCTCATCATAAGCCACATAATATTAAAAAAAAAATATTTGGTATGTTGTAATCATTTGATCCAGCTAATTATCAAACATCATATTTATTGGCATTTAATTAGTTATGAGATATAGTTTTTTTTTGGCATTCATTAAAGGGATATAATACCCAAATGTTGAAGCACTTGAAAGGGAAAAGCTGACTAGTAAAGATCACCTGAACATCTCTATGTAAAAAAGAAAGATATTTTACCTAAAAATGTCCTCAGTAGCCACATCCCATTGTAAAGAGACTTTAAGCAGCCAATCAGGATGTTAGTCTCGGGACTTACAAGGGAACGTGCATCTGGCATGTGCAGACACAGTCATGTTATTTCCCTATTCAGCTTAAGGAAGTTTGCTATAAAATCTCACAAGATTTCAGTTAAATGTAATGAGATCACAGTGAAGCAAAGCATGACCTCAGCACTTCTTATGCTGATTTACTACTGTTTACTCTGATGAGCTGAAGAATTTTTGAGATAAAATATCTTCCTTTTTCTTTTAAAGTGAACCCACTTCAGAAATCAACCATTTTTACATATATTTTCTCCATTTGGAGTGTAACATATAGTATTCCTGATTCAGATAGAGCACTGGTTTTCAAACCTGTCCTCAGACCTCCGTAACACACATTTTGAGGATATCTGAACTAAAGCACAGGTGAAATAATCAGATGATTAGTAAACATGGTTATTTTACCTGCTTTTATCCAAGTTAATCCTGAAAACCTGGACTGTTGGGGACGCCTAAGGACAGGTCTAAAAACCAGTTAGAGCATAGGATTTTAAACACCTTTCTAATTTACGTCTATTAACAAATGTTTGTTCTATTGGTATCTTTTGTTTAAAAGCAGGGATATAACTTCAGGGTGTGCACATGTCTGGATCACTATATGGCAGCAGTATTGCAAGAATGTTATCCAATTTCAAGAGCACTAGATCTCAGCACTATTTCCTGCCATGTAGTGCTCCAGATACCTACCTAGATATCGCTTTAAGAACGAATACCATGGTAACAAAACAAATGTGATAATATAAGTAAATTGGAAATGTGTGTAATTGTATGCTCTGAAAGTTGAAGATTTTTTGGTTTCACGTCCCTTTAAAAATGTAATATGAATTGTTTTTTTGGGTTGTTATATTGCACTGCTGTATTTAATACATTGCAAATTAATTGTGAAAATATGTTTTTCATGATCTCTTTATTATTAAGACTAAATCAACTCATTTTTGTGGATTTGATTACATCATCTTCACTTGAGCTGTAAATTTGTGAAAGATCATAGGTAGTCCTGATAATGTACTGTCAGGTTACCGTGGTGATGCAGCCTCTCGTGTGATGTAATATTGAAGTAACTGGTTGCCATAGTGAATAGCAATTCATTACATTTCTGAAGGCTCAATTTATATTCTGGAAAAAAACAAAAACAAAAAAAACAAGAAACGCTAAGTTTAGTATTTAAAATAATGAAATACATAAAATACAGCCTGAAATAATTGATAACTTAGGATATAATCTCTGATTCAAGACATATCCAGTGACTCCTCAGGTTCCACTGCTAAAACACTTAGAGGACGATTTATTATGTGTCGGGCTGACATGATCCGCTGTAGCAGATCATATCCGCCCGACATCAATAAATGCCGATAGCATACGCTGTTGGCATTTAACATTGCACAAGCATTTTGTGTGAACTGCTTGTGCAATACCGCCCCCTGCACATTCGCGGCCAGGGAGTGTCAATTATCCCGATCGTATCCTCAGAAGGGGTGGATGAGTTAACTACGGGGGTAAATTGCAGCATCTGCTGCTTGATAAATCTACCCCTTAGTCTCTTGTAAGAATAACTCACATTTGTTGAAAGGTATGTAATGTAATGTATTGGGTACTTGTAAAGCGCGGCTAATCACCCGTAAGGGTCTCAAGGCGCTGCACATTTTATCGACCACTGAAGGATGAAAGGCTGAGTGGACCTCGCCGGGGATCGAACCTGCAACCCTTGAGTTACTACAGAGCTCAGCCACAGTGCCAGCTGTTTGGTTACCCAGGTCCTCCAATGCCGTTTGTTTATCTCTCATGCAATGAGATAACAGTGTACCTTATACATTTCTGTCTATATAGGAAAAACATTTCTCCGATTCACACAGACACTTCCAGGATCTGTTCTAGATCAGAGTCTCCATTCTGCTTTGTCTGTGTATCGGTAATAAAAACAGGATTTTTTTTCCAAAGCGTTTCATGAGGTGTCTCCCTACTTCATCAGAGACACCGTCTTGTATTCTACTTTAGAATTAGTTATTGGTGAATGACTAGCCCATATTGATTACATCTGTGATTGATGTGTATAGGATCTAATCAGTGTTTAACTGTTGTGAGGTGTAATTACCTGCAATGGATTGCAAGTGTGATAACCTTTAATAAAGCCTCAAGGATGTGCGTCAGAATTGTGTTTATATTTGTTATTTTCCTGTTTGACATCCCAAATATGTTCTGAAAAGATATCTTTTTTTTTTTGTCTATACAATTATCACATAGTTTAACAGTGGAATATATATTTAGTGCCTGGTAAAATATTATAAATAGGAGGGAAACTTTGCACAAAAATACTCCTTTTCATTTTATATAAATTAATTAGACTGTGGAGGGGGATATGAATGACTGGTAAAGCTACTTTATACATATAAGTGTTTAACACTATAGTATGCTCTCTCTATTTCAAAGGCTACATAGATTTACTATTGGAAAGTTGCTTAAAATTGCATGCTCTATCCAAATCATGAAAGAAACAAATTGGGTTTAGTATCCCTTTAACTTACATGAGTGAGTCTGCTCCACACTGGCTCAAAAAGATGCTTTTTGAACTTCATAAATGGAGCCCTTGATCTCATTAACCTTTTTTTAATCTTTTTAATATCCCATATCAACTAATTGTGAAAATTGTTGCTTATATAAAGCTGGTGACAGATATAAAGGGATATAAACCACAAAATGATTATTTCATGATTCATATAGAGCACACAATTTTAAAAATCTTCAGTTCATTTCTGTTATCAAATTTGCTTTATTCTTTTGGTATCCTTTGTCAAAGGAGCAGTAATTTTCTACTGGATTATAGCTGAACACATCAGGTAAGCCAATAACAAGAGCCAAATATGTGCAGCCACCAATCAGCACCTACCTCCCAGTAGTGCATTTTTGCTCCTGAGTCTACCCAGATATACTTTTCAACAAAGGATACCAAGACTACAAAGTCAATTAGATAATATAAGTTGTTTAAAACTGCACGCTCTATCTGAATCATGATAGTTTAATTTTAAAGGGATAGGAAAGTCAAAATTGTATAATTCAGATAGAGCATGTCATTTTACGACACTTTTAAATTTACTTCTATATTTTCAAAAGGGCTTTGTTCTCTTGGTATCCCTTGTTTAAAAAGTATACAAACATATCCTACACTAGTGGGAGCTAGCTGCTGATTGGTGCATGCAAACATTTGTCTCTTGTGATTGGCTAACTAGATGAGTTCAGCTAGCTGCTAGTAGTACAATGTGGTTCCTTCAGCAAAGGGTAACAAGATACAGGGCTGCCACTATAAATTTTGGAGCTGCCCCCCCCCCCCATTGTTCAATGAGCAAAACAGTTTCATATACCAAAATTAACTTAAAAGAGCAATATCATATACACACCCTACTCTGTAGCATGCATAACAAGTCATTGGTAAATTGTAACATATAAATGGGATAACATGCTAGCAGTAGATGCATATACCTGAACCAGCTCTCTCAACCTAAGGCAGTCACTCATCCCTAAGCTTAAAGGGACAGTCTACTTGAAAAATGTTATTGTTTAAAAGATAATTTACACCATGTTAATATTCAAAACACATATAAGTAACATCTTATGCTAAAACTGATTTAGCCACCCAATATGGAATTACTGAATGTTTGAAACTACAATAATCCCTTCTAAATCAAAAACAGATGTTACTAATATATATATAAAAACCTAAACATACTGAAAATAATTCTGGAATACATTTCTATGGATATTATTGGCTATTAAATACAATTTATTTATACAAAATATATCATTTTAAATAGCTAGGTTTCTTAAAGATTCCAATGGATTTCCAATGAAATTTCCCCAACTGATCTGTTATGCAGATTTATTAAAATTTGGAGAATTTATTCACACTTTTTTAAATGAGCTGAGCTCCATAGCCTAATAAAGAAATTAGTTTTGTCGAATCCACTGGACCAATGGGAAAAAAAAAAACTAAAACAATTTTCACTCTAGAGAAACCTACACATCTAAGAGTTGTGACATATATAAGTTTGTCTCATTATCACAGCAGAAAAATAAAATTCTCAGCATGTCACACTGCTATTGTAAACGAAATGCTTACTGCATGGCATGATGGGAATTTTATTTTTCTGGTGTCCATACATTTTAAACTCAGCAGCCTGGTATAACAAATCATTGGAAACACATTAGGGGAAACCAAGTTTACAGTACAGTGTCCCTTTAATTTAAGGTGTAGCTTTGAATTTACTGAGAGCTTATGGATATCAAGTATGCTCACACTTTGCAATCACATGATTATCAGTGTTTTTCATTACATGTTTATTCATTGTCATTTTTAGTATATTGGAAAACAGAACAAATAATCTAATAAACCTCTAAATCTGCTGTTCTCCTAAACATACCAAGCACCAGACCAGTGATGGGCCAATAAGGTCTTGAAAGCTTCTTTTTTAAATCTATTCTTTCTATTATTATTATTATTATTATTATTATTATTATTATCGGTTATTTGTAGAGCGCCAACAGATTCCGCAGCGCTTTCTATTCTTTTGAACTGCTAACAACATAACAACTGCCACTTCGCTTGTCTGAAAACATTTTACTTTAGTAGCCTAATAAACAGTTGTTTTCATTACATATGTTACAAAAACACCTCAGCAAAAGGACTTTATCAGACAAAGCCTTGACAATCTGTCTCAATATGTTATTTTAGTTGTTATCAGTTATAATACTAAGAGATCTAAAAGGAATGAGCTCTCACTTCAGCTAGCTAGCATTCTGTTGCTGCACTGCAAATGGGGAGATCATGGGAAGATATACAGAGCTCTATTTATCAAGCTCCGTATGGAGTTTGATGGCCCCTGTTTCTGGCGAGTTTTCAGACTCGCCAGAAACAGCAGTTATGAAGCAGCGGTCACAAAGACCGCTGCTCCATAACCTGTCTGCCTGCTCTGAGCAGGCGGACACATATCGCCGGAAATCAACCCGATCAAGTTGATTGACACCCCCCTGCTGGCGGCCTATTGGCCGCGAGTCTGCAGGGGGTGGCGTTGCACCAGCAGCTCTTGTGAGCTGCTGGTGCAATGCTGAATACGGCGAGTGTATTGCTCGCCATATTCAGCGAGGTCTGGCGGACCTGATCCGCACTGTCGGATCAGGTCCGCCAGACCTTGATAACTTGGGGCCACAGTATTAGCTGAACTATAGTATTGGGATTTTGGGTAAAAGAATAAAATGTGCCAAAGCTGTCCTGGCTGTCCTACCTCTTTCCATCCAGGCTGCTGCTCTGTCAAGTGCTGTGTGTGTCAAACTGCTAATGCCTGCTGCACCTGCGTGTCCCACTCCCACCCAGTGCCTTTGATGCAGATGTGTCTGTGTGCCACATTGCCTACAGTATGGGCTAGTCCCGCGCATGCTATTGTCCCACCCCTTCTCCCCGCCCCTAACCAATCAAAATAAATCCTGCCTCCTGTCATGGTCCTGGGGGGCAGTCTTTCACAAACTTCGCCATCAATCTCCATCCTAGTTTGATTTCTACTGACAACTGATTGTGACAGACACTATCAGTGAAAGACGGAGTCTCGGGCCATAGGTGGACGGGGCTTGTGCGAGTGAGTGACGTCATCTGATTTGGCCCGGTCAAAAAAATACAAAAAATGTACATTACACTTGCTATGTCAGTGAGCCCCAGCGGGCCCCTCATCCTTGCCGGGCCCCTGACTGTAGTCACCCCTGTCACACCCTGATGGCGGCCCTGACAAGATAATGAAGCAAATTTGATAATAGAAGTAAATTGGAAAGTTGTTTGAGATTGCATGTTCTATCCAAATCATGAAAGAACATTTTGGGGTTCCCTGTCCCTTTAACCTTATTGTCCCTTTAAGCTCTAACAAGATTTTTGCTTCTAGTCAGGACTTTCACTTCATGTATAAGTGCATGACAGTAATTTCCTAAGCAGATATTTTGACAGCATTCCTATCAATCAAAAGGAAAGCACATGTATGATGTTATAATGTATAAATACATCTCAACCTATATCTAAAAATAATCTAATGATGTTCAGAGTAATAAACAGTTAATAAATCTAGTATGTTTATCTTTCACTTTGAACAGTAAAGTGTTGATGGCAATAAAACCATAATGAACATGTTTATATCAGTCTAATTATACAAGCGCCTATTAATTTATGCAAATATATGCAACCCTGTAGTAAAGATAATTGAATTTTGACTTTGTTAAATCCATCAACATTTTCAGATGTATCTGTAAATCTGATTCATGGTCATTTTGTTATTTAAATCTGCAAAACAAGAGGGATCAGTAGAATTGGCGTTTGGGCTTTGGCTTAAAGGACCAGTAAATATAGTAGATTTGCATAATTAACAAATGCATAATAAAATAACAATGCAATAGCACTTCGGCTGAACTTCAAATGAGTAGTAGATTTTTTCTGACAAATTTTAAAATTATGACTAGTTCCACTCCTTCTGTATAATATGACAGTCATCAGCCAATCACAAATGCATATGTGTATATTCTGTGATTTATTGCACATGCTCAGTAGAAGCTGGTGACTCAAAAAGTGTAAATATAAATATATATATATTTTTAATTTTTTGCAGCCACTAGAGGGCGCTACAGCAGAGTGCTATTGAGCGCGGGAAATGTCATTACAAAGAGTAAAGCATTAGCATTTGAGAGGATTTCTGAGTGTGCACTAAACTACTATGCACAGTGTGAGACAGACTTGGCACTTCAGTTTATACAGTGTGTGCCTGAGTCAGATGGCAGATCACTTTCATTTGCAGAGGAGGTAGGACTTAGTAAATGTTTTTTATTTCTTTGTGCAATTTCAGATTGTAACTTCAGTGAAGTGGTTGTATGATGGGACCAGGGGTCTATAAAAACACATTATTTATTTTTTAGCAATATGCAGCAGTGTATTTGTGATTATTTGACAATGCTGTAGAAATTCTATATTTAAAACCTTGCAGAAATGTTCCTCCTTAAAGGGACAGTAAACCTTAAAAATAATGTTATATAATTCTGCACATAGTGCAGAATTATATAACATTATGTAGGTGCTATAGCTATAAATGCCTTTTTTACCTTTTAATTTGTTAAAAATATGGCGCTTTTACAGACCCGCTCTCTGCTCTCTGCTGAGCGGGTCTGTTATATTTAGTCAGCGCATCGGGCCAGCTGTATAGTCACAGCCCGGCCCGACCAGGCCATAAGACTAAGTGCAGCTCTCTCCTGTCAGAATGGGTAGATGAAGAAAAGCACTTTTAAATAGGTTGACATTCATTGGGGGTTTGTTTCCCCATTTTTCCCAACCAAGAGCACCACTTCAATTCTGGTGTGCAAATGTTCCCATTTGTCAGCTGTTCTTATGGATTTTGATATATATGTGCAGAATTATATAACATTATTTTTTAAGGTTTACTGTCCCTTTAATACAAAAAAACGGTGGCGTAGATTTAGAGTTTGGCGTTAGCCGTGAAAACCAGCGTTAGAGGCTTCTAACGCTGGTTTTAGGCTACCTCCGGTATTTGGAGTCACTCAAAAAAGGGTCTAACGCTCACTTTTCAGCCGCGACTTTTCCATACCGCAGATCCCCTTACGTAAATTGCGTATCCTATCTTTTCAATGGGATTTTTCTAACTCCGGTATTTAGAGTCGTGGCTGAAGTGAGGGTTAGACATCTAACGACAAAACTCCAGCCGCAGGAAAAAAGTCAGTAGTTAAGAGCTTTCTGGGCTAACGCCGGTTCATAAAGCTCTTAACTACTGTACTCTAAAGTACACTAACACCCATAAACTACCTATGTACCCCTAAACCGAGGTCCCCCCACATCGCCGCCACTTGATTAAATTTTTTTAACCCCTAATCTGCCGACCGCCACCTACGTTATACTTATGTACCCCTAATCTGCTGCCCCTAACACCGCCGACCCCTATATTATATTTATTAACCCCTAACCTGCCCCCCACAACGTCGCAGCCAGCTACCTACAATAATTAACCCCAAATCTGCCGACCGCAAAGCGCCGCCACCTACGTTATACTTATGTACCCCTAATCTGCTGCCCCTAACACCGCCGACCCCTATATTATATTTATTAACCCCTAACCTGACCCCCACAATGTCGCAGCCAGCTACCTACAATAATTAACCCCTAATCTGCTGACCGCAAAGCGCCGCCACCTACGTTATACTTATGTACCCCTAATCTGCTGCCCCTAACACCGCCAACCCCTATATTTTATTTATTAACCCCTAATCTGCCCCCCTCAACGTCGCCTCCACCTGCCTACACTTATTAACCCCTAATCTGCCGAGCGGACCGCACCGCTATTATTATAAAGTTATTAACCCCTAATCCGCCTCACTAACCCTATCATAAATAGTATTAACCCCTAATCTGCCCTCCCTAACATCGCCGACACCTAACTTCAATTATTAACCCCTAATCTGCTGACTGGAGCTCACCGCTATTCTAATAAATGTATTAACCCCTAAAGCTAAGTCTAACCCTAACACTAACACCCCCCTAATTAAATATAATTTTAATCTAACGAAATTAATTAACTCTTATTAAATAAATTATTCCTATTTAAAGCTAAATACTTACCTGTAAAATAAATCCTAATATAGCTACAATATAAATTATAATTATATTATAGCTATTTTAGGATTAATATTTATTTTACAGGTAACTTTGTATTTATTTTAACCAGGTACAATAGCTATTAAATAGTTAAGAACTATTTAATAGCTAAAATAGTTAAAATAATTACAAAATTACCTGTAAAATAAATCCTAACCTAAGTTACAATTAAACCTAACACTACACTATCAATAAATTAATTAAATACAATACCTACAAATAACTACAATGAAATAAAGTACAAAAAATAAAAAAGAACTAAGTTACAAAAATAAAAAAATATTTACAAACATAAGAAAAATATTACAATTTTAAACTAATTACACCTACTCTAAGCCCCCTAATAAAATAACAAATCCCCCCAAAATAAAAAAAATGCCCTACCCTTTTCTAAATTACTACAGTTCAAAGCTCTTTTACCTTACCAGCCCTGAACAGGGCCCTTTGCGGGGCATGCCCCAAGAAGTTCAGCTCTTTTGCCTGTAAAAAAAAACATACAATACCCCCCCCCAACATTACAACCCACCACCCACATACCCCTAATCTAACCCAAACCCCCCTTAAATAAACCTAACACTAAGCCCCTGAAGATCTTCCTACCTTATCTTCACCATACCAGGTTCACCGATCGATCCAGAAGAGCTCCTCCGATGTCCTGATCCAAGCCCAAGCGGGGGGCTGAAGAGGTCCATGATCCGGCTGAAGTCTTCATCCAAGCGGGGCAGAAGAGGTCTTCCATCCGATTGAGGTCTTCATCCAAGCGGGATCTTCTATGGTCATCCGGAGCGGAGCGGCAGGATCCTGAAGACCTCCGACGCGGAACATCCATCCTGGCCGACGACCGAATGACGGTTCCTTTAAATGACGTCATCCAAGATGGCGTCCATCGAATTCCGATTGGCTGATAGGATTCTATCAGCCAATCGGAATTAAGGTAGGAATATTCTGATTGGCTGATTCCATCAGCCAATCAGAAACAAGTTCAATCCGATTGGCTGATCCTATCAGCCAATCGGAATTCGAGGGACGCCATCTTGGATGACGTCATTTAAAGGAACCGTCATTCGTCGTTGGCCAGGATGGATGTTCCGCGTCGGAGGTCTTCAGGATCCTGCCGCTCCACTCCGGATGGATGACCATAGAAGATCCCGCTTGGATGAAGACTTCAATCGGATGGAAGACCTCTTCTGCCCCGCTTGTATGAAGACTTCAGCCGGATCATGGACCTCTTCAGCTCCCGCTTGGATGATGACTTCAGCCGGATCATGGACCTCTTCAGCCCCCCGCTTGGGCTTGGATCAGGACGTTGGAGGAGCTCTTCTGGATCGATCGGTGAACCTGGTATGGTGAAGATAAGGTAGGAAGATCTTCAGGGGCTTAGTGTTAGGTTTATTTAAGGGGGGTTTAGGTTAGATTAGGGGTATGTGGGTGGTGGGTTGTAATGTTGGGGGGGGGTATTGTATGGTTTTTTTTTTACAGGCAAAAGAGCTGAACTTCTTGGGGCATGCCCCGCAAAGGGCCCTGTTCAGGGCTGGTAAGGTAAAAGAGCTTTGAACTGTAGTAATTTAGAATAGGGTAGGGCATTTTTTTATTTTGGGGGGCTTTGTTATTTTATTAGGGGGCTTAGAGTAGGTGTAATTAGTTTAAAATTGTTGTAATATTTTTCTTATGTTTGTAAATATTTTTTTATTTTTTGTAACTTAGTTCTTTTTTATTTTTTGTACTTTAGCTAGTTTATTTCATTGTAGTTATTTGTAGGTATTGTATTTAATTAATTTATTGATAGTGTAGTGTTAGGTTTAATTGTAACTTAGGTTAGGATTTATTTTACAGGTAATTTTGTAATTATTTTAACTATTTTAGCTATTAAATAGTTCTTAACTATTTAATAGCTATTGTACCTGGTTAAAATAAATACAAAGTTACCTGTAAAATAAATATTAATCCTAAAATAGCTATAATATAATTATAATTTATATTGTAGCTATATTAGGATTTATTTTACAGGTAAGTATTTAGCTTTAAATAGGAATAATTTATTTAATAAGAGTTAATTAATTTTGTTAGATTAAAATTATATTTAACTTAGGGGGGTGTTAGTGTTAGGGTTAGACTTAGCTTTAGGGGTTAATACATTTATCAGAATAGCATTGAGCTCCAGTCGGCAAATTAGGGGTTAATAATTGAAGTTAGGTGTCGGCGATGTTAGGGAGGGCAGATTAGGGGTTAATACTATTTATTATAGGGTTAGTGAGGCGGATTAGGGGTTAATAACTTTATTATAGTAGCGCTCAGGTCCGGTCGGCAGATTAGGGGTTAATAAGTGTAGGCAGGTGGAGGCGACGTTGTGGGGGGCAGATTAGGGGTTAATAAATATAATATAGGGGTCGGCGATGTTAGGGCAGCAGATTAGGGGTACATAGGGATAATGTAAGTAGCGGCGGTTTACGGAGCGGCAGATTAGGGGTTAATAATAATATGCAGGGGTCAGCGATAGCGGGGGCGGCAGATTAGGGGTTAATAAGTGTAAGGTTAGGGGTGTTTAGACTCGGGGTACATGTTAGAGTGTTAGGTGCAGATGTAGGAAGTGTTTCCCCATAGCAAACAATGGGGCTGCGTTAGGAGCTGAACGCGGCTTTTTTGCAGGTGTTTTTTTTTCAGCTCAAACAGCACCATTGTTTCCTATGGGGGAATCGTGAACGAGCACGTTTTTGAGGCTGGCCGCTTGCGTAAGCAACTCTGGTATCGAGAGTTGAAGCTGCGTTAAATATGCTCTACGCTCCTTTTTTGGAGCCTAACGCAGCCTTTATGTGGACTCTCAATACCAGAGTTATTTTTATGGTGCGGCCAGAAAAAAGCTGGCGTTAGGTACGCGGGTCTTTACCGACAAAACTCTAAATCTAGGCCGGTAGTTTTTAAATATATGTATATATATATATATATATATATCTATCTCAAAATCCATAAGAACAGCTGACAAATGGGAACATTTGCACACCAGATTTGAAGTGGTGCTCTTGGTTGTGAAAAATGGGGAAACAAACCCCCAATGAATGTCAACCTATTTAAAAGTGCTTTTCTTCATCTACCCATTCTGACCGATCATTAATGTACAATTTTGAATTCACAGAAGTATTTTTGTTTGCCCATTTTCAAATATGATTCCTTAAAAAGTGATCTCTTAATTTCTGCTATTTTTTTAACATGCATGTCACACGCTGTTGATTTAGGGGATGATGATGTGCAGAAATTTTACCTCCTGTGAGTGTTTCTGTGGGTGTCTGTGTTTATGTCTTTTTGCTTTTGTTGGTGTCTCTATGAGTGTGTTGTTATTTTTATTCTGTGGGTCTCTCTGTGAGGGTTTGTGGATTTTCTGTGGATGTCTATGTGAGGGTGTGTGTGTGTATGTATGTCTTTGTGTATTTTCTTTGGATGCCTATGTGAGGGTGGGTGTGTATGTCTTTGTGTGTTTTCTGTGGATGTCTCTGTGAGGGTGTGTGTGTGTGTGTGTATATGTCTCTGTTTTCTGTTGATGTCTCTGTGAGGGTGCGTGTGTATGTCTTTGCACATTTTCTGTGGGTCTCTCTGTGAGGGTGTGTGTGTATATATTTGTGCATTTTCTGTGGATGTCTCTGTGAGGGTGTGTGTGTGTATGTCTTTGTGCATTTGCTGTGGGTGTCTCTGTGAGGGTGTGTGTGTGTGTATGTCTTTGTGAATTTTCTGTGGATGTCTCTGTGAGGGTGTGTGCATATTTCCTTGTGCATTTTCTGTGGGTGTCTGTGAGGGTGTGCGTGTATATATTTGTGTGTTTTCTGTGGATGTCTCTGTTAGGGTGTGTGTGTATGTATTTGTGCATTTTCTGTGGGTGTCTCTATGAGGGTGTGTGTGTATGTCTTTGTGAATTTTCTGTGGATGTCTCTGTGAGGGTGCGTGCGTATGTCTTTGTACATTTTCTGTGGGTCTCTCTGTGAGGGTGTGTGTGTATATATTTGTGTGTTTTCTGTGGATGTCTCTGTTAGGGTGTGTGTGTATGTCTTTGTGCATTTTCTGTGGGTGTCTCTGTGAGGGTGTGTGTGTGTATGTCTTTGTGAATTTTCTGTGGATGTCTCTGTGAGGGTGTGTGCATATTTCCTTGTGCATTTTCTGTGGGTGTCTGTGAGGGTGTGTGTGTATGTATGTCTTTGTGTATTTTCTGTGGTTGCCTCTGTGAGGGTGGGTGTGTATGTCTTTGTATGTTTTCTGTGGATGTCTCTGTGAGGGTGTGTGTGTGGATGTATATCTGTGTTTTCTGTGGATGTCTCTGAAAGGGTATGTGCATATGTCTATGTGCATTTTCTGTGGGTGTGTGTTTGGATGTCTGTGTGTTTTCTGTGGATGTCTATGTGAGGGTGTGTGCATATCTCTGTGTGTTTTCTGTGGGTGTCTCTGTGAGGGTGGGTGTATGTATGTCTTTGTGCATTTTCTGTGGGTGTCTCTGTGAGGGTGTGTGTGTGTATATGTATTTTTGTGTTTTCTGTGGATGTCTAAGTGAGGGTGTGTGTATGTATGTCTTTGTGTGTTTTTGTGGGTGTCTCTCTCTGTGTGTATGTCTTTGTGTGTTTTCTGTGGGTGTCTGTGAGTGTGTATGTCTTTGTGTGTTTTCTGAGGCTGTCTCTGTGGGTGTTTCCTTGGGTGTATGTGCAACCTTTGTGTGTGTGTGTCCATTGTCTGTTCCTTGTTAGGACATTTTGACCTTACTACTGATTATTCACATCTTTCTACAGACTATGAGACTGAGACCTTTCCGGGAGTCACCAATCCACCACTTAACCTTTAAATTATTGTTTAGGCAGTTCAGGGCACTTCCTTTCAGCCACTGCATACTGTTGTCATCGTATAGTTGGCATCTTCCTTGACAAAAAAAATAATCAGAATTCCATATTTTCTCTTGTAAATCTCCTTTTTGACAAAACTGTAGTCTACCTCATTACTTGTCAGGTCAATATAAACAAGTGCTGAGTGTCTGTGTGTGTGTCTGTGTCTGAGTGTGTTTGTGTGTTTCTTTGTGTGTCTGCTAGAGTGTCTATATGTGAATCCTTATGTGTGAGTGTGTGTTTCAGTGTATGAGTGTGTCTGTGTGTTTCTCTGTGTGTCTGCTAGAGTGTCTATATGTAAATCCTTATGTGTGACTGTGTGTTTCAGTGTATGAGTGTTACTACCTTTACAACATTTCCAAGTTTGACTACACTTAAGATTCAAGAATAAAGTGCATATAAGTCTTAGTCACTTGGTCAAACATTGCACATTTCAAAGGGGATGGGCCCTGATCAATGGTTAAGTAAGGGGCCCCAAAATTTCTAGTGGCGGCCCAACCTAACACCCTTACTCGCGTGCAAACCTGATCAAATTTTCTCAAATAACGTAGGCCCTCTGGGTGTAAATCAAACACCTTTAATGCATAAAAAGCATGCCGTTATTCCATAACGTTTCTACCCCAATCAGAAGGCTTGTTCACATGGTGGCAAATAAATATATGTGACATATATATGTATGAATGACAACGAAGAAAATATTCCCAAATTGAAAACTGGTGTGTCTCTACAATTTTACTGTTCCATACCAATGTCGTGGGATCTTCACAAAGGTCAGTTAAATAATAGCGGTATATGCCCCAGCAGGTCTACACAGCAAGCACCCCCAGTAATAAGGAAAAACAGGCATCCACTATTGCGGAATAGAGTGGAACAAACTCACCCTTCTGCCAATATCTTCTCCGATTCTGGACGATTACCTGCTCAAGGCTGTACAAGGTGTACGCTGACAGAGATCCTCCGCTTGGCGTGTAACGCTGCTGATCTTTCTCTGTTTCAAGCGTCCCGGCGCCTAGGCATGACGTCTAAACTGGGGGTGTGTGTGAGGCTGCGAGCCTATTGGCTGAACCGCTCCGTAGTGAATCCTTCCTATGAAGACAATCCGCTTCCAAACTTTGTAGAGTACTTGAACACTAGTGAAAACGGGGTACAATTTACCCATGAATGGAGCAAGTCTTCCATCAATTTCCTAGATGTGACCCTAGTAGGAGATTCAAACACTGGTCGAATCACTTCTAGGTTGTATAGAAAGCCAATTTCTGGTAACACACTCTTGCACCATAAAAGTTCACATCCAAGGCATGTATTTAAGGGAATTGCCAAGGGACAGTTGCTACGTACTAGACGCCTGTGCAGTTCAGACCAGGACTTTGCTGTTGAAAGCAAGAGTATGGTTGACAAACTAGTGGAAAGGGGGTACCGGCCGGAGATGGTCAGAAACGTGGCTAAGGAGGTGGCTGGGGTGGGTAGGCAGGAGGCCCTAAAACATAAATACAAGAGTGACATGGATGATAGAACTATGTTCATCACCAAGTATTCAACAGAGTATGATGAGGTGTGTTCCATCATCAAAAAATATTTTCCTATATTGTACGGGGACAAAGCCTTAAAGGAGGTGGTAACCAAGGGTTTCAAATGCATATATTCAAAAAATATGACTTTGGGCAATTTATTATCTCCTTCCCTATTACCCCCTACAAAGAAGCCATCTTCTTGGCTTAGTGTCCAAGGAACATACAAATGTGGTGACCGGAGGTGCAAAGCCTGTGATTACCTGGTAGAAGGTAAGGAATTTTATTCCTGTACCACAAACCAAATTTATAAAACCAGCGGACTTATAAAATGTTCAACACCTTATACTATATACTTAATTGAGTGTACACAACATCACCAACAGTATGTTGGTAGAACTAGTCGAGATGTACGTACCCGAATACGGGAACATTTGGGTTACATTAAAAATGAAGTAACATGTTCAGCACTCTCCAGACACTTCATTGAAATACATGCTTGTTTAGTTAATACCTTCAAATGGAGGGCCATCGAAGTAATAAAAAAACCGTTAAGAGGGGGAGATAAGGATACACTCTTAGCCAGACGTGAAACCTTCTGGATTTTTAAATTAAGGACGAGAGTTCCAGATGGATATAACTCGGAGTTCGATTTGATCAATCATTGGCAATAAGCCAATGAACGGGTTATAATTTTATCTGCCCACAGAGCTGTGCCCTTTGTCTATCATTAATATATGAGATTTTTTATTTTACTTTTCTATCCATTATTACCTTATGTGACCATTTATCCTTATCAGGTCTGTAGTAGTGGCAATGCTTGCCAACTCCAGCCAACCGTTTACCCTTTACACATTTTTGGCTGCCAGCGGCCGATATCCCAATATGCAATCACACAACTCTGTGTGCTCACAGAGGTGATGATACTAGTATTGTATAGCTAACTACACACTGTTCACACGTTAGGAGACACATGTGCATAACCACCCCCTCTTTGGAGTTTTCTGTCCCTATATACATATATAATATCTTTTCATTATTCCAAGTCATAAACATATATAATACTTTGCACATCATAGAATAGGGGTTTATATGACTCTGATAATTTATATATATATTTTATAGATTGTGTACTTCAAGAATCTGTATCACCTTAAATATTACTGTTGATATTTTCTAAATGACTATAGGTTTGGTGTTATTAGATACTTATTTGGGCCATAATGGCTCGGAGTCCTTAGTCACTAACTATTGTTAGCTATAGGACAATTGGTCACTTTTACACCCTACATCAGTGTATAGGCCTTTAGCTTTTTGGTTTATTATCATTGCACTTTTTCAGTGTTTAGTACCTCTCTCTATATATATATAAGATATGAACTGACTGAAAGAACAAATTCTATCAGGATACCCTAAGATATTAGAATTATAGAGCTTGATATGGCTTAAATGAAACCACACGTTTTTTACTAGTTCTACTATAATCAAATACTATGATCACGCAGTTATTCTGAGGTGTTCTAATCTACGAATAGATTAAATCTAATAGGTTTCTTTCAGACAATTGTATTGAATTACTTTGATTTTTAGGGGGTTCTTCTAGTCAGTGGAGATCTATGTATTGTATTGCATTATAGATATGAGTATGAGTATATATCAATTTTGCCCTTGAATTATATGTGATAAGAGAAACATTTTTTCCAAACATTTTCTCTTGATATATAGAGGGATAACATCTATTTATGTAGCATTAAATTTAATAATAGGATATATATACCAAAACCATCTTAAATATATGTTTAGGTATAGGATGTATGAATTATCTAGATACTATTCCAACCTCCTTTCTCCTTTATGTAAATATTATCTGTCACCTTTAGAATATACTGGTGTAAAATAGTTCTCATTAACATATTCTAAGATTCAGTATGTATAGCCATCTAGCTCCCACTACCCCTTTCAGCACTCATGGAGTTAATATGTGTTAGCAAACAACGCCCTCTATTCAACCAATCAGAGAATAGTAAAGTACTTTTAAACCAATACAATTTTAAGATGTACAGGTTTACGATTACGGCGTGATAGCCGAAACTAGTCAGACCTTTCATCCCTGTTCTATGTTTCCTGCTGCTGCTGGAATTTTATCCATGTATTCAAATCAATAAAGATGAACTTTTTTACCGGATGAAGCTGCGCTTCTTTTTTCTTAATATATATGTATGCATATGTATTTATGTGTTTATATGTGTGTATATGTCTGTAAATATGTATATACACACATATACATATATATGTAGACACATATATACATATATATATCTATATATATTTATATATACACATATTAAGACACGTGTGTGTGTGTGTGTGTGTGTGTATATATATATATATATATATATATATATATATATGTCTCTTTATTTTAAAGCCCTTTGCAGGCATTTTATTTTCTAACACCTGAGACCTCATATCTTTGAACCCTTTTAAAAAATGTTATGCAATTTAAAAATTTTTTTTTTTATAGATAGTGTTATTAAGAGTGTAACTGTAGTTTTAAATGTATTTTTGATGTGTTTTGTGCAACTTTTTAGTCAAGCATAGCAGTTAACCAGTGGTCTGAAGTCGTGCTATCCCGACGCAAATTACATTAAATTGCACTCAAGGGAACACATTTACTTTCAATCTGTAATACCATAGTTACCAACATTTAAAAAAAAAATTCCAGGGACACTTTGCAGCAGAGCAAGCAAGCGGCTTACTGGAGTATTGACGACCTAGGGGTCGATCCGATATAAAGCGTCGCCCGCAAAAGCCGGCGACGCCAATAATTGCGCGGATTTGGTATCCTATATACGGCGTAAGCTAGAAGTTACGCGCGTATATTTCTGCCGTCGCCCGCAGTTTTTTGGGCCATAGGCAGGTATACCAAACCCGCGCAGTTTGGTATCCAATATGCAGCGTAAGGACTTACGTGGCGAAAATGGAGAAAACTTACTCCATTTTCACCTCGCCACAAAAAGCAGCCGTAAGAAGCCTTACGCTGACTATTGGAGCCCCGTAACTCCCTAAACTAACTAGAAAATAAACCTAACACCTAACGCATGCGCAATGTCTATCTCCCTGTCAACCGCGATCTTCTAAAATAAACCTAACACCTAACGCATGCGCAATGTCTATCTCCCTGTCAACCGCGATCCCCCCCCCCCCAAATCCCTAATAAAGTTATTACCCCCTAAACCGCCGCTCCCGGACCCCGCCGCCATCTACATAAACTAACCCCCTACTGTGAGCCTCTAAAACCGCCGCCATCTACCTTATCTATCCCCTAATCTGACCCCTTACACCGCCGCCACCTATATAAAAATTATTAACCCCTAATCTAATCCCCCTATACCGCCGCCAGCTATATTAATATTATTAACCCCTAATGTAAGCCACTTACACCGCCGCCATCTCTATTAAAATGATTAACCCCTAATTTAATCTACCTACCCCGCCGCCAGCTATATTATCTATATTAACCCTAAGTATATTATAGTTAATATAGTTATTACATTATATATATTAACTATATTAACCCTAATTATATTAGGGTTAATATAGTTACTATAGTATTTATATTAACTATATTAACTCTATCTAACACTAACACCCCTAACTATATTTATATTAAATTAATCTAATTAATTTATAAACTAAAATATTCCTATTTAAATCTAAATACTTACCTATAAAATAATCCCTAAGATAGCTACAATATAATGAATAATTACATTGTAGCTATGTTAGGGTTAATATTTATTTTACAGGTAAATTGTTAATTATTTTAACTAGGTATAATAGATATTAAATAGTTATTAACTATTTAATATCTACCTAGTTAAAATAATTACCCAATTACCTGTAAAATAAATCCTAACCTAAGTTATAAATACACCTACACTATCAATAAATTAAATAAAGTACAAACATCTATCTAAAAATACAATTAAATTAACTAAACTAAATTACAAAAAAAAACAAACACTAAATTACAAAAAATAAAAAAAAGATTACAAGATTTTTAAGCTAATTACACCTATTCTAAGCCCCCTAATAAAATAATAAACCCCCAAAATAAAAACAATTCCCTGCCCTATTCTAAATTAAACATATTTCAAAGCTCTTTACCTTACCAGCCCTTAAAAGGGCCTTTTGTGGGGCATGCCCCAAAGAATTCAGCTCTTTTGCATTCAACAAATACAATCCCCCCCCCCCATTACAACCCACCACCCACATACCCCTATTCTAAACCCACCCAAACCCCCCTTAAAAAAGCCTAACACTACCCCCCTGAAGATCTCCCTACCTTGTCTTCACCACACCGGGCCGAACTCCTGATCCGATCCGGGCGATGTCGTCCTCCAAGCGGCAAAGAAGAATTCTTCCTCCGGCGATGTCATCCTCCAAGCGGCAAAGAAGAATTCTTCCTCCGGCGACGTCTTCCTCCAAGCGGCAAAGAAGAATTCTTCCTCCGGCGACGTCTTCCTCCAAGCGGCAGCAAAGTCTTCATTCTTCCGGCGGCATCTTCAATCTTCTTTCTTCGCTCCGCCGCCGCGGAGCATCCATCCCGGCCGACTGCTAAACTTGGAATGAGGTACCTTTAAATGACGTCATCCAAGATGGCGTCCGCCGAATTCCGATTGGCTGATAGGATTCTATCAGCCAATCGGAATTAAGTTAAAAAAATCTGATTGGCTGATTGAATCAGCCAATCAGATTCAAGTTCAATCCGATTGGCTGATCTAATCAGCCAATCAGATTGAGCTCGCATTCTATTGGCTGATCGGAACAGCCAATAGAATGCGAGCTCAATCTGATTGGCTGATTGGATCAGCCAATCGGATTGAACTTGAATCTGATTGGCTGATTCAATCAGCCAATCAGATTTTTTTAACTTAATTCCGATTGGCTGATAGAATCCTATCAGCCAATCGGAATTCGGCGGACGCCATCTTGGATGACGTCATTTAAAGGTACCTCATTCCAAGTTTAGCAGTCGGCCGGGATGGATGCTCCGCGGCGGCGGAGCGAAGAAAGAAGATTGAAGATGCCGCCGGAAGAATGAAGACTTTGCTGCCGCTTGGAGGAAGACGTCGCCGGAGGAAGAATTCTTCTTTGCCGCTTGGAGGATGACATCGCCGGAGGAAGAATTCTTCTTTGCCGCTTGGAGGACGACATCGCCCGGATCGGATCAGGAGTTCGGCCCGGTGTGGTGAAGACAAGGTAGGGAGATCTTCAGGGGGGTAGTGTTAGGCTTTTTTAAGGGGGGTTTGGGTGGGTTTAGAATAGGGGTATGTGGGTGGTGGGTTGTAATGGGGGGGGGGGATTGTATTTGTTGAATGCAAAAGAGCTGAATTCTTTGGGGCATGCCCCACAAAAGGCCCTTTTAAGGGCTGGTAAGGTAAAGAGCTTTGAAATATGTTTAATTTAGAATAGGGCAGGGAATTGTTTTTATTTTGGGGGTTTATTATTTTATTAGGGGGCTTAGAATAGGTGTAATTAGCTTAAAAATCTTGTAATCTTTTTTTTATTTTTTGTAATTTAGTGTTTTTTTTTTTTTTGTAATTTAGTTTAGTTAATTTAATTGTATTTTTAGATAGATGTTTGTACTTTATTTAATTTATTGATAGTGTAGGTGTATTTATAACTTAGGTTAGGATTTATTTTACAGGTAATTGGGTAATTATTTTAACTAGGTAGATATTAAATAGTTAATAACTATTTAATATCTATTATACCTAGTTAAAATAATTAACAATTTACCTGTAAAATAAATATTAACCCTAACATAGCTACAATGTAATTATTAATTATATTGTAGCTATCTTAGGGTTTATTTTATAGGTAAGTATTTAGATTTAAATAGGAATATTTTAGTTTATAAATTAATTAGATTAATTTAATATAAATATAGTTAGGGGTGTTAGTGTTAGATAGAGTTAATATAGTTAATATAAATACTATAGTAACTATATTAACCCTAATATAATTAGGGTTAATATAGTTAATATATATAATGTAATAACTATATTAACTATAATATACTTAGGGTTAATATAGATAATATAGCTGGCGGCGGGGTAGGTAGATTAAATTAGGGGTTAATCATTTTAATAGAGATGGCGGCGGTGTAAGGGGCTTACATTAGGGGTTAATCATTTTAATATAGATGGCGGCGGTGTTAGGGGCTCACTTTAGGGGGTTATAGATATAATATAGCTGGCGGCGGGGTACGGGAGCGGCGGTTTAGGGGTTAATAACTTTATTAGGTTGCGGCGGGGTAAAGGAGCGGCGGTTTAGGGGTTAATAGCTTTTTTATTGTTAGGCTAGTGAGGGGGGATAGCGGATAGAGGGTTAGACAGTGCGGGCTATGTTAGGGAGGCGTGTTAGACAGTGCGGGCTATGTTAGGGAGGCGTGTTAGACAGTGCGGGCTATGTTAGGGAGGCGTGTTAGACAGTGCGGGTGTTTTAGACTTTAGTCAGGTTTTATAGGCGCCGGCAGATTCTAACGTGGCGCAAGTCACTGGCGACGCCAGAAATTTGTACTTACGCAGATTTCTGGACATCGCTGGTTTGTGAGACTTACGGCACGTTAGCATCTGACGGCGACCTATATGGGATGGCTCGAGTTGCGAGCTGAAACTGCGGGCGACGCCGGTTCCCTCGCTTGCGCCGCAAACTGCGATCGATATCGGATCGCGCCCCTACTGTTCAACTGCTCCGCCCACTCAGTTCTGCAATCAAAACACACCCATTTGAAAGTAATAGTATAATTTAGACTTATCCATAGTTTATTATACAGATTACAGCTCCAAGCTCTTACACCTACCCAGTCTCTGGAACACATTCTGGGCATATGGTTATTTTTACAACACAGAATCAAAATTAGAAAGACAAATAATATGTGAACCCATTCAATAATAATAATAATATTCCATTAGGAATGCATTATATGTAAATAATACACTATATCTATTTATCATCTATCTATCTGTATATATATATATATATATATATATATATATATATATATATGCAAACAACAAATCTTGTGCAAAAGAGATTTTCAGAGACATTTCCAGGGACAAAAAAAATCCAGGGACATACAACAAAATCCAGGGACTGTCCCTGGAAATCAGGGACTGTTGGCAACTATGTAATACCCGCAAAGAGCCATAATGAACCCCTTGCGCGTAATAGAGCGCCACTCATAATCTAGCCCTTTATGGGGACTGAAATTTTTTGTTCAATGTCCCTTTAAGGTCTAATGGTTCTTGCTGGCAATATTGTCGCATAGGCATCATATTTTTAATGTCAGCCATGACAGTATGACAGAAAGGATGGCATTGTATATTTTGATCCTGTTACAAACAGAAAATCCTAGAAAATGTGCAAATACAAACCGAGCACCATAAACCTTTATCAATACAATAAAGCAGTGATGTTGTATCTGAATGTCTTAAAGTGAAGGTCAATTTTCATCAATGAGTGCCCGGTTTTTAAAAATACTTTTTAAAACAGGGGCACTTTCATTGATGAAAATTAACATTGCACTGGATTTTAAGAAATACTTACCTTTTTCTCCTGCAAAACCGGATCGCCGATCTCAGCCTCAGTTCCTCTGTAGTGACGTCAGAAATGACAAAAACCGGCTTCCTCCAATCATGGCTTGCACCCCAGAGCGTCCAGCTCGTGATGCCTGGCTGTGATTGGAGGAAGCCAGTTTCGTCATTGCTGTTGTCTACAGCAGGAAGAAGAAGGAGGGAGATCGTCGATCCGGCTTTGCAGAAGTAAAAGGTAAGTATTTCTTAAAATCCAGTGCAATGTTAATTTTCATCAATGAAAGTGCCCCTGATTTTAAAAGTATTTTTAAAAACCGGGCACTCATTGATGAAAATTGACCTTCACTTTAATACTTTGGTTCTCCCTGATTTTATTTTGTATAATCCAGTCACAGCAAATCATACAAAATTTGTCTCGGCAGTAGATTAAGAAAAATAAAATAAAACCCCAAGAGACATATAATACAGTTCATTGAAAGTTCACATGCATCAACTGTCAACAATAAGAATGACAAAAAAAACTTTAAATAATAGGATTTCCTCAGATATAGGTTTTATACATCAACACCCACTGGCAAGGATTTGACTTCTTCGTCTGAGCTTGCATCCAGATGTTAGCAATATAACGACAGTAACAATTACGAGAGACATGTTTTATGCAACAAATGTTTTCCGTGACAAAGCTCCTCATCGTAAATAAGTTGACGCCAAGGGATTTTATAAGTGTGTGCACGAACACGGAATTAGGATAGATGAGCAGTGGCTGCTGGGGTTAATGTTAAAACTAAGTTTTTTTTCTCCTTTTTGATTTCACTTGGTGTGCCTGCCATGAATTATTTCAGTATAAGATAAGACAATCAAACTACATTGTGCATATTTAAGAAGACATAATGATGAGATGAAAAATATGCTTCCCTGTATGTGCTGCAGGCAAACAAGCTGTTCTTGTGAAAGCCTGACATTACCTGCAACCTGGATGTCAGGTCTACATTTTTTTTCACACAAATATAATACCTTTTAAAATAAAATGCTTTTCATCTTTCCTCTTTGATAGAAATATATACCCGCCTAGCATGTGTTTCATATTGTGGCTATAACTGCACTCTGCCTTCACTTTGCCAGCATCCAACAGGATCTGTATAGGAAGCCATATTTGTGCACAAATTCTACTCTACAGCCTCACAAGACATTTAGTATGGTGAGTCTATGGCCTGCAAATGTTTAAATATCCAACAGGTTTTGTCTAGCAGTGATTAAAGGGTCAGTCAACTCCAAAATTGTTATTGTTTAAAAAGATAGATAATCCCTTTATTACCCAGTCTCCAGTTTTGCATAACCAGTACCGTTACATTTATATACTTTTTACATCTGTGATTACCTTGTGTCTAAGCCTCTTCTGACAGGTCAGAAGAGGCTCAGCGTGAGCACGTTATCTATATGGCTTACATGAACTAGCAGTCTCTTGTTGTGAAAAGCTAATAAAAAAGCATGTGATAAGAGGCTGCCTGTAGTGGCTTAGAAACAGGCAGACATTTAGAGGTTTAAATGTTCTAAAGTATATTAATATATCAATATTGGTTGTGCAAAGCGGGGGAATGGATAGTAAAGGCTTTATCTTTTTAAACAATAATAATTTTGGTGTTGACTGTCCCTTTAAAATGAAGGGTTTGGTCATTGCTAATCAAAACACGTTGGTTATTTCACCCTGAAGTTGTTAAAGCTATGTTATGTCATCAATTTAATGCACTGATAACTTATTTTATTTAAAGGGATATGAAACCTACATTTTTAGCAACCATTCAGCAAGCGCTACTCAGGTGCTGAACAAAATGGGAGCCAGCTCTTAAGCTTACATTCCTGTTAGTTCAAATAAAGATACAAAGATAACGGAGCAAATGTGATAATAGGAGTAAATTAGAAAGTTGCTTAAAATCGCATGCTCTATCTGAATCATGAAAGAAAAAAATTGGGTTTTGTGTCCCTTTAAGTATCTGGAGGCTAGAAACCTATTATATTACGTTTAACTTGTCAGAAAAATGTAAGCATTAAAGGGACAGTTCACCAAAAAAAATTCTCCCCTTTAATTTGTTCCCAATGAGCCATTTTAGCTGCTGCATTGTATTTAATTGTTTACAAGTAGCTCATTTACCCCTATTTTGGCATTTAAAATAGCTAATTTAGCCTATGGTGTCCCCACCTATAGTAAAAGTTTGTATACTGGAGTTTCAGCTATTGAATAGCCTTAGTAAACACAACCAGCAGAAGAAATTACACTCTCAGTTGGGCGCAGGATAATTATGTAATAAAATTATAATTTTCCATTGTTCTAAGTATTGAGCTTTGGTTTTCCAGACAAATATAAGATAAGGAATCAAGTGTGTGTACACAAAGGGGTCTATTTATCAAGCTCCGAACAGAGCTTGATGCCCCGTGTTTCTGGCGAGCCTTCAGCCAAAACTGGGGAATGAGTAATAAAGGGATTATCTATCTTTTAAAATAACAAAAATTCTGGTGTTGACTGTCCCTTTAATCTTACACAGAAGTAAGTATGACATAGTGTAGAAAATAAGTCCTAAGAGTCAATGTATATATACATTTAAAGTGATGGTAAACTTTCCCCTTAATAAAAAACAGATCTGTATTGTTAGTCATATTTTAGATGGAGTTTAATTCAGCAGTTGTATGAACTTATCACTTTAAAATAAAAAATTAAAATTGGCGGAGAGCAAAGTAAAGGGACAGTTAATTCAAAATGAAACTTATGATTCAAATAGAGCACGCAATTTTAAACATTTTCAGGGTATCACAAGCCAAAATGTGTTCAATAGAAAAGTTCCCAAAAATTTGTTTTTGTTAATTAAGTACTAGTTATTGGGATCAAACAGGGAAAAAAATAACCCTTTCATACCCCTTAAAGGGACAGTCACGCTAAAATTAAATTTACGTGATTATGGTAAAGCACACAATTTTTAATTGTGTTCCAGGCGGTGAAGTCTTCTTCCAAGCGGCAACCTCTTCTTTCTTCTTCCTGGAACATCCTTCATGGAGCGGAGCTGAAGACTGAATACCGCAGAGCTGAAGACTGAAGACCACGGAGCTGAAGACCGGCAATCCTGGAACTGAAGACAGACGATCCTGGAACTGAAGACTGGCGACCACAGAGCCATGGAGCGTGGAGGATCTTCTTCGTACAATCTTCGCCGCACACTGGATAGAGAATTCAAGGGACGCGATTAAAAATGGCGTCCCTTAAATTTCTACAGGGAGTGCAGAATTATTAGGCAAGTTGTATTTTTGAGGATTAATTTTATTATTGAACAACAACCATGTTCTCAATTAACCCAAAAAACTCATTAATATCAAAGCTGAATAGTTTTGGAAGTAGTTTTTAGTTTGTTTTTAGTTATAGCTATTTTAGGGGGATATCTGTGTGTGCAGGTGACTATTACTGTGCATAATTATTAGGCAACTTAACAAAAAACAAATATATACCCATTACAATTATTTATTTTTACCAGTGAAACCAATATAACATCTCAACATTCACAAATATACATTTCTGACATTCAAAAACAAAACAAAAACAAATCAGTGACCAATATAGCCACCTTTCTTTGCAAGGACACTCAAAAGCCTGCCATCCATGGATTCTGTCAGTGTTTTGATCTGTTCACCATCAACATTGCATGCAGCAGCAACCACAGCCTCCCAGACACTGTTCAGAGAGGTGTACTGTTTTCCCTCCTTGTAAATCTCACATTTGATGATGGACCACAGGTTCTCAATGGGGTTCAGATCAGGTGAACAAGGAGGCCATGTCATTAGATTTTCTTCTTTTATACCCTTTCTTGCCAGCCACGCTGTGGAGTACTTGGACGCGTGTGATGGAGCATTGTCCTGCATGAAAATCATGTTTTTCTTGAAGGATGCAGACTTCTTCCTGTACCACTGCTTGAAGAAGGTGTCTTCCAGAAACTGGCAGTAGGACTGGGAGTTGAGCTTGACTCCATCCTCAACCCGAAAAGGCCCCACAAGCTCATCTTTGATGATACCAGCCCAAACCAGTACTCCACCTCCACCTTGCTGGCGTCTGAGTCGGACTGGAGCTCTCTGCCCTTTACCAATCCAGCCACGGGCCCATCCATCTGGCCCATCAAGACTCACTCTCATTTCATCAGTCCATAAAACCTTAGAAAAATCAGTCTTGAGATATTTCTTGGCCCAGTCTTGACGTTTCAGCTTGTGTGTCTTGTTCAGTGGTGGTCATCTTTCAGCCTTTCTTACCTTGGCCATGTCTCTGAGTATTGCACACCTTGTGCTTTTGGGCACTCCAGTAATGTTGCAGCTCTGAAATATGGCCAAACTGGTGGCAAGTGGCATCTTGGCAGCTGCACGCTTGACTTTTCTCAGTTCATGGGCAGTTATTTTGCGCCTTTGTTTTTCCACACGCTTCTTGCGACCCTGTTGACTATTTTGAATGAAACGCTTGATTGTTCGATGATCACGCTTCAGAAGCTTTGCAATTTTAAGAGTGCTGCATCCCTCTGCAAGATATCTCACTATTTTTGACTTTTCTGAGCCTGTCAAGTCCTTCTTTTGACCCATTTTTCCAAAGGAAAGGAAGTTGCCTAATAATTATGCACACCTGATATAGGGTGTTGATGTCATTAGACCACACCCCTTCTGATTACAGAGATGCACATCACCTAATATGCTTAATTGGTAGTAGGCTTTCGAGCCTATACAGCTTGGAGTAAGACAACATGCATAAAGAGGATGATGTGGTCAAAATACTCATTTGCCTAATAATTCTGCACACAGTGTATTGGCTGATTTGATTCTTCAAATTCAAATCAGCCAATAGGATGAAAGCTACTCAAATCCTATTGGCTGTTCAAATTAGCCAATAGTATGAGAGCTACTGAAATTCTATTGGCTGATTTGAATAGCCAATAGAATTTCAGTAGCTCTCATCCTATTGGCTGATTTGAACAGCCAATATGATTTTAGTAGCTTTCATCCTATTGGCTGATTTGAATTTGAAGAATTAAATCAGCCAATAGGAATTCAAGGGACGCCATTTGTATAGGGATTCGGTATAATTTTTTAAAATTTGGTAATTTTATTTTTTATTTTATGTAATCTTAGATTTTTTTATTTTCTGTAATTGTAGCTTAAAGGGACAGTCTACTCCAGAATTTTGATTAGACGGTCCCTTTAATTCATACTTAGTTTATTTGTATTTTTAAAGAAATGTGTTAGGTTTTTCTAATTTAATAGTAACTTTAGTATTTTGTAAATTAGGTAATTTGGGTTCATTTAGGGGGTGTTAGGTTAGGGGGTGTTAGGTTAGGGGTTAAGTTTATTGCGTTGTGGGCTTTGGGGGTTTAGAGGTTAATACTTTAATAGGTTTATTGCATTGTGGGCTTTGGCGGTTTAGGGTTTAATAGTTTTAATAGGTTTATTGCGTTGTGGGTTAATGTTGGATTAGGGGTTAATAGTTTTAATAGGTAATTTGCGATTTTGGGGTTGGTGGATTTAGGGGTTAATAATTTAGTTATTACTTGCGGTGTGGGTTTCATGGCGGATATAGGGGTTAATAGTTTAATTGGGCTTATTGCGTTGTGGGGGGTTGTCAGTTTAGGGGTTAATACATTTATTATTAGTAGTAAGAGGGGGGATTGCAGATATAGGGGTTTTTAAGTGTCGGGCTTATTTTTGGGAGGCTTGTTAGACTGTTACGGAATATTTGATATTTTCTTTACTTTTCTTAGGCGCCAGCAGTTTCTAAAGTGAAGTAAGTCACTGGCGACTCCAGAAATTTGTATTTACGCTCATTTCTTGACATCGCTAGTTTATCCGACTTTACGGCAGTTTATGTAATACCCCGATGTGCGAGGTGAAATTACGGGCGGCGTGGGTTGCAGCACTTGCGCCGTATATGTAATCTCGCCCCAGGAGCGGAACTTCCATTGGTGCATCCAGGACCCAAATGGTGGGGTGGGGGGGGTGGGCATAGCAACCAGTCTATACATAAATGTGTGCAGAATGTTTATAATGCTAATGCACGGGAACCTTTTTTAGTGCAGGTTGCAGGTCTATCTATCTATTATCTATTCTCAAAATAATTATTGCACCAGGGTCCTTTGTTGAGTAGGTCTGCTACTAAGTAAGACAACTGAAATTTGTTGCAAATACAAGGGTTTAGTGTCCCTTTAATGCCACAGAAACTCTAAAATAATATGAGCAGTGTTGCTTCAATAAGGGGACAACCATAAGAACAAACCAAATGATCGTAATAGCTAAACTAATTGATATAATATTCATTTATATTATTGTACACATTGTTTGTATTGTTCCTTAAATCATATAAATGTCTTTGGAATTTTTTATTTTTAAAATTGTAATGTAAATAAATTACAAAATATGTTCTCCTTAGATTGCTTCTAGTTGGGAGATAACAATAGTCGTATGCCAATAAGTAAACATTAGCCAAGAAAGTAAACTGTGCACGGAAATGTAAACAAGTATCAACTGAATGCCATTTGCTGTAGATGTTTGCACTCATAGGTAGATCTGTGAGTGGGTTCCCTTAAGACACGTATCTGCAGAGATACAGAACACATTTCACATCTAATTACATTATTGTCTACATTCAAAGAAAAGTAGGAAAAACAAAATCTAATTTATATTTATTATTATTTTATTTTACTAAAACATGAAGTAGCTCTCTTAATTTTAGAAACTAGCTCTATAAAAAATAGGATTATAAAATACTTTTCACATAGAGAATCTATAGAAATTATTTTAGTTAAATATTACAGGAGTGCATATGTTAAAGAAATATGAAACCCACACATTTATTTTGTGATTCAAACAGAGCATACTGTTTAAAAAAAATAATAATGTATTTCTATTCCCTAGATACCTCGGTAGGTGAATGTAGCACTACATGGAAGAAATAGTGCTGCCATCTAGTGCTTTTGCAAATTAATAACATTTTTGAAAAACTGCTGTCATATAGTGCGCTAGACATGTATATGCTCATGAGCTTAAAGCCAAGCATTTCAACAAAAGATGCCAAGAGAATGAAGACAATTTTATAATAGAAGTAAATTAGAATCAAAAAAGAAAAAAAATTGAGTTTAATTTCTCTTTAATTATGGGTTCTGTGGCGTGCTGTTACTTTAAGAAGTGACACTCTGGTTGAGGGCCATTTTGGCTGTTTCTTTTATGTAAAATAGTGCTTGTCCCATAATATCTAGAGAACGATAAGCAAATTCTATAGCCTAGGTGTTCTTCTGAATACAATAGCATAAACTAGCTATGTGATTGGTTAGAGCAGTGTTAAGAGTCATTTATGTCTGGCCCTAATTGGTCAGAATCAAAGGGACAGTAAAGTAAAAACTATATTATTATTTTTTACTAAAGCATGAAATAGCTGTCTGAGTTTAAGGAAACTAACTCTATAAAAAATAATATAGAATATTTCCACATAGAAAATCTATAGAAAGAATCTAGTTAAATAATATGACATTACCTTTTAACAGGTCCTAACGCTGCTTTTTTACGCCCGCTGGTATTACGAGTCTTGCAGGTATAGGTGTACCGCACACTTTTTGGCCTTACCGCAAATCAACTTACGTAAATTTCGTAAAGGCTTTTTTCAATGGGACTTCCATAGCGCCGGTATTACGAGTTTGCCTGGGAGGCCAAAAAGTGAGCGGTACACCCTCTACCACCAAGATTCCTAACAAATTTTAATGTCAGTAGTTATGAGTTTTACACTACAAAGCTGTAGCATAAAACTCATAACTAAAGTGCTAAAAAGTACACTAACACCCATAAACTACCTATTAACTCCTAAACCAAGGCCCTCCCGCATCGCAAACACTAAAATAAAATTATTAACCCCTAATCCGCTGCTCCGGACATCACCGCCACTAGAATAAACATATTAACCCCATAACCGCCGCACTCCCGCCTCGCAAACATTAGTTAAATATTATTAACCCCTAATTTGCCACCCCTAACATCGCCGCCACCTACCTACATTTATTAACCCCTAATCTGCCGTCCCCAACGTCTCCGCCATTATTCTAAATTTATTAACCCTTTAAACCTAAGTCTAACCCTAACACCCCCTAACTTAAATAAAATTTAAATAAATCTAAATACAAATTCCTATCATTAACTAAATAATTCCTATTTAAAACTAAATACTTACCTATAAAATAAACCCTAAGCTAGCTACAATATAACTAATAGTTACATTGTATCTAGCTTAGGGTTTATTTTTATTTTACAGGCAAGTTTGTATTTATTTTAGCTAGGTAGAATAGTTACTAAATGGTTATTAACTATGTAATAACTACCTAGCTAAAATAAATACAAATTTACCTGTAAAATAAAACCTAACCTAAGTTACAATAACACCTAACACTACACTACAATTAAATAAATTCCCTACATTAAATAAATTAAATACAATTAGCTAAATTACTAAAAAAACAAACACTAAATTACAGAAAATAAAAAACAAATTACAAGATCTATAAACTAATTACACCTAATCTAATAGCCCTATCAAAATAAAAAAAGCCCACCCCAAAAAAAAAAAAACCTAGCCTAAACTAAACTACCAATAGCCCTTAAAAGGGCCTTTTGCGGGGCATTGCCCCAAAGAAATCAGCTCTTTTACCTGTAAAAAAATAATACAAACAACCCCCCCAACAGTAAAACCCACCACCCACACAACCAACCCCCCAAATAAAAGTCTAACTAAAAAAAAACCTAAGCTCCCCATTGCCCTGAAAAGGGCATTTGAATGGGCATTGCCCTTAAAAGGGCATTTAGCTCTATTGCAGCCCAAAGCCCTAACCTAAAAAATAAACCCACCCAATACACCCTTAAAAAATCCTAACACTAACCCCAGAAGATTCACTTACCGGGAGAAGTCTTCATCCAAGCGACAAGATGTCCTCAACGAAGCCGGCAGAAGTGGTCCTCCAGACGGGCTGAAGTGGTCCTCCAGATGGGCAGAAGTCTTCATCGGCATCTTCTATATTCATCCATCCGGCGCGGAGCGGCTCCATCTTCAAGACATCCGGCGCGGAGCATCCTCTTCCAACAACGTCTTCTTGCTGAATGAAGGTACCTTTAAATGACATCATCCAAGATGGCATCCCTTAGATTCCGATTGGCTGATAGAATTCTATCAGCCAATCTGAATTAAGGTTGAAAAAATCCTATTGGCTGAAGCAATCAGCCAATAGGATTGAGCTCACATTCTATTGGCTGATTGGAACAGCCAATAGAATGCGAGCTCAATCCTATTGGCTGATTAGATCAGCCAATAGGATTTTTTCAACCTTAATTCCGATTGGCTGATAGAATTCTATCAACCAATCAGAATCCAAGGGACGCCATCTTGGATGACGTCATTTAAAGGAACCTTCATTCGTCGTTAGGGCTTTGGGCTGCAATAGAGCTAAATTCCCTTTTAAGGGCAATACCCATCCAAATGCCCTTTTCAGTGCAATGTGGAGCTTAGGTTTTTTTTAGTTAGGCTTTTATTTGGGGGGTTGGTTGTGTGGGTGGGGGGTTTTACTGTTGGGGGGGTCGTTTGTATTTTTAATCTAGCCTTATATAACCTAGTTGTTCTACTGCAGTATTGACATTTCCAGTATAGGCCATGGCTTCATCAGGCATAAGCAGCTATTTCAAGTGACAAAATAAAAGTAAAGGAAGTGTTTTGTAAACAATTTAATAGACTACAGCAGGTGAAATGGAGAACATTTTACAGTACAATTTCCCTTTGATCCTTCTAAGTGCTTACTTATTTTGCATGTAGTCATTGGAAATACAATACTTAATTTCTGATATGCACTATACATATATCAAAAATACCTTAAAGTCCCTTTAAGATAAGTACAGGTACAATGGAGGAAAACTTTAACTCAATCATTTTCATTAATGCATTTCAGAAATAGAATAATTTCACTTGTTTTGGCAATACAGGTAGAAAACCCTTTATTCAAACAGCTTTGCACCAGAAGACTGCTGGATTTTAGAATATTTGTATATTTGCATCTGTAAAATTGGACAGTTTAGGAAAGAGATGAGACCAAGGGCTCTGATTATCAAGCAGCGGTTACTGTTTAAGAGGCCCATCATCAGGAAGCAGCGTTCACAAGCATTTGTGGGTAGATACAAGGTATTCACAGAGGTAAAACGTGTATTAATATAAAAGTGTTGGTTATGGAAAACTGGGGAATTCGTAATAAAGGGATTATCTATCTTTTTAAACAATAACAATTTTTAAGTAGACTGTCCCTTTAAGCAGCAGGACTTGCAAGGGAGCATGCATTTGGCATGCACAGGCACAGTCATGTGATTTCCCTGCTCCTTTTAAGGAAGATTACTATGAAATCTCACAAGATTTCAGTGAAACCTCATAAGATCACATTAAAACAACACATGACCTCAGCACTGCTGATGCTGATTGGCTAGTTTTTTATTTACATAAAGATGTTCATATGATATTTTATTGTCAGCTTTTTGTTGGTATGCTGCATCACTGTGATTTAGCATATAATTATTATGTCGCTTTAATGAAAGTCTGGATTTTGGAATTCCGAATTTGGGGATCTGCACCTGAAATACATTCTCTAGTTAAAAATATTTCAAGTGTTTAAAATAAATTGCTAGTATCAACTTAATTTTATTATTTTCTGATGAAGATGTGAACATTGTGTACTGTTATAGAACTGTGCAATTAATTTATTACAAGTTATACAAATGTGACATTAGCATTTCTAATGATAAAGAGCACTTGTTTGTGAGAATTTTCATGCTAGCAGATAAAAAAAAAATAGATGAACCGCAGACACTGTGCATAAATGTTTATTTTTTTCCTACCATTTAGTATGGTTAGTTTCCTTAAAAAAGATCTTGGTCTGGAGTAAAATTAATTTGAACAAATACACAAAACAAGTTAACTGAAATAATTGTAACATGGAATTTGGGGAGTAATCCAATAGTTTTTGTGATTCATTTATACAGCTGCAAGAATTTCAGTGTATGTAATAATTTACTGTATTTGTTTGTTAGTTTATATGTCTGTTTTGTATGCTGTTACCAATTACATGACACTACAACAATATAACAAAATTACAAAACAATTGTCACTGCGCTTAAAAATAAGAAAATCTAAAAATATTTATTGTGTAATTTAGCTGTAAGCAACTAATATATGTGATTATAATGTTTTTTTTTATTGTGTTTACCAAAACAATCCTCCTCTCTACAGTTTCCATAAACACAACTTTTTTTTTTTTAATATTTATTTTATAGCTGCCAGCACAGCCATTAAGTTTAAACATGTGACAGAATAGAAACACTACGCAGGGTGATAACATACATACATCCTTGAAAGCAAAAAACAAAATTAGATAGGACAATATGCAGAATACAGCAATAACATAATATATAAACAAAACATATCTATTCTATCCATTTTGACATGGAAATATTACACCAAAAATTATTCCATCTTTTTGGCCCTGGCAGCTCATTTTATTAACAAGCGAAAAAAGAAAAAAACTCATCCAGACGAATTGAAACAACGACAAAAAAAAAAAAGGATAATAACTTGTATAATTGTCTCTCTTTGGCTCCTGCTCTCCTGCTCTCCACCCTACCCCACTGTCAGTCCCCTAAAACACGAACTTACCTACCACAACCTCATCCTCACCAGGATTCTCCGATGGTTCTATTATATCTCCCTATGACTCGAGATCCAATCTGCCGGGAAATCACCTAATAATACCAGATCACAGAAACATTCAGAGCTTAAGAATGGATATAGTATTGTCTTTTGTACATCTTATGAATATGCCTTGATTATAGGTAACCATCCCAATAAAAACCTTCTGATTTCTTTTTCATTTGCCTCTCTAAGATGGAAAGATTCAAAAATTATTTGCATCTGAATTTCTTTAACAAAAACTGAGAAGCCGGGCATCTTTTTGGCCTTCCAATTTTTTAATATAAGTTGTCTAACCAATAAGATAATTGTGTTTAGAATTTTACTTTGTGGCAATGCCCCAAGACCGGAACGGTCAAGAAAAAAGATATCTTCCGCACCGAGATGAATATTTATTTGATACAATCTATTGATCCAGAAAAAAACCCTCTTCCAAAATTGTCCAATCCTGGGACATTGCCAGAACATATGCAGAATGTCTGCATTCATATAGACACATTGTGGGCAAAAGAAACCCTGACCAGTATACATTTTAGCCATTTTCAGGGGCGTACAATAGAAATTATTAATAAGTTTCATATGACCCTCTTTCCAGCTTATTGGATTACGACATTTATTTAATACTTTACAGCTGTCCCTTAATATGTCATGATCTATATTTGGGATCAAAGATCTCCATTTTCCGTTCAGGTTTTCCATTAAGGAATCATTTTGTTTAGCCAGCATGATACTGTATAATAGCTAGATTGAGGGAACTTTAACTCGGGAGATGACCACAATGGATCTTAACTCCGACCATGCGGCGGTCTCACTGCCATTCCATCCCTTAGATGTTATAAAGTGATACACTTGCAAATAGGCATATAGGTTATTACTTGATAAGTCAAACTGGGACTTTAAATTATCAAAAGATATAATTTGTCCTTCCTCTGTAAAGAATTGATGTACTGACTTAAGGTCTTTGTTATACCGATCTCTAAATACCCCCTGATTGTTCCCTGGGAGAAACTCAGGATTGCCCATTAGGGGTAGATATTCCGAAAAGGAATAATCTACGCCTATTAAAGTACATAACTTTTGCCAGGCGAGAATTATATTTTAACAGATATTAGACTCTTTATATTGTTTGGTATTTCTTTAAATTGAGTATGCAGTAAAGCTTTAAGGGAAAAGGGAAAAACTAAAACATTATCCATTTCTATAGTTGAAAACCAGCTTGTTTCTACAAGCCAGTCAAGCGCAATTTTACCCAAAGCTGCGAGATTATAAAACTTTATATTGGGTAAGGCTAGCCCAGCAGCTTCACGAGGTTGCATCAATTTTTCTAATGCGATTCGCGTTTTTTTTCTTATCGTGCCAGATAAATTGGGAAAAGCTAGAATTTAATTTCCGTAGATCTATTTTGTTTAAAGTTAGCGGTAGATTCTGTAGTGGGAAGAGAAGCCGGGGAAAAATGATTGTCTTGATAAGATTCACTCTAGCAGACATTGATAACTTCAGATCAGAATAAATTTTCTGTAATAAAGGATGAAAATTAAGCCCATACCATCTTGCAGGGTTCCTGTGAAGATAAATTCCAAGATATCTAAGAGAATCCACCTCCTTAAACTCCGTATTTGCTATAACATGACTTGTTTAGTGAATCCACATCATCTCACTTTTATTATAATTCACTTTATAGCCAGAAAATGAACTAAAAAAATTCAAACAGTCTATCACTATAGGGATAGCTCTGGGTGTGTTATATAAACAGATTAAGATATCGTCTGCATACAATAGAGTTTTAAGGACAGTTTTACCAATGGTAATCCCTTCTACAATATCCCTTAACCTTATAGCAAGAGGTTCTAACGCTAAATTGAAAAGAAGGGGGGACAACGGGCAACCTTGCCTTGTAGCTTTTTTAAGTCTTATCCCTGGGTTAAATTATTATTAATCAATCAACAAGTACGATATTGGACACTGATATATATTATGAACAAAACGCACAAAATGATTTTTAAACCCAAACTTTTCAAGAGTCTGAAATAAATATTCCCATTCTATGGAGTCAAATGCTTTAACCGCATCAAGGGTTAAAAGCGCACTGTCATATTTAAATTGTCTACAAGGATTTTTGCTTACATTCCATATATAATCTAATAAGGTTATCACTTTCCGCATATTTTTAGATGCATTCATTGAGGCATTAAACCCCGCCTGATCTGGGTGTATAATTTCATCAAGACATAACATTAATCTAGATGCTAAGATGGAATACAATATTTTATAATCCGCATTAAGTACGGAAATTGGTCTATATGAGGCTGGATCCTCTGCATCTTTATCTTTTTTGAGAATTAAAGAGATGTTGGCGGCCTCAAAATATTCTGAGGGTGGATTACTATTCATAAAATAGCTATTAAACAATTTTTCTAAAGTAGATTTAATTTCTTCTGCAAGTATTTTATAGTATTCTACTGGTAGACAGTCCGGACCAGCGGCTTTATTTAACTTAGCTTTTTCAATTGCATCTCCTATCTATTTCGCAGATATAGGGGCATTAAGTCTCTCCAAAGATCCTGTGAAACTCTGGGAATTTTTATTTGTGACCAAAATTTTTCTTGGTTCTGTGCGTGGTTGCTACTCTTTGTATATAATTTTTGATAATACAAATATAATATTTTGCTAATATCTGTCACTTCCCTATAGCTTTTAGCTTGATCTCTGATTGCTAATATATAGTTTTTCTTTTTTCTACCTTTAACTAATTTGGCTAGAAATTTAGCTGAATAACCATAATGTCTTTTAAAGCATAGATTTAATTTTATTTCTTCTTCCAAAGATTTCTGTTTAAAGAAAATATCCCTTTCCTGTCTAGCCCTAGATTAACTCTCCCAGTGAACACGAGTTGAATCCCCAACATATTTCATAACTGTTTCTAACTTGTTTAGCTAATTGAGTTTCTCTCATATTATCTTTACGCTTTTTTTTTACACATGTAAGCCTTTCTTTCTCCCCCTAAAAATGCCTTAGAGGCCTCCCAAAAGATTTAAATTTTTTGAAAATGTGATAAGTTAAAAGTACAATAGTCTTTCCATTTCTGTTTTAACCATAAAATAAATCTAATATTTTTATACATATAACACGGAAAGACAATAGTAAAATTTCCTTTTGCCTGATTCGCTAAAGATTGAAATGACAGCGAGACAACCACATGATCGGATATCACTATGTCACCTATTGTGGCCTCCATTTTTTGCAGCGAGAGAGATTCAGCAACTAAAATTAAGTCTATTCTTGAGAATGTCCTATGCTTTTTAGATTTGCAAGTAAATATACACTGGTCTGGATTCTGAAGTCTCCACACGTCAATTATTTTTAGATGATAACAAAAAATTTTCATAAATTTAGCTTGTTTATTATATAAAGCTATATTTGCTTTTGAGAATCTATCCAACTCAGGGCAAAACGAAAGATTAAAATCACCACCTATCACCAAATTGTCTGATACAAAGGGTAACAATTTACTCTTCAGTCTTTCCCAAAAAGCTTTAGAAAAAACATTTGGGGCATATACGTTACAAAAAACAAATTTTGTCCCCTTTACTCGTATTTGTAATATAATTTACCTGGCCTCCTGGTCTAATTCAGACTGTATTATTTGATATGTTAGATTTTTATTTAAAAGGATTGCGACCCCCAATTTCCTACCACTACATGGTTTGGCAATTACTTCACCTATCCATCTGGATCTCAATTTGGGGATCTCAGAATCCTTTAAATAGGTTTCTTGTAGAAATACTACACTGGGTTCCTGAAGGCCTAATTTTTTAATTATTAGCTTACGCTTCATTGGGTTAGTAATGCCCCCCACATTCCAGGAAAGGATCTTGAAATTTCCTATTGAATCAGCCATATTACCAAATAAAACAAGGTTTTAAAATAATCCTTAAACCGATTACAGAATAAAACACATCTATCCTCCCTTTTGAGTCAATTGTATACTCATGTTTCTAAATGTTAGATCTACCATAGGGTGAAAGGGTACTACAACTACCCCTATTCTACTTATAGAACCATGCATATTTCATCGTATATGGGAAGAACCAAGATGAGCACCACTCACTGCACCATAGAGTCGCTATCAGGGAACAATGTGTTCCAACCTATCTATAATCCTACCAGGGGTGTGGGGTAAGAGTAGGATAGAGAGCAGGGAGAAGGGAGATCGATTGGAAAAAAGAAAAAAAAAAAAAAAAAGAAATACACTCATCGCAGTACCCTCTACTATGAATGTTACAATCTCACTTGGTTATCATCTTATCAACTTCTAGAATCAATATATTCTCTTGCTTTAGAGGGCTCAGTGAACACAAACTTATTACTGTTGTCTTCCACTATGATCTTAGCAGGGTATATCAAGCGAGCTTTAATACCCTTATTTATCATAATCGTACATATGGGAGACATAGCTTTCCTTTTTTGAACAGTCTCATTAGAGAAATCTTGAAATAGCATAACTATTTTATCATTAATGGTAAAATTATCAAACTTCCTATACAATCAATCTCAGGATTTCAACTTTCAGAGACTCTTTTTGGTCCTAATCTATGTGCCCTTTCAATAGATAAAGGTAAGGCTTGTGGAGGAAACCCTAAAGCCTGGGGCAACGTTAGGGAAGTAAATTCAATCAGGTTATCGTAATCTGAAGTTTCAGGAATACCTAAGATTCTAATATTATTGCGTCTGGAGCAATCCTCTTGATTCTCCAGACGGGTCTCCATATTTTGGATTATAGACTGTTGTTTTGTTAGCATATTTTCTTGTTTATTAACTACATCCTCTAAAGCAGATATCCTATCCTCTGCTTCCGCAATCCTGGTGGCAAATTGTTTAACTTCCTGCTTGAGAGTATTAAGTTCACTAGATATACCATTTAACTCCTTTTTAATTATTTCAAACTGAGGTGAAAAAAGGTTACTAAACTGTGCCAATAAAGTCTGATTATCATTTGATATAGACAGAGTTTCACAAAAGTCAGAACTCATATCAGCCCCCTTATTGTTTTTTTCCCATGGATTTGGCAGGCATTTTAGAAGGGTGTTGTGTAAAATATTTTTCCATAGACAAAAAATGAAAAAAGTGCAAAAAGAAAACAGATAAAAATAACAGTACGTGTTGTGATCCATCACGATCACCTCCGTTTACACGTGAACTAGATAATATACTCAATATAAAGTGAAAGTGTAAAATATGGTGTTACAAGTGTAAAAGTTTAGACTCACTCTTTTTTTTTGGACTTATTTAGGTGGTTCAATAAGGCCTTTTTCCGTCGAGGGTGCTTTTAGAATAAATCCCTGATTAGTGTTTTGGGGAATTTATATAAAATAAAACAGTGAAATGTCTTACATCAGACCTAAGTAGTGTTAAGAAGGCCTGCTCAGCAAAAAATACTACTGGGGCTAATCAAAATGAGATCGTGAACATTGAACTAGGTATCACAGAAGCAGTAAAAAACCATAAACATAGCATTATATAAGCATATATATTAACTGTCAACCAATTACATTTTGTCCCATTTGGTGGAGTCGAATCCCTGTGGAGTTAAGTAACATTTAAGTGAGATAGTATTGTGGATAGTCCTACAACCAAACATAACTAAAGACCAGCTATATATTCCAGTCCACAGCTTCCCTTATTCTCAAGCACAATTTCAACAATCAATTCAAAGAAAAAATAATGTAAATTCCAAATGTCTCTTTAGGAGAAGGAGATCTTTTTTTTTTTTTTTTTTTTTTAAAGGGACACCAAAGAGAGTACAGAAAGTCCCTGTGGAGAAGTTACTTTTATCCTTCCCTGGATTGCAGGCAGAATATCTAAGGTTTTTCTTTTCCTTTTTCTTCCTCTCTCCCCTTATCCTTAGGTGTAAAGGGCAAACCAGGGGCAAACTAGTTGAAAGAACCAAGGGATGTCTCACAGATAAATCCAAATAGCAAAGTCCCACCAATTAAAATTAAACATACCGGTTCAATGGGGGGATCGCCTATGCCGAGTGCTATTGTATTCTTTCATACGATACCTTAACCCAGTTCCAATGTAGCATCTGCTGTAATGTTTTTCTTTCGGTTGGTTTGAACCTCTGAAGCTTCAGTGCCTCTGGAACGCTGTGTTATGCGTCGGATAGTGCTATGAAGATCCAGTGTGGTCCCGGAAGTAAGCTAGCATGGAAGGAGTGGCACCCACGGATTCCTCCACAACCGGGCCTCCCCCACCTACCGGCTACCTCTCAGGTCCCAATGTCACCGGCCTGCTTCGCCCTACCAGGAGGGCACAGGTCTTCTCCTTCTTAGGGTGGCTGAACGTTCGCCAAGAGGTAAGTGCTGGTGAAGAGAGGTGTCGCTAGAACACACCCGGTTATCTGGCGTGGCTCTTTCTTTGCAGGGCGACCCCCAGATCTGTTTCCCGTGCACGGGTAATAGCGTATCCGCTTGCTTGGTTCGGCTGAGGTCTGCGGTGAATTCCACAGAGTAGTGCCTACAAAGCTGCTGTGGTGCATCCAAAAGGCGGTCTCATTCGGGGGCAACGTTCTTTTTCGGCCCTTAGTAAACGCTGGAGTTGGAACAGCGTGCAGTGAGAGCTTGTGCACACAGCAAAAAAAACTGCTCATATACATTAAGGCACAGATTACTAGTGGAGTGATAATGATAGCACCTGTCACGATATCAATATCTCTGGACCGCGCTATAATTAGCACGCAAATATATTAAAAGTCCATAATAAAACAGAATGGCCAGAGAAAGTTTAGGGGCCTATCTATCAAGCTGTCAACCGCAAATACGCCGGAATTCTGCATTGTAATTGTTGCGAACTTGATCCAACCTAGTTATCAAAGCCTACAGACCGGCAAAAGTTGAAATTTGTGATGTAACATACGATCCGCCGGTCTCAATCCTAATTCAGACTGTATTATTTGATATGTTAGATTTTTATTTAAAAGGATTGCGACCCCCAATTTCCTACCACTACATGGTTTGGCAATTACATCACCTATCCATCTGGATCTCAATTTGGGGATCTCAGAATCCTTTAAATAGGTTTCTTGTAGAAATACTACACTGGGTTCCTGAAGGCCTAATTTTTTAATTATTAGCTTACGCTTCATTGGGTTAGTAATGCCCCCCACATTCCAGGAAAGGATCTTGAAATTTCCTATTGAATCAGCCATATTACCAAATAAAACAAGGTTTTAAAATAATCCTTAAACCGATTACAGAATAAAACACATCTATCCTCCCTTTTGAGTCAATTGTATACTCATGTTTCTAAATGTTAGATCTACCATAGGGTGAAAGGGTACTACAACTACCCCTATTCTACTTATAGAACCATGCATATTTCATCGTATATGGGAAGAACCAAGATGAGCACCACTCACTGCACCATAGAGTCGCTATCAGGGAACAATGTGTTCCAACCTATCTATAATCCTACCAGGGGTGTGGGGTAAGAGTAGGATAGAGAGCAGGGAGAAGGGAGATCGATTGGAAAAAAAAAAAAAAAAAGAAATACACTCATCGCAGTACCCTCTACTATGAATGTTACAATCTCACTTGGTTATCATCTTATCAACTTCTAGAATCAATATATTCTCTTGCTTTAGAGGGCTCAGTGAACACAAACTTATTACTGTTGTCTTCCACTATGATCTTAGCAGGGTATATCAAGCGAGCTTTAATACCCTTATTTATCATAATCGTACATATGGGAGACATAGCTTTCCTTTTTTGAACAGTCTCATTAGAGAAATCTTGAAATAGCATAACTATTTTATCATTAATGGTAAAAGTATCAAACTTCCTATACAATCAATCTCAGGATTTCAACTTTCAGAGACTCTTTTTGGTCCTAATCTATGTGCCCTTTCAATAGATAAAGGTAAGGCTTGTGGAGGAAACCCTAAAGCCTGGGGCAACGTTAGGGAAGTAAATTCAATCAGGTTATCGTAATCTGAAGTTTCAGGAATACCTAAGATTCTAATATTATTGCGTCTGGAGCAATCCTCTTGATTCTCCAGACGGGTCTCCATATTTTGGATTATAGACTGTTGTTTTGTTAGCATATTTTCTTGTTTATTAACTACATCCTCTAAAGCAGATATCCTATCCTCTGCTTCCGCAATCCTGGTGGCAAATTGTTTAACTTCCTGCTTGAGAGTATTAAGTTAACTAGATATACCATTTAACTCCTTTTTAATTATTTCAAACTGAGGTGAAAAAAGGTTACTAAACTGTGCCAATAAAGTCTGATTATCATTTGATATAGACAGAGTTTCACAAAAGTCAGAACTCATATCAGCCCCCTTATTGTTTTTTTCCCATGGATTTGGCAGGCATTTTAGAAGGGTGTTGTGTAAAATATTTTTCCATAGACAAAAAATGAAAAAAGTGCAAAAAGAAAACAGATAAAAATAACAGTACGTGTTGTGATCCATCACGATCACCTCCGTTTACACGTGAACTAGATAATATACTCAATATAAAGTGAAAGTGTAAAATATGGTGTTACAAGTGTAAAAGTTTAGACTCACTCTTTTTTTTTGGACTTATTTAGGTGGTTCAATAAGGCCTTTTTCCGTCGAGGGTGCTTTTAGAATAAATCCCTGATTAGTGTTTTGGGGAATTTATATAAAATAAAACAGTGAAATGTCTTACATCAGACCTAAGTAGTGTTAAGAAGGCCTGCTCAGCAAAAAATACTACTGGGGCTAATCAAAATGAGATCGTGAACATTGAACTAGGTATCACAGAAGCAGTAAAAAACCATAAACATAGCATTATATAAGCATATATATTAACTGTCAACCAATTACATTTTGTCCCATTTGGTGGAGTCGAATCCCTGTGGAGTTAAGTAACATTTAAGTGAGATAGTATTGTGGATAGTCCTACAACCAAACATAACTAAAGACCAGCTATATATTCCAGTCCACAGCTTCCCTTATTCTCAAGCACAATTTCAACAATCAATTCAAAGAAAAAATAATGTAAATTCCAAATGTCTCTTTAGGAGAAGGAGATCTTTTTTTTTTTTTTTTTTTTTAAAGGGACACCAAAGAGAGTACAGAAAGTCCCTGTGGAGAAGTTACTTTTATCCTTCCCTGGATTGCAGGCAGAATATCTAAGGTTTTTCTTTTCCTTTTTCTTCCTCTCTCCCCTTATCCTTAGGTGTAAAGGGCAAACCAGGGGCAAACTAGTTGAAAGAACCAAGGGATGTCTCACAGATAAATCCAAATAGCAAAGTCCCACCAATTAAAATTAAACATACCGGTTCAATGGGGGGATCGCCTATGCCGAGTGCTATTGTATTCTTTCATACGATACCTTAACCCAGTTCCAATGTAGCATCTGCTGTAATGTTTTTCTTTCGGTTGGTTTGAACCTCTGAAGCTTCAGTGCCTCTGGAACGCTGTGTTATGCGTCGGATAGTGCTATGAAGATCCAGTGTGGTCCCGGAAGTAAGCTAGCATGGAAGGAGTGGCACCCACGGATTCCTCCACAACCGGGCCTCCCCCACCTACCGGCTACCTCTCAGGTCCCAATGTCACCGGCCTGCTTCGCCCTACCAGGAGGGCACAGGTCTTCTCCTTCTTAGGGTGGCTGAACGTTCGCCAAGAGGTAAGTGCTGGTGAAGAGAGGTGTCGCTAGAACACACCCGGTTATCTGGCGTGGCTCTTTCTTTGCAGGGCGACCCCCAGATCTGTTTCCCGTGCACGGGTAATAGCGTATCCGCTTGCTTGGTTCGGCTGAGGTCTGCGGTGAATTCCACAGAGTAGTGCCTACAAAGCTGCTGTGGTGCATCCAAAAGGCGGTCTCATTCGGGGGCAACGTTCTTTTTCGGCCCTTAGTAAACGCTGGAGTTGGAACAGCGTGCAGTGAGAGCTTGTGCACACAGCAAAAAAAACTGCTCATATACATTAAGGCACAGATTACTAGTGGAGTGATAATGATAGCACCTGTCACGATATCAATATCTCTGGACCGCGCTATAATTAGCACGCAAATATATTAAAAGTCCATAATAAAACAGAATGGCCAGAGAAAGTTTAGGGGCCTATCTATCAAGCTGTCAACCGCAAATACGCCGGAATTCTGCATTGTAATTGTTGCGAACTTGATCCAACCTAGTTATCAAAGCCTACAGACCGGCAAAAGTTGAAATTTGTGATGTAACATACGATCCGCCGGTCTCAATCCGATGCAGATCGATGCTTACGTCATTACAGATATTCCGAATACACATTCGGCTCTATCTGACACTTTTTCCCAGTTATGAAACTTTTAACAGGTACGCTCGTGGCTATTCCGACACATGGTACCTGGTTTTCAATCCGCCACCCTGGAGGCAGCGTATACCATAGAAATCAATGGGAGTCTGAAAGCACCGAAAGCTTATGTTTGATGCTGCCAGATATCCCATTGATTGCTATGGTTGAAAACAAGTTACGTTTACACCTAACACCCTAACATAAACCCTGAGTCTAAACACTCCTAATCTGCCACCTCCGACATTGCGGCAACCTAAATAAAATGTATTAACCCCTATTCCACCCCTCCCCGACCCCGTCACAACCTAAATAAAGTTATTAACCCCTATTCCGCCGCTCCCCACCACCGCTGCCACTAAATAAATGTATTAACCCCTAAACCTCTGGCCTCCCACATCACTACCACTAACTAAACCTATTAACCCCTAAACCATCAGCCCCCCACATCGCAAAAAAATACATTAAGCTATTAACCCCTAAACCTAACAACCCCCTAGCTTTAAATTAAAATTACAACATCCCTATCTTCAAATAAATTTAAACTTACCTGTAGAATTAATTAAACTACCAATTAAATAAACTAAATTACATATTAAAGAAACCTATCCCTACTAAAATTATTTAAATATACTATTAAACATTATAACAAATGACTAAATTACAGAAAAAAACAAACACTAAATAAAAAAAACCTAGCCTACAATAAACTACCAATGGCACTTAAAAGGGCCTTTTGTTGGGCATTGCCCCAAAGATATCAGCTCTTTTACCTGTAAAAAAAATACAAACACCCCCCCCAACAGTAAAACCCACCACCCAACCAACTTATCCCCCCAAATAAAAAAACTATCTAAAATAACCTAAGCTCCCCATTGCACTGAAAAGGGCATTTGTATGGGCATTGCCCTTAAAAGGGCATTTAGCTCTTTTATATGCCCAGACCCTAATCTAAAAATAAAACCCCAAAAAAACCTTAAAATAACCTAACACTAACCCCTGACGATCCACTTACAGTTCTTGAAGTCCCGCTTGAAGGATCCATCTGGAGCCGGAGAAGTCATTATTCAGGCGTCAAAAAGTCTTCGTCCGGGCAGCCTCTTCCATCTTCATCCAGCCGGAGAAGTCCTCATCCAGTCAACAAGAAGTCTTCATCCAGACGGCATCTTCTATCTTCATCTATCTGGCGCAGAGCACGTCCATCCTGAACACATCTGGCACGGAGCATCCTCTTCATATGATTGCCACCGTAAACTGGAACTTCAATGCAAGTGACGTCATCCAAGATGGCGTCCCTTGCATTCCTATTGGCTGAAAGATTTCAATCAGCCAATAGGATAATAGCTGCTAAAATCCTATTGGCGGTTCCAATCAGCCAATAGGATTAGAGCTGCTAAAATCTTATTGGCTGTTCCAATCAGCCAATAGGAATGAGCTCATTCTTGCTGACTGGATGAGGACTTCTCTGGCTGGATGAAGATGGAAGAGGCAACCCGGATAAAGACTTCTTGCCACCTGGATGATGACTTCTCTGGCTCCGGATGGATCCTTCAAGCGGGACTTCAAGAACTGTAAGTGGATCGTCAGGGGTTAGTATTAGGTTTTTTATGTTTTTTTTTAGGTGGGTTTTATTTTTAGATTAGGGTCTGGGCATGTAAAAGAGCTAAATGCTCTTTTAAGGACAATGCCCATACAAATGCCCTTTTCAGGGTGCTTAGGTTATTTTAAATAGGTTTTTTATTTGGGGGTTGGTTGGTTGGGTAGTGGGTTTTACTGTTGGGGGTGTTTTTATTTTTTTTACAGGTAAAAGAGCTGATATCTTTGGGGCAATGCCCCACAAAAGGCCCTTTTAATGGCCATTGGTAGTTTATTGTAGGCTAGGGTTTTTTATTTGGGGGGGGCTTTTTATTTTGATAGGGCTATTAGATTAGGTGTAATTCTTTTTTATTATTGACAATGTGGTTTTTTATTTTTCAAAATTTAGTGTTTGTTTGTTTGTTTGTTTTTGTATCTTAGTGTTTGTTTTTTTCTGTAATTTAGTAATTTGTAATAACGTTTCATAGTATATTTAAATAATTTTAGTAGGGTTAAGTTTCTTTAATATGTAATTTAGTTTTTTAATTGGTAGTTTAATTTAATTGTAGGATAATAGTTAGGGTAGGTTAATTAATAGTTTAAAATACTTTATTTTAATTTTACAGGTAAGTTTAAAATTAATTTGAAGATAGGGATGTTGTAATTTTAATTTAAAGTTAGCGGGTTGTTAGGTTTAGGGGTTAGTAGCTTAATTTAGTTTATGGCGATGTGGGGGGCTAACGGTTTAGGGGTTAATAGGTTTAGTTAGTGGTAGTGATGTGGGAGGCCAGAGGTTTAGGGGTTAATACATTTATTTAGTGGCAGCGGTGTCTGGAGTGGCGGGTTAGGGGTTAATAACTTTATTTAGGTTGCGGCGGTGTTGGGGAGCGGCAGGATAGGGATTAAACATTTTAGTATTGTGGCGGCGTTTAGTGACAGGTTATAAATAAAGTTGGGAAAAAGCCAAATAGACACGAGATCGATGACTGTTAGTTAACAACAGTCCGATGCTCATCACCCCGTACTTGGTGCGCGTCTTTTTGCCGTCTTTTTTTGCGATGTTAGGTGAGTGTATTGATGCCGGCGAATGCAACACAGTTGACGGCTTCATAAATATCCCCCTTAGCGTTGCTGTCATCGCTTTAGCGTGCCCTTATTTCAATGGATATTTAAACCTAAATACACAACGCTCATATTACAAGTTGAAAGTTACAGCTTGCGCTCGAGTGAAAGCCAAAATAGCGTTAGAAGAATTAGTGCGACCTGAGACCTCAAGTAAAGTGTTAGGGTTAAAATAAAAGATTCACAAAACACATGTCAAGCATATTAAAATATAATATAACACTCAATAAAAATGATTGTTTTTATATAGAAACTAAGGACTAGATTACAAGTAGAGCAATAATTTATCGCAAATTCGCCCACTGTAACAATTACCACCCTGAAAATTAGCTAGAGATCAGATCTTTGGTTAATTTTCTAAATGTGCCCCAATTGCTTCCAAATTTCAGTGTAAGGTTGTTGTTTTTTTGTTTTTTTAATGTAGCATTTTTTTAAATAAAAAATAACTGCAATAAAAAGTTCAATCTCCTTCCAAACATTAAAAATTTCCAAAGACCCGGAAGGTAGATATTTACTGATAGTGGAGCTACTTTTTGGAAGAACATATATGCCCCAAACACCCAACAACATTGATTCTTCAAAAAAATCTAGAGAACACTTCTAGATCACAAATAAGGTACAGTGTTAATGGGCGGAGATTTTAATGCCCCATTAAATACCATACAAGATACATCCAATTTCACTTCCATCGTCTCTAAATACATATCAAAATCCATTAAATCAACACTCGCGGAACTCAATCTCCATGATGTCTGGCGAACACTGCACCCCTTGAATAGAGATGATACATACTTCTCTAACGTTTTCCACAAATATTCTCGCATAGACTACTGGTTTATTGATTCCATCAGTCTTTCCATCATACATAATTGTGAAATAGGCACAATTACATGGACAGACCACGCACCAGTGACCTGCAGCATTATTTGGCCTGAAACCCAATTAACCAAATTCATATGGAGACTTGACAATCACTTACTACAAGACCCACTGCTGGTGACTATCATAGGCAAAACAATTACAGAATACTTTTCATTCAATTCACACATAGACACTTCTAATACTACCAACTGAGAAGCACACAATCAAATCAAATATAATTTTTTAAAAAATGAATGAAAAGTGAAAACAATTTGAACATATAAACACCACTATATCCCAATTAGAGTGCAAATATAAAACAAACCCACACAACATTGAACTCTTACAAACTCTACAACAAAAACTAAATAATGTTAGGGTATATGGAGGATTTGGGGCTTTAAGCCCAGTGTAGAATTGTACACTAAATATGTAAAAATCTAACACTTTATTAGTTAGAAAAACAACAACAACAACATTAATCTAAAGTTGGGTAGAAAGAATAGGGAATATAACATCTAATCCTTATATCAAATTTGAACCCAACACTAATTAAAAAGAAAAGATTGGGCTAGGTAGCTAATGTGAAGCGTGAGTGGTGAATGGAAGTGCTTATTGGAGGTATAGGGTTAACATCTATTATCAAGCATTCAAGCAGGCATTCCTATGTGCTCAAAGGCGTCCTCCTGCCTGCAAACTTCGTGGGGGTTACCCAGTCAGACGATTTCTTACTAAAAGCCCAATATCACTATCAACATCACATTGCAAACACACAGATAACCTGATTCGTTATATATAGGTATAGATCTGGACCATATTCATGTGTCCTATTAAACTAGAAACTAGCTGCAACTCAATTTATTATAGTAGTAATATTTCCTGTGTGTATTACACTAGCAAAGGGTAACGTCAGTTAAAAACGCTGCCTTTTTTAAATAAATTCCTTTTAACATATAATGTCATCACAAAATCATGTGTTTATCACACCAACAGCAGTAAAGCTTGCTGCCTTTAAAGTTGTGACTATGTTTCTTATAACGATATTATGTATTAACGATATCACTGTGTGTATCACACCAAACTAAAGTTAGACACGCTGCCCCATTAGCCACGCCCACCTACTAGGGAATGTGACTTCGTCAGGGTATTAGGGCTGGCCAAGCCGAACAACACGGCTTATGTACACTATTGCTTGCTATGGTAACCACATTGTGTTTGTGGAAGTGTTAACCGCATTTTAGGCATATCGATCATATCAAAGGGAATGGAAGCGTGAGGCAATTGCAACGATATTATCCATTTATTACCAGAAATGCAAGATAAAGTAATTATAACATTTACAGTTAAGGATCTTTTGTCACAATTCAAAATAACTAATACAGCTAACAAATAAGAGATGATTACTGCAAGAATTATTTTTATTTTTCACATCAGTATCAGGTCCCATGTGAAATTCATATAAAGATATTATATGCTTATAAATATCATGTTTGTCCAATGAAGGAAGATAAATTCAAATGGTTCTGTATACAAAAAGACCCACAACATTTTTATTTCTTTTACGACTTTAATAGTAACCACACTATTGATCATTTTTAGTTCAGTAATCCTGCATAGTAGTCAGTATTATCAAAAACGATAAATGTGTATTTGTATACATAGTTGTCATCATCACTTATATTAAAACTGGATCTTAATTGTTGTAGAAACATTGAAATACATCTACAAATATCATGGTCATTGGGAACACACTATTTAGTATAACCCATATAGGCATTTCGAAGCCTCTAAGTTATGTGTTACATAGCTCCTATGTTTCTATAGCCAGAAGAAACTGCAAGATTATAACAGATATTTTACATCTTTATAAAAATGTTAAACTATATTATACCCAGGCCAAGAGAAAAGGAAGGGGACTATATTTGAAAATAATCAGAGAGTCAAAGTCTCCATGTTACATCATCTCATATACGCCTAGATTTAGAGTTTTGTCGGTAAACGCTTTTCTTCCCAGCGCACCCTTAAGACAACGCTGGTATTTAGAGTGGTCTGAGTGGCTGCGTTAGGCTCAGAAAAGGGAGCGTTGAGCAGAATTTTCCTTCCCTTCACCTCTCAATACCAGCGTTGCCTACAGTAGCGGTAAGCTGGAAAAACGTGCTTGTGCACGATATTCCCATTAGATACAATGGGGCTGAGCTGGCTTGAAAAAACCCAAACATCTGCAAAAAAGCAGCGTTCAGCTCCTAGTGCAGCCCCATTGTTTCCTATGGGGAAACACTCTCTAAGTCTGCACCTAACACCCTAACATGAACCCCGAGTCTAAACACCCCTAACCTTACACTTATTAACCCCTAATCTGCCACCCCCGCTATCGCTGACACCTGCATTATATTATTAACCCCTAATCTGCTGCTCCGGACACCGCCGCAACCTACATTATCCCTATGAACTCCTAATCTGCTGCCCCTAACATCGCCGACACCTATATTATATTTATTAGCCCCTAATCTGCCCCCCCAACATCGCCGCTACCTTACCTACACTTATTAACCCCTAATCTGCCTACCGGACCTCGCCGCCACTAAAATAAATGTATTAACCCCTAAACCACCGCACTGAGCTTGTATTCTATTGGCTGATTGGAACAGCCAATAGAATGCAAGCTCAATACAATTGGCTGATTGGATCAGCCAATCGGATTGAACTTCAATCTGATTGGCTGATAGAATCCCATCAGCCAATCGGAATTGAAGGGACGCCATCTTGGATGACGTCCCTTAAAGGAACCTTCATTCGTCGTTCAGTCATCGGTTGAAGAGGATGGCTCCGCATCGGCTCCTTTGAAGATGGCTCCGCTCCGCTCTGGATGGATGAAGATTGAAGACACCGCCTGGATGAAGACTTCTACCGGATGAAGGACCTTCTCTGCGCACCTTGGATGAAGATTTCGGCCCGGTTGGGTGAAGACGACTCAAGGTAGGAAGATCTTCAGGGGGTTAGCGTTAGGTTTTTTTAAGGGGGATTTGGGTGGGTTAGAGTAGGGATATGTGGGTGGTGGGTTTTAATGTTGGGGGGGTTGTATTTTTTTTTACAGGTAAAAGAGCTGATTACTTTGGGGCAATGCCCCGCAAAAAGCCCTTTTAAGGGCTGGTAAAAGAGCTGATTACTTTTGTAATTTAGAATAGGGTAGGGCATTTTTTTATTTTGGGTGGATTTTTTATTTTATTAGGGGGCTTAGATTAGGTGTAATTAGTTTAAACTTAAAGCAATTTTGTACTTATTTTAACTAGGTACAATAGCTATTAACTAGTTAATAACTATTTAATAGCTATTGTACCTAGTTAAAATAAATACAAAGTTGCCTGTAAAATAAATATAAATCCTAAAATAGCTACAATGTAATTATTAGTTATATTGTAGCTATATTAGGGTTTATTTTATAGGTAAGTATTTAGTTTTAAATAGGAATAATTTATTTAATAATAGGAATATTATTTTGTTTAATTAAAATTATATTAGGGTGTTAGGGTTAGGGATAGACTTAGGTTTAGGGGTTAATAACTTTATTATAGTAGCGGCGACGTTGCGGGCGGGAGATTAGTTAATAATTGTAGGTAGGTGGCGGCGATGTTAGGGAGGGCAGATTAGGGGTTAATAAAATGTATTATAGTGTTTGCAAGGCGGGAGTGCGGCAGTTTAGGGGTTAATACATTTATTATAGTGGCGGCAAGGTCTGGTCGGCAGATTAAGAGTTAATAAGTGTAGTTAGGTAGCGGCAACATTGGGGGGGGGGCAGATTAGGGGGTAATAAATATAATGTAGCTGTCGGCAATGTTAGGGACAGCAGATTAGGGGTTCATAGCTATAATGTAGGTGGCGGCGGTGTCCGGTCGGCAGTTTAGCGGTTACATTTTTTTATTAGAGGGTTGGCGATGTGGGGGGGGGGGCTCGGTTTAGGAGTACATAGGTAGTTTATGGGTGTTAGTGTACTTTATAACACAGTAGTTAGGAGCTTTATATTCCGGCGTTAGCCCGTAAAGCTCTTAACTACTGACTTTTTTTGGCGGTAGGAGTCTTGTCGGTAGAGGCTCTACCGCTCACTTGTTCCAAGACTCCAAATACCAGCGTTAAGCAAATCCCATTGAAAAGATAGGATACGCAATTGACGTAAGGTGATCTGCGGTAGCCTGGAGTCGCGGAAAGGAAGTGAGCGGTAGACCCTTTCCTGGCTGACTCTAAAGGACCGTTAACGCTGCTTTTGACGGCTAACGCCAAACTCTAAATCTAGGCCATAGTCTTCATAGAAAACATTTAAAAGACAAGGTTTTTTAAGGTCTCATTTAGTCCCATAGGTGACATAGATTGCAACTCATGTATCCACCTACATTCTTTTTGTAATAACAGTTTAGTTATGTTGCCTTTTCTACCATAAAGTTTAAGTTGTTCAATTGCAAAAAACTTTATATCATATTTGCGGTCACTATGTATGGAATTCATGTGCTGTGCAACTGGTACAGGTCTACCCTTTAATGTCACCCAAATGTTCTAGAACTCTAGTACGTAGTTCTCTCTTGGTTTCACCTACATAGCTCTTTGGGCAACTGCACATAGCTATATAGATAACCATTTTACATTTACAGTTCATAAATTATGTTATATTGTATTTTTTACCAGTAACTGAGTGTTCAAAACATTTAGTAGGTTTCATGTTATTATCACAAGCCTTGCAATGGCTACATTTGAAAAATCTTTTAGTTCTATTCAGCCAAGTTTCTGATTGTGTTTTTTGAAAGTGGCTATGCATTAAAATATCTTTGAGATTGCGTGAGCGCCTGTTCGTTATCATTGGTTTAGATGGTAATATCTCCTTAAGATCTTCATCTTTTTCGAGAATATGCCAGTATTTTTCAAAGATTCCTCTCATCTTATTATGTTGTTCATCAAAAGTTAAAATAATCCTAACAGGATTAATATCTTTGGTCTCTTTCTTAGTATCACTTATCTTCCTTCATTGGACAAACATGATATTTATAAGCATATAATATCTTTATATGAATTTCATATGGGACCTGATACTGATGTGAAAAAGAAAAATAATTCTTGCAGTAATCATCTCTTAATTGTTAGCTGTATTAGTTATTTTGAATCTTGACAAAAGATTGTTAACTATAAATTTTATAATCACTTTATCTTGCATTTCTGGTAATAAATGGATAATATTGTTGCAATTGCCTCACGCTTCCATTCCCTTTGATATGATCGATACACCTAAAATGCGGTTAACACTTCCACAAACACAATGTGGTTACCATAACAACCAATAGTGTACATAAGCCGTGTTGTTCGGCTTGGCCAGCCCTAATACCCTGACAAAGTCACGTTCCCTAGTGACAAAACGTATCGGTGGGCGGGGCTAATGGGGCAGCGTGTCTAACTTTAGTTTGGTGTGATACACACAGTGATATTGTTAATACATAATATCGTTATAAGAAACATAGTCACAACTTTAAAGGCAGCAAGCTTTACTGCTGTTGGTGTGATAAACACATGATTTTGTGATGACATTATATGTTAAAAAAAGGCAGCGTTTTTAACTGACGTTAACCTATGCTGGTGTAATACACACAGGAAATATTACTACTATAATAAATTAAGTTGCTAGTGATATAGGGCTTTTAGTCAGAAATCAGCTGACTGGGTAACCCCCACAAAGTTTGCAGTCAGGAGGACGCCTTTGAGCGCATAGGAATGCCTGTTTGAATGCTTGATAATATATGTTAACCCTATACCTCCAATAAGCACTTCCATTCAACGCTCCCCATTAGCTACCTAGTCCAATCTTTTGTTTTTAATTAGTGTTGGGTTCAAATTTGATATAAGGGTTGGATGGGATATTCCCTATTCTTTCTACCCAACTTTAGATAAATGTTGTTGTTGTTGTTTTTCTAACTAATAAAGTGTTACATTTTAAATTACTTTTTCTAAACTCTACAACAAGCTAGAAAAGACTTAAGAGATCTTTTAACTGTCGAGTTGCAAAGACAAGCTTTACACCTAAAACAGCTATACTATGACCAGGGAAATAAGCCTGGCAAACTCCTCACCAGATCAATTTAACACAAAAAATACAGGACATACATTCATACTCTTTCCAATGCTGATGGTACGATAACCCGGGATAGCAAAGGCATAGCCAATATCTTTTGTCAATTCTATGAAACATTGTACAATATTGATGCTAACTCTGTCTCACCGGCCACCTCACAGCACAAAAACAACAAAGACTCACTTATAACAAACTACCTTACTGACCTTCCCCTCAATAGACTCACAAATGAAGTCTCGGCCTGCCTTGATGCACCCCTTACAATTGAGGAGATAGATCAGGCAATAAAATAATTACCCTCAGGCAAAAGCCCTGGCCCAGATAGGCTTACTCCTAAATACTATAAAACCTATAAAGCCACCGCGCATGCTTGAAGTGCACATTTCAGTGTTGCCAAAACCAGGAAAGACACCTGATAAACCCAAAAACTTTAGGCCTATTTTGCTCTTAAATACAGACATGGAAATCTTAGCCAAAACATTAGCAACTAGACTGAAAAAATTCTTCCCAGACCTCATATCCACGGATCAAGTAGGATTTGGGGGCTTAGTGTTTATTTTATCTGCACTCTGTTAATTTCAGACTATCTACTAATTGATATTTTTATGTGTTGTTGTAACATTTGTTGTAACATTTGGGACATATTGTGGGAAGGATGGGGAAGGGATTTATAGCATATTTAGTGTAAAAAATGTGGCTTATCTACCCTAATATAGGGCAATACAGGACACAGTTCCTAAATAGAGGCTCTTACATTTATCTAATATCATTGATATTTCCCCTCTTCCTCATATGTGATAAACAACCTAAAATCAGCAACATTGAAGTACTTTATACAAATCACAATTACAGAGTTGTGTTTTTAACTATTTTTCTGGCACGCTAGATACAACTTCTATTTCTGCTGCCTTTTTTTAACTACAACTAGTAAAAGTTAAATTTTAAGTGGAAAAATATAAACTTTATGTGTAGAAAGAGCATACTTTTCCCTATTCTCTTAATACATTTTTTTCTTTGATTTAAATGTTGTAATATGCTCTAAGCACACCCCAACCAGTTACCTCTTTCTATAATATAGACAACAAGGTCAGCTGGGAGACATTTTTGCCTTTTCCAGCAATTCTGGGATCACTTCCCTTTGTTTTGTCAAGTAGGATTTGTCCCTGGCCGAGAAGACAGGGACAATACCCTAAGAGCTCACCAAATTATTAGCTACGCCAAACATCACTCAATACCACTTTCCCTTTTCTTAATGGAAGCCAAAAAGGCGTTGAATAGAGTTGAATGGCACTTCCTTACAGAGGTGATGACCAAAATGAACTTTGGAGCCCCTTTGCTTCATATGACCTTTTCTTTATACTCCAATCCAAATGCCAAAGTTAAAACAAACGGTGCTCTACCTGACTCGCTACATATATCCAATGGCACGTGACAGGGCTGCCCACTATCCCCCCTACTATTTATCCTCTCCATCGAGGCACTAGCACTAAAGATTTGATTAAATAAAAGTATCACTGGCATTACGATTGGAAAAAAAACCCATAAATTGATCATGTATGATGACGATATCCTCTTCACTATCTCCGACATAGAAACTACACTCCCAAACATATTGCAAGAACTGGATAGGTATGGACAGGTCTCCAGTTTCCTTAATCTAACAAAGTCAGAACTACTCAATATATCTTCACCCCCTCACCTCATTACCCAATTGGAATCCACCTACCATATACAAATAGCAAAGGGAAATCTAAAATATCTAGGGATATATCACAGCTAAAACCAATGATCTGTACACACTCAACTACCTAAAACTCAAAAATGATATATCGAGAGACCTGCAATCCTGGAATAATAAACCAATTTCCTGGCTATGCAAAATTGGCATCATTAAATTAAAATTTTACCACGCATACTCTATCTCTTCCAAACTCTTGCTACCCCACTACCATCCCCTTTTCTCCCACAATTGCAAACAATCATAGACAGCTACATTTGGCAGGGGAAAAAGAGTAAAGTCAGGAGACAAACTATGCATCTTCCTAAACATAGGGGAGGCCTGGGAGTTCCAAATTTAGCACTCTATAGAAGAGCAGCATTATTACAGCATATATTAGATTGGAGCCACAATTCACTCAGAAAGCATGGGTCCAGCTAGATAAACCAATTTTTAAAAAAAGGCAACATGGTAACACTAGGGTGGGTAGAACCCTGTCATAGATCTACCACATTATCGTACTACCCAATCACTTCAGAAACACTGAAAGAGTGGGACAAAACACTATTCAACTCTACAAACATCTCAACACCCTACTCACCACTCCTCCCTCTTAGGGAGCATCCAGACATACCCTTAACACGGGCATGGTTAGCCAACAGACTCCCATACAAACTGAGGGATGGAACTCTATACTTCGCATTAGATCAGGGCAATATTGTGCCAGTGGAATCATTACAGCAATGGGACAATGTCCTCTTTACCTCATGGTACTCTCGTACACAGCTAGTTCATTATATTACCACCTACAAACACAAAACTAAAATGATCAGAGAGCTTACCCCATTTGAGTGTCTGTGTACACAGCAATCCCCCAAGGCATACAATATCTCTCTTTTACAAATACCTACTATTAACTTCCTACATACTCGCAGGCTTGGAACAGAAATAAACTCAGAGTCTAATTTCATTCAATGGAGGAAGTCTTTCCAAACAGCTATAAAAGCTTCCTCGTCTGCCACTATTCCAGAAATGCACTTCAAATGTATTAGTCGTTGGTATCTCACTCCCACCCGGCTACATAAAACTAATCCACATATCACAGATCAATGCTGGAGGGGATGTGGTCAAAAGGGCTTAATGTACCACATATGTTGGACATGTCCAGTAATCACCAACTTCTGGAAAGAAGTCTTCTCAGCTATATCAGAAATCACTGAAACAGATCTTGCACCCAAAATCCACACTCTCATGTTCTAATCTCTTCCTAAATTACAAAATAAAATTAAATACAAGCCTTACTACTATTAATGATCAACAGCACAAAAACCTCATTCCCAAATATTGGAAATCCGTCAAAACCCCCGACTTTAATAGACTGGCACTCACAGATGACAGAGCTTCTCACATTAGAATGCTTCCATTTCATGAAAATTGACCAATTAGACCTACATCAACTCATGGTAGAACTTTGGGAACAATACACTCCCCGCAAGTGACTAAATATATAACTACAGACAGCCTATCCTCAGAATTTGGGAACAATACACTCCCCGCAAGTGACTAAATATATAACTACAGACAGCCTATCCTCAGAATTGGACCATCACCTCCCTATTCTTCAAGTTATGCTCTACTCAACACTTATCATTCCCCCTCCCCCTAATCATTTTTTTTCCTTCTCCATTCCCTCCTCCTCTTTTCCACTCCTCCCGCAAAACTCTCTTCTCTCCTTCTACCCCTTAAATAAACCATATCACCCTACAGAATTCCCAACCCCGGGGCTATACACATACTCTTTTATTCTTCTAAATTATGCTTTCTCAACAATTAATATAAATTCATTTATATTGAATTATTTGTTCACAGCATGTAATGTGTTCTTGTTTAAAGTTTGTTATAAATAGTAAACATCAAGATGCAGCTATAAGAAGACAGAAGAACTAAATATTACCAAGTTGTACTATATGCTTACTACCACCTCTAATTGATATCCGACAATAACATAATCAAAGACTAAGCCTATGGGGCATACAAACTTATTGTGATACACATGCAATTGTTAAAGCTATTGTGTTAATAAGTTGATGTGACCCGTTTTTTATATCAATGTATTATTGAAGTCCCCAATAAAATTTATAAAAAAATAAAATAACTGCAGTTGTTAGAAGTTAAAGTGAGCGGGTGTGGGGTGTTAGAAAAAAACAGCACTGAAATAGCGGTCTATGGGGAACTGTGTGTTCTCTATAAATATATCTTTATATGCTTAAATACATATATATTTATGTGTTAATATGTGTATATACACAATCTGTCCCTTAGTGTTTAATGTCCCGTTTAAAGGACACTATTAAACTTTGATGATTCAGATAGAGTATGCAATTTTAGGAGACTTTCCAATTAGTTTTAATTATCAAAATATGCACAGTCTTTTTATATGCACAGCTTCTGAGGCACCAGCTCCTACTGAGCATGTGCAGGCGTTCTCAGTGTATACAAATATGAGTTTGTGATTGGCTGATGGCTGTAGGGGGTTGGTAAATTGAAGTAAATTTTTAAATTTGTCAGAAAAAAATCTACTTTCCATTTTAAATTTAGAATAAGTGCTATTGCATTTTCTTTTTATTATGTATTTGTTGATTATGCAATTGTACTGTATTTAATAGTTCTTTTAGGCCCAGATAGATTTTGTGTTATTTTTAAAATTAACTTTTTTGTTGGTCACGTTTAATAGTTTTCATCCATATGCCTGATTATTATTTTTCTATCATCAAGAGTGAACGGCTTCCTATTGTTTTTTATACAGTCTATTCAGGAACCTAAGAGCAAAAGCAGAATGCAATATGTTTCCTTATGAGTGGATGAGTTAGCATAACAAATTATTTTATTCACTTAGTTACAACAATAAATATATATGCTAAAAACAATCTGGCTACCCATCTGTCTGTCAATCTGTCTCTTTATTTTTTTATTTTTTTTTAACAGAAAACCATTCAGTGTAGACAGCTGATATACTAATTATTCCATGCTAAAACTCTCTTTTTATCTTATCAAGTTTTGTTTTTTTCTGTAAAGTTCATGTGAACAGATGCCCCAATTTTTTGGGACAATCATGAATTTGGAATTGGAAAGTCTGTCCCTAATTTTTCAAAGATCAATTTGGGACAGTGATTTTAGCTTCAGTGTCCTGACTTTGCCTTGTTGAGTGTTGTGCTACTTATTTAGCACAAGATGGCCCAAAATGAGTTCTACTTATTCAGCGCAAGATGGCCCATAATGACCACTACTTATTTAGTGTGAGAAATCACCTTATAGGGAACAATGATTTCTCTTGCTAAATTAGTAGCACTCATTTTTGGGGCATCTTGCACTAAATAAATGGTGCTCATTTTGGGCCATCTTGTTGTTTCATGTAGACTGTAATATCACAACAGAGAATGTGAGTGAACATTAAGGTCATATTTTTGTATAGGTCAGGGACTAGTTTGGTAATTTTATTTTGCTGTTATATTTTGGAAAGCCTGTCAGCTTTTTTGCTGCATTAATCTGTATGTTGTACATTGATGGTAGTGCTGCTGTTGCTTCACATTAACAAATAATAATTTCTGCTCATAGCTAGTAATAAATCAATGGATAGTGCTGTAAGAAAAGTAACACGTCAAGATATTGTGAGAGAGTGTGTGTGTAAGACAGAGGGTGAGTGGGAGTGTGTGAGGGTTTCTGTGTGTGAGAAAGTGTGTGTGTGTGCGAGAGTGTGTGTGTGAGGGTTTGTGTATGTGTGTGAGAGAGAAAATATGGGTGTGCAAGAGAGAATGTGTGTGTGCGAAAGTGTATGTGTGAGGGTTTGTGTGGGTGTCAGAAAATGTGGGTGTGTGAAGATGTGTGAGTGGGCAGCTCTTCTTAATTTTAAAGCAAGGATAACAACAGTTTTATCTTTGTAGTTGGCTTTGACTGTAGGTAAACTATTTATTAAAACTTTTCAACTGTTTCTAAAAACCACCTCCTCAACATTTATGAAGTTTACCAAATTTGAGTCTGGGAAATCTGGTCACCTTAGTAAAGGGCCATATAGTAAATATTTTAGGCTTTGCAGGCCAAGAGGCAAAATCAAGGATGTCATTTAGGCACATTTATAAGAAGAGAAAAAACAGATTTCCACAAATTTTTATTGGCAAAATTAAAAATATAGGACAAACAAAAAAGCCACTTGGAAATTTACTTTGGCTGCAGCCTCCTTTTAATTTTTTATATGAAATTTTGCTGGATGAACTTCAGTTTTATTTCTGTTTTTTCTCACTGTTTCTTCCTTTGAGTTTGAATTATTTTGTCGACTTAAATTATAGTGCTCAGAACAGCAGTACAAAAAGATAAGAGCACCATATCATTCAACTCTGCCAGTGTGGAATAGAAACGGCTATGGACAATACATAAATGAGAATGGCTGTGTTCCAATAAAAGTTTATTTATAGACACTGAAATTTGAATTTCAAATAATGTGCATATGCTCTCGGGATTTATTATTGCACTAGCAGTTCTTGTGAACTGCTAGTGCAATACCGCCCTCTGCAGATTCGTGGCCAATCGGCCGCTAACAGGGGGTGTCAATGAACCCGAAAGGTTATGGAGCAGCAGTCCATATGGATCTTGATAAATATGCCCCAAAATGTTTTAGATTCTGCTTATGGTTTATAAAGCAGAAATATTAAATTCCCAAGAGGCTTTGTCTGTTTAAATCCCATTAAGAGAATAATCTTTGGCAGACAGAATGTGTGCACCAGCTATGGATTATTAAAATTTATATAGGATCCCTAAAGACTGTGTAAATGCTAATTCTTTTCAGAGTTTAATATCTGAGGAGTTTATCAGTTGCCCTACCACAAAAAAAACAACACAAAAAAACCCCAGTGCAATAAGTTTTAAAATATTTTTAGTCAACTTATACAATTCTTAATTTTACCCACAACCCATTTTGTTTCAGATTTGCTGTAGGAAATATAAATGGTAAATTGTTTTTACATTTTTTTGAAACAAAATAACATCCTTTTCTTACTGTAATTATTTTTCAGTAGACAAACTCCACCCAACATTTGGAGGAGCCAATCTGAACTTTAGTTCTCAGACAACAAGGCTAGTCACAGTAATAAAGTCTGTATAAAGTGAATAGTTTTGCAGTTGTGATCTAAAAAGACAATTAGAGACAGATATGTATCAGAGCTAGCCTTGAGAAGTCATCAAGGTACATTCCAAGTACTGAGAATTAGAACTCGACTTCCAGAGCTAAATTACATGAAAATGGGACTAAAGAAATAATGGAAATATATTGCAAAGTTGTCTCATTATGCATTTCTAAACATTTTATATAAAGATATCAAGGTGTTTACTGTGACTTTAAACACAAAGGACCTGATAGTTAAAAGCTTGACAGCATGGGGAGAAAAAGTATGCAAATCTGATAGTTTTTTATTTGAGTATTAAATTATAATATAGATACCTCTCCATCACATCCAGAACCTGATATATAGAGATAAGCAGGTATCAAGCTAAAAGTTGCCTAATATTCAGGCTGATTTCTTATTTTTTTCTAACATTGGAAAAACAGGAATGGCCAGTTCTGCGGCCAAAGGGGTGCGTTAGCTACGCTGGCTTTTTTCTGGCCGCCCCTTTTAAATACCGCTGGTATTTAGAGTTCACAGAATGGCTGCGTTAGGCTCCAAAAAAGGAGAGTATAGCATATTTACCGCAACTTCAACTCTCGATACCAGCGGTGCTTACGGACGCGGCCAGCTTCAAAAACGTGCTCGTGCACGATTCCCCCATAGAAAACAATGGGGCTGTTTGAGCTGAAAAAAAAACTAACACCTGCAAAAAAGCCGCGTTCAGCTCCTAACGCAGCCCCATTGTTTGCTATGGGGAAACACTTCCTACGTCTGCACCTAACACTCTAACATGTACCCCGAGTCTAAACACCCCTAACCTTACACTTATTAACCCCTATTATGCTGCCCCCGCTATCGCTGACCCCTGCATATTTTTTTAACCCCTAATCTGCCGCTCCGTAAACCGCCACTACTTACATTATCCCTATGTACCCCTAATCTGCTGCCCCTAACACCGCCGACCCCTATATTATATTTATTAACCCCTAATCTGCCCCCCACAACGTCGCCTCCACCTGCCTACACTTATTAACCCCTAATCTGCCGAGCGGACCGCACCGCTATTATAATAAAGTTATTAACCCCTAATTCGCCTCACTCCCGCCTCAATAACCCTATAATAAATAGTATTAACCCCTAATCTGCCCTCCCTAACATCGCCGACACCTAACTTCAAACATTAACCCCTAATCTGCCGACTGGAGCTCACCGCTATTCTAATAAATGTATTAACCCCTAAAGCTAAGTCTAACCCTAACACTAACACCCCCCTAAGTTAAATATAATTTAAATCTAACAAAATAAATTAACTCTTAACTCTTTATAAATACTTACCTGTAAAATACCTGTAAAATAAACCCTAATATAGCTACAATATAAATTATAATTATATTATAGCTATTTTAGGATTTATATTTATTTTACAGGTAACTTTGTATTTATTTTAACTAGGTACAATAGCTATTAAATAGTTAAGAACTATTTAATAGCTAAAATAGTTAAAATAATTACAAATTTACCTGTAAAATAAACCTAAGTTACAATTAAACCTAACACTACACTATCAATAAATAAATTAAATAAAATACCTACAATTACCTACAATTAAACCTAACACCACACTATAAATGAATTAAATACAATACCTACAAATAACTACAATTAAATAAACTAACTAAAGTACAAAAAATAAAAAAGAACTAAGTTGCAAAAAATAAAAAAATATTTACAAACATTAGAAAAATATTACAACAATTTTAAACTAATTACACCTACTCTAAGCCCCCTAATAAAATAACAAAGCCCCCCAAAATAAAAAAATGCCCTACCCTATTCTAAATTTAAAAAGTTCAAAGCTCTTTTACCTTACCAGCCCTGAACAGGGCCCTTTGCGGGGCATGCCCCAAGAAATTCAGCTCTTTTGCCTGTAAAAAAACACATACAATACCCCCCCCCAACATTACAACATGGCGATCCATAATCCTGCGGCTGAAGAGGTCCAGAAGAGGCTCCAAAGTCTTCATCCTATCCGGGAAGAAGAGGCGATCCAGACCGGCAACCATCTTGATCCAAGCGGCATCTTCTATCTTCATCCGATGAGGAACGGCTCCATCGTGAAGACCTCCAGCACGGATCAATCTTCTTCCGACGACGTCCAACTGAAGAATGACGGTTCCTTTAAGGGACGTCATCCAAGATGGCGTCCCTCGAATTCCGATTGGCTGATAGGATTCTATCAGCCAATCGGAATTAAGGTAGGAAAATTCTGATTGGCTGATGGAATCAGCCAATCAGAATCAATTTCAATCCGATTGGCCGATCCGATCAGCCAATCAGATTGAGCTCGCATTCTATTGGCTGTTCCGATCAGCCAATAGAATGCAAGCTCAATCTGATTGGCTGATCGGATCAGCCAATCGGATTGAACTTGTTTCTGATTGGCTGATTTCATCAGCCAATCAGAATTTTCCTACCTTAATTCCGATTGGCTGATAGAATCCTATCAGCCAATCGGAATTCGAGGGACGCCATCTTGGATGACGTCCCTTAAAGGAACCGTCATTCTTCAGTTGGACGTCGTCGGAAGAAGATTGGTCCACGCTGGAGGTCTTAACGATGGAGTCGTTCCTCATCGGATGAAGATAGAAGATGCCGCTTGGATCAAGATGGTTGCCAGTCTGGATCGCCTCTTCTTTCCGGATAGGATGAAGACTTTGGAGCCTCTTCTGGACCTCTTCAGCTGCAGGATTATGGATCGCCAGCCCCCGCTTGGGTTGGATGAAGATTTTGGAGCCAGGACCGATCGGTGATACCCAGTGAGGTGAAGATAAGGTAGGAAGATCTTCAGGGGCTTAGTGTTAGGTTTATTTAAGGGGGGTTTGGGTTAGATTAGGGGTATGTTGGTGGTGGGTTGTAATGTTGGGGGGCGGGGTATTGTATGTGTTTTTTTACAGGCAAAAGAGCTGAATTTCTTGGGGCATGCCCCGCAAAGGGCCCTGTTCAGGGCTGGTAAGGTAAAAGAGCTTTGAACTTTTTTAATTTAGAATAGGGTAGGGCATTTTTTTATTTTGGGGGGCTTTTTTATTTTATTAGGGGGCTTAGAGTAGGTGTAATTAGTTTAAAATTGTTGTAATATTTTTCTAATGTTTGTAAATATTTTTTTATTTTTTGTAACTTAGTTCTTTTTTATTTTTTGTACTTTAGTTAGTTTATTTAATTGTAGTTATTTGTAGGTATTGTATTTAATTCATTTATTGATAGTGTAGTGTTAGGTTTAATTGTAGGTAATTGTAGGTATTTTATTTAATTTATTTATTGATAGTGTAGTGTTAGGTTTAATTGTAACTTAGGTTAGGATTTATTTTACAGGTAAATTTGTAATTATTTTAACTATTTTAGCTATTAAATAGTTCTTAACTATTTAATAGCTATTGTACCTAGTTAAAATAAATACAAAGTTACCTGTAAAATAAATATAAATCCTAAAATAGCTATAATATAATTATAATTTATATTGTAGCTATATTAGGGTTTATTTTACAGGTAAGTATTTAGCTTTAAATAGGAATAATTTATTTAATAAGAGTTAATTTATTTTGTTAGATTTAAATTATATTTAACTTAGGGGGGTGTTAGTGTTAGGGTTAGACTTAGCTTTACGGGTTAATACATTTATTACAGTAGCGGTGAGATTAGGTCGGCAGATTAGGGGTTAATAATTGAAGTTAGGTGTTGGTGATGTTAGGGAGGGCAGATTAGGGGTTAATACTATTTATTATAGGGTTATTGAGGCGGGAGTGAGGCAGATTAGGGGTTAATAACTTTATTATAGTAGCGGTGCAGTCCGCTCGGCAGATTAGGGGTTAATAAGTGTAGGCGACGTTGAGGGGGGCAGATTAGGGGTTAATAAATATAATATAGGGGTCGGCGGTGTTAGGGGCAGCAGATTAGGGGTACATAGGTATAATGTAGGTGGCGGTGGTGTACGGAGCGGCAGATTAGGGGTTAATAATAATATGCAGGGGTCAGCGATAGCGGGGGCGGCAGATTAGGGGTTAATAAATATAATATAGGGGTCGGCGGTGTTAGGGGCAGCAGATTAGGGGTTCATAGGGATAATGTAATTGGCGGCGGTGTGTGGTCGGCAGATTAGGGGTTAAAAAAATTAAATATAGTGGTGGCGATGTGGGGGGACCTCGGTTTAGGGGTACATAGGTAGTTTATGGGTGTTAGTGTACTTTAGAGCACAGTAGTTAAGAGCTTTATAAACCGGCGTTAGCCCAGAAAGCTCTTAACTACTGACTTTTTTCTGCGGCTGGAGTTTTGTCGTTAGATTTCTAACGCTCACTTCAGCCACGACTCTAAATACCGGCGTTAGAAAGATCCCATTGAAAAGATAGGATACGTAAATGACGTAAGGGGATCTGCGGTATGGAAAAGTCGCGGCTGGAAAGTGAGCGTTAGACCCTTTCCTGACTAACTCCAAATACCGGCGGTAGCCTAAAACCAGCGTTAGGAGCCTCTAACGCTGGTTTTGACGGCTACCGCACAACTCTAATTCTAGGCCAAAGTGATCACAATTTGTCCAAGGCAAACACAGCCAACATTGTTAACTCCCACAAAATACTATCTCCATTTTCCCACAATGACACCCAGAACTACCAGTAATGGATGCCTATCAGTGAAATCTGACGTGAGTTAAAAAAGGTTAAAGAGGCATGAAACTCAAATTTATTTTTTCATGATTCAGACAGAGCATGCATTTTTAAACAACTTTCCAGTTTACGTCTTTTGTTAATTTTGATTCATTCTCTTGGTATCCTTTGTTGAAGGAGCAGTAGTGCACTACTGGGAGCTAGCTGAACACATCAATAAGCCAATGACAAAAGGCAGATATGTACAGCCACCAATTAAAAGCTAGCTCCCACCTCCTGAGTGGGCTGGTCTTCAAAAATTTGAAAGACTGGTCTGATTTCCCACTCCGTCCCTGAATAGAAGTCAATTGTAAAGTTGTTTAAAATGATTAAAAATATGTCTGAATAATGAAGGAAAAAATGTTGGGTTTTATGTCCCTTTAACAGTTCTCATACTGTAAATCTTAAAATGACTTAATGGCTAGTTTTAAAATATTAGCAAAAGTTTCAAACCTCAAAGTCCAGAACAAGGTTGTACATCTAAAATGACATCTGTGGCCATTTCAAAGTATTTTTTACATAGGAAAACTTAATAGAATTATCCATATTGTCTTTGAATGCTGGCAAACGTAAAAAAATACAGTTTTGCACTTCACTGGGTTGAATTCCATGGGGGGTAGTTATAAACGCGTCTACTTTTCCTGCCTTCGCCGGCCCAATACGCCCGCCTAAGCTCGCCTCACATCGCCGCCGCGGACCTGCAAAAATTCGCCTAAGTTATCAAAAAAGCTGTCAAAAAGCCACGCACCAAGTACGGGGCGATGAGCAGCGGACTGTGAGAGTTATCACTCATCCGATCTCGCTGCTCTTCGGCTTTTTTACAGCTTTCTTGCTAGCCTGTCACTAAGCACCCACACTAACTACACTGTTCTACCCCCTATACCGGCGCCCCCGGAGCCCCCCGCAACTAAATAAAGTTAGTAACCCCTAAACCGCCGCTCCTAGACCCCGCCGCAACTCTTATAAATGTATTAACCCTTAAACCGCCGCTCCCTGACCCGCTGCAACTATAATATATGTATTAACCCCTAAACCGCCGCTCCTGGACCCCGCCGAAACCTATATTAAATTTATTAACCCCTATCCTGCCCCCCCTACACCATCGACACCTATAATAAATTTATTAACCCCTATCCTGCCCCCCACTACACCGCTGCCACTGTAATAAAATTATTAACCCCTAAACCTAAGTCTAACACTAACCCTAACACCCCCTAACTTAAATATTAATTAAATAAATCTAAATAATATTTCTATTATGAACTAAATTAATCCTATTTAAAACTAAATACTTACCTTTAAAATAAACCCTAATAGAGCTACAATATAAATAATAATTATATTGTAGCTATGTTAGGATTTATTTTTATTTTACAGGCAAATTTAAATTTATTTTAACTAGGTACAATAGCTATTAAATAGTTATTAACTATTTAATAGCTTACCTAGCTAAAATAAAGAGAAATTAACCTGTAAAATAAAAACTAACCTAAGTTACAATTACACCTAACACTACACTATACTTTAATAAATTATTCCTATTTAAAACTAAATACTTACCTGTAACATAAACCCTAAGATAGCTACAATATAATTAATAATTATATTGTAGCTATTTTAGGAGTTATATTTATTTTACAGGTAACTTTGTATTTATTTTAGCTAGTTAGAATAGTTATTAAATAGTTATTAACTATTATAATACAAAATTACCTGTAAAATAAATCCTAACCTAAGTTACAATTAAACCTAACACTACACTATCATTACATTAATTAAATAAATTAACTACAATTAACTACAATTAAATAAAATTACATAAACTAACTAAAGTACAAAAAATAAAAAAAGCTAAGTTACAAAAAATAAAAAAAATAAGTTACAAACATTTTAAAAATATTACAACAATTTTAAGCTACTTACACCTAATCTAAGCCCCCTAATAAAATAACAAAGCCCCCCAAAATAAAAAAATGCCCTACCCTATTCTAAATTAAAAAAGTTCAAAGCTCTTTTACCTTACCAGCCCTTAAAAGGGCCTTTTGTGGGGGCATGCCCCAAAGAATTCAGATCTTTTGCCTGTAAAAGAAAAATACAATCCCCCCCAACATTAAAACCCACCACCCACATACCCTTTATCTAACCCAAACCCCCCTTAAAAAAAACTAACACTACCCCCCTGAAGATCATCCTACCTTGAGTCGTCTTCACTCAGCCGAGCAGCGATGGAACCCAATAGGAGATCCGGAGCGGCAGAAGTTATCCTCCAAGGGGCGCTGAAGAAATCTTCCATCCGATGAAGTGATCCTCCAAGCGGCGCTGAAGAAGTCTTCCATCTGATGAAGTGATCCTCCAAGCGGCGCTGAAGAAGTCTTCGATCCGGGCGATGTCATCTTCCAAGCGGGGTCTTCAATCTTCTTCTTCAGGATCCATCTTCATTCCGCCGACGCGGAACATCCTTCTTTCCCGACGGACTACCGATGAATGAAGGCTCCTTTAAGGGACGTCATCCAAGATGGCATCCCTTCAATTCCGATTGGCTGATAGGATTCTATCAGCCAATCGGAATTAAGGTAGGAAAAATCTGATTGGCTGATTGAATCAGCCAATCAGATTGAGCTCGCATTCTATTGGCTGATCGGAACAGCCAATAGAATTCAAGCTCAATATGATTGGCTGATTGGATCAACCAATCGGATTGAACTTCAATCTGATTGGCTGATTCAATCAGCCAATCAGATTTTTCCTACCTTAATTCCGATTGGCTGATAGAATCCTATCAGCCAATCGTAATTGAATGGATGCCATCTTGGATGACGTCCCTTAAAGGAGCCTTCATTCATCGGTAGTCCGTCGGGAAAGAAGGATGTTCCTCGTCGGCGGAATGAAGATGGATCCTGAAGAAGAAGATTGAAGACCCCGCTTGGAAGATGACATCGCCCGGATGGAAGACTTCTTCAGCGCCTCTTGGAGGATCACTTCATCGGATGGAAGACTTCTTCAGCGCCGCTTGGAGGATCACTTCATCGGATGGAAGATTTCTTCAGCGCCCCTTGGAGTATAACTTCTGCCGCTCCGGATCTCCTCTTCGGTTCCATCGCTGCTCGGCTGAGTGAAGACGACTCAAGGTAGGATGATCTTCAGGGGGGTAGTGTTAGTTTTTTTTAAGGGGGGTTTGGGTTAGATTAGGGGTATGTGGGTAGTGGGTTTTAATGTTGGGGGGGTTGTATTTTTCTTTTACAGGCAAAAGAGCTGAATTCTTTGGGGCATGCCCCACGAAAGGCCCTTTTAAGGGCTGGTAAGTTAAAAGAGCTTTGAACTTTTTTAATTTAGAATAGGGTAGGGCATTTTTTTATTTTGGGGGGCTTTGTTATTTTATTAGGGGGCTTAGATTAGGTGTAAGTAGCTTAAAATTGTTGTAATACTTTTAAAATGTTTGTAACTTATTTTATTTTTTTGTAACTTAGCTTTTTTTATTTTTTGTTCTTTAGTTAGTTTATGTAATTGTATTTAATTGTAGTTATTTGTAGTTAATTTATTTAATTAATGTAATGATAGTGTAGTGTTAGGTTTAATTGTAACTTAGGTTAGGATTTATTTTACAGGTGATTTTGTATTTCTTTTAGATAGGTAGTTATTAAATAGTTAATAACTATTTAATAACTATTCTAACTAGCTAAAATAAATACAAAGTTACCTGTAAAATAAATATAACTCCTAAAATAGCTACAATGCAATTATTAATTATATTGTAGCTATCTTAGAGTTTATTTTACAGGTAAGTATTTAGTTTTAAATAGGAATAATTTATTAAAGTATAGTGTAGTGTTAGGTGTAATTGTAACTTAGGTTAGTTTTTATTTTACAGGTTAATTTCTCTTTATTTTAGCTAGGTAAGCTATTAAATAGTTAATAACTATTTAATAGCTATTGTACCTAGTTAAAATAAATTTGAAATTTGCCTGTAAAATAAAAATAAATCCTGTAGCTATATTAGGGTTTATTTTAAAGGTAAGTATTTAGTTTTAAATAGGATTAATTTAGTTCATAATAGAAATATTATTTAGATTTATTTAATTAATATTTAAGTTAGGGGCTGTTAGGGTTAGTGTTAGACTTAGGTTTAGGGGTTAAATGTCTATATTAAATGATAACATTTATTCTCTCTAACACTAAATATGAAGCTCATCTTTGCAATAATTGCATTTAGCCATGCAAACTGTAACTATGTTTCTAAACAGCCTAAAATTATCTGGTGCCGTTAGTGTGTAAACTTGAACATATAAGCTACGTTGTTGCAGAGGGGTTTATATATTTACTCAAATGATTTTACCTATATTGTATATGATTTGATATACTGAATTTTAAAGGTATATATTAAGCATGATGTCTTCACAGTTTTTATACAAATAAGTGTTTACACACTGGTGTTTCTTTTTGTCTTATTAAGAGTTAGGAAGTAATAATCACACCACTGTTATTTGAATGCCTTAAATTGTATGTGTAACATGGTTGCCAGGTAACTACCTGGTCTCCATGGATATGGTTTTGGCGCAATTTCTTGGAATGTAAGATGGGAGGGGTTTATTTGGGTTTAAAGTCACTTTGTTTCTTGTGCACTGTGTTTGGTCTGAGGAAGGGGTTTGCGTACCCCGAAACGTCACCATTGAATAAACAATTTGAACTGAATCCAGTGAGTGCAGTCCCTACTTGTTGATACTTATTGAAATTTTGACTGAGCACCCTGGTTGCTGACTATCTTTGAATTGTGAGTGCAGATACACAGTGGAAATATATATATATATATATATATATATATATATATATATATATATATATATATATATATATATATAATATAACACTAGTTATATTATTAGCTTCCAGAAATGTCTGCATACCAATGGTGACTAGGTGGTTAATACATCAACAAATATAAGCTGCAAAACAGAAATAAGACTTGTCTAAGTATCTTTTTTATTCTTCCTATACATGTGTAAAAATTGATTTTCTCTGTCAAATAATGTAAAGAGAACTAAAGAAGCAATGCTGTGTTATATAAAGTAAATGATATAGTGCAAGTCAAACAGATGTCTGCTAAATAGATAGAAAATCCATATAACAACAGAGCCACAATCAGTGCAGTTATTGTTACACTTGCTTAAAAAAAAAAAATAGCATATTTCTTCAGCTTTGTATGGGAACAATAGAAATACACTGAGTTGTTTCACATCCTGTTTTCTCCCTCTTATTTATTTGTGTTGGAAGAACTCTCTAGATGCACTAAGGTCACATTTAATGATAACTTTGCCAGGAAGCCATCATCTTTATTTCTCCTCAAAAGTAAAAAGAAAAGTAAAAAAGAAAACCAAAGTCTCCAGAAATAGAATCTCTATGACTAATACATATGGCAATAATAAACTGAAAACACCTTTCTGCTGTGAAGGTAATTATTGCATCCTGCAATTTGCCATTTACCCAGGGGATCAAAGAGAGCTGATAAGATAAAAATAATTCTATGTGTGTGATTTTTTTTTTTTACGTTTATGTCCGTATCACAAGGCATTAGTAATTATTCAGATACTGTGCCTCCACCTTGGAGAGAATATTTACATCCAACTTATTGTAAAGATGGTCTTTCAGTTAAAGAAATAATTTTAAAGACGAACAAATAAATACATATTTAACAATATAATATGATGGTTCACATGTACTAAAAGGCGAGTGGACAAGCTTCTCAACTTGATAAGTTGTCCGCTCGCCTTTGTGGCATACGGCAGCGGATTCTGTTCACCCTCTGCCCAGATGTATTATTAAATGCTCAGGTGAGCATGTAAACCTGCCCCTTTTTCTCGTGCAAACAATCACATGAAAGAAGGGTTTGTCAATCACCCCCAGCAAGCGAGCCTGCCCCACAAGGGCCCTTACTCTATCTCTATATACAGGCCAAAACAAAATACATATAAATAGCTATGACAAAAACAGAACAAGAACAAAATAATAAACAACAGCAAAAAGAGAAAAATTAATAAAAATAATAAAACACTACCCCCCACCCCTCACTCTACTACTCCAAAATCGTCTTTTTGTCTTATCTCTCTCTCAAATTTATGTTGAGTATGGTCTCTGAGTTTCTAAATGGGTATATCAACTGCTTTTGAATTTCTTCCGGAAGTGTTCGTATAAATACAAACCACTTTCTAAAGAATTTCTGGACTTCAAGTTCATTATATTGGGAGGTATCATATTGTTCTATGACTATCTGTTTAAAGATATAATTTTTCCATTCTTCAAATTTAATTTTTGTTTATTTTTACAATTACTAAGAATTCTATTCCTAACCGATAAGATAGCAACATTTACAAATCTCCATCCCTCCCCCACTTCATCATAATGTACCAAAAACACTGGTTGATCTAACTCCAGCTTAATATCTCTATTAATCAATTTTTTCATCCAAAATTCAAGTCTATACCAAAGCTGTCTAATAGTTGGACATGACCATATAAGATGTATCAAGTTTGCCGCAGGGAATCTGCATTTTGGGCATTCTATAAATTGTGGGTTTCCCCAGGCTTCCCCTTTTTTAGGAGTATAATACGTTTTGTACAATAGTTTGAGTTGTGTTTCCCTCCATGTTGTGGAAAGGGTTACTTTCTCATTTCTACTCAGGGATTCGTTTCTATATCTCTTTTTTTTTAGTTTAAATATCAACAAGCTTCTTTTCTAAGAGGAATTCTAAGTTATTTCTTCCTTCCTTATATATAATTAATGGTGAAATAGAAGAAATCCCTGCCTTAACTAATTTTATTAAAGGGTTAATTATTTCCCAACCCCAGTCATAGACATTTCTTTTGATTAATTCTCCCACGTAATGCCTTGCCTGTAATAAGGCAAATACATTTTTATTATAGATTTGAAATTCTTGTTTCACCATATGAAACGTTTTGATATTTTTCTCTTCTACATTCAACAATTGATGAATATATCTCAAACCTTTGATATTCCAATTACCAAATACAGCAGAGCTAATAGCTTTAGATTTTTTTGAAAGGATATAAATTTAGACATCCCAGGTTTAATTTTTAATTTCTCACATATCTTTTGCATCGCTTTAATTGGACAAGAGAGTGTTTTAATTTGTTTAATTTCAGCTGGAAGCGTGTTCCATGTAATGTGGAGGATGTTTTGAGGCCTATAAGGATAGGTTAGATTTTCTTCCAACTCTGCAACTGTATAATAAGTATTACCTGCCAACCATTCCACTATGACCTTTCCCAATGCAATCCAGTTATAAAACTCTAGATTGGGGAGGGCCAAACCTCCCATTGCCTTAGGATAACATAGTTTTTTAAACGCTATTCTGGGTTTTTTGTTGTTCCATATAAATTGTGAAATTACTTTATTTACTATTTTTATAACATAGGAATTGGAATATTTTGCATCAAATATAACATTTTAGGAAAGATTATCATTTTAACAAGATTTATTCTTCCAGTAAGTGAAATTGGTAATTTAATCCATTTTTTAATATCTTCTTTCACTTTGGTTATTATTGGAGGAAAATTCAACCTATACAAATTCTTTTCTGATAACGAAATTTGAATCCCTAGATATTTCATATATTCATGTGAATCGTCAAAGACCTTCTTCCTTTCATCTGTTTTACTTCATTTATGGAACCATAACATTTGTGATTTAGTATTATTAATTATATATCCAGAAAATGAGCTATATTTTGTTATGATGTCTACAATTATCGGAATTTTTTTCTCTGAATCACTATAGTAGATCGTCTGCATACAGAGATACTTTAAGCTCAAACTTACCTACATTTATCCCTTGAATTCTTTCTCTGAGACTATTTGCTAGTGGTTCAATTGCTAAGTCAAAAAGGAGTGGAGACAGTGGGCAACCCTGTCTCGTTCCCCTTTCTAACCTAATATTTTTGGATAATTGTCCATTTATTAACAAAGCAGTTGTTGGAAAATTATAAAGTTCGCTAAGAAAACTAATAAATTTGTTGTGAAAGCCAAATTGAGATATTGTCATAAATAAATGATTCCATTCTACGGAGTCAAAAGCTTTCTCTGCATTAAGGGAAATTATAGCCGCATCTTGGCTTGATTCTTTGTGAATATTATTTTTCTTTTCTCTATTGATATAATCCATTGCAATAAATACTTTTCTTATATTAGATGTTGAGTTCCTTCCTCTTATGAAACCTGTTTGGTCAGGATGAATTATAGAGTTTAAAACATTTTGAAGTCTTTCGGCTATTATACTTGTTAACAGTTTGTAATCTGTGTTTAATAGAGATATGGGTCTATACGATCCCATCTCTTCGGGGTTCTTTTGGGGCTAATTAAGGTTGTCCATGATACCGTAAAATTTGAGGACATCCTTTTATTGTTTATAATATACGAGTTAAATAGGAATTCTAAAATTGGAATTATATATTCTACCATCATCTTGTAATATTCGTTTGGTAGGAGATCTGGTCCTGGAGATTTAAAATATTTTAACGTATTAATTGCTTTCTTAATTTCATCTTCTGAAATAGGAAGCAAGATTTTAGACATTGTCTCTTGAGTAATTTTAGGTAATTTTACATTAGCCCAGAATTCTTTCTTATATTTAATATCTAGTTTCTGTGATGTGTATACTTTTTGATAATATTCCAACAATCCGTTTGTTATGTCTTCTGTATTATTACATACCCTTTCATCCCATTTTATTCTCTCTATAAATGTAGTCTTATGAACATTCTTGACTGTTTTTGCAAGGAATTTTCCTGACTTATTCCCAAATCTATAAAATTTTGCTCCCTGTCTTAGTTCTTGTTGAGTGGAAGAGTATATCAACCAAATATCCCTAGCTTTTTTGCCTCTGCATTTTTACACCAATTCTGAGATTTAGAGTTTTCTAGATATTTATTAAATTATGAAGTAAGTTTGTTTATTATTTATTTTTCTCTACTCTTTTGTTTGTTTTTAAATTTACTAGTAAACGCAATAATTTCTCCTTTCATTACTGCCTTAGAGGCCTCCCACATTATCTCAGGTTTATCCATATATGTTCGATTTAGGGAGATATACTCCTGCTATTTCAGAGTAAGGTGTTCTTTAAATTCAGGATTATTAATCAGATAAGTTGGAAAGCGAAATCTCCTAAAAAAGTATCGGGAACTATCTAGATTAATATCTAATAAAATGGGAGCGTGATCTGAGATTGTAATATTCTTAATAGTGGCTTTAACGTTTGCCCCCATCATTTTTTCCTAAAAAAACTAAGAACATATCTAACCTAGAAAACGTTTTTTTGTGCCTGAGAGGCACAAGTATATTCTCTTTTTATTGGATTATTTATCCTCCATATCTTTTAGATCAAGATTATTTATAAAGATTTTCAAAAGTTTAGCCTCCAGCCTATCCCTTTTTGTTGTTTTTTTTTACCCTTTTTTTTTTTACCTATATCTATCCAGCGGTGTCTGAAATACCATATTATAGTCCCCCCCCCCACGATCAAATTTCCTTCATAAAATTCCATTAATCTAATTTGTAGTTTAGTCCAAAATTCTGGGGAGTGTTCATTTGGACCATAAACATTACATAGTGTAAATTTTTCCCTACCTACTTCTATTTTCAAAATGACATACCTTTCTTCTGGGTCTAACTCAGCTGCTAGAATTGCATAATGAAAACCTTTTTTCAGTAAAATAGCAACCCCTTTTTTCCGTTTCTTACAGAGAGTTCCTACCACCTCTCCCACCCATCCCATTTTTAATTTTGACAGTTCTTCACCCTTAAAATGTGTCTCCTGGATGAACGCAACATATGCTCCCATATCTCTGCAGTATTTTATTATGGCCTTCCTTTTTTTGGGGAGGTGATGCCACCAACATTCCAGGAGACACACCTAAAAGGTGTTTTGTTACTTATAAACTGTGCCATTATCTTTAGTCTCTAAGTTAAATAGGGGTAGGAGAGGACGAGTGAGAGGGAGGGAGGAGAAAAAACAAACAAAAACAAAAAAACACCATACTCTAAAAAAAATATACATTTATCCACACACATCTATCCCAGATCATCAAGCCATATGAATTTTACTCCTTTCAGAGTTTAGACATGAATATCTCAACCTCTTTAATATTTTCCAATAATTCAATTTCTGAACCTGTCTGTACTCTAATTCTAGCAGGATATAGCATTGTTGCATTAATACCTTCCTTAAAGGACCAGTCAACACAGTAGATTTGCATAATCAACAAATGCAAGATAACAAGACATGCAATAGCACTTAGTGTGAACTTCCAATGAGTAGTAGATTTTTTTCTGACAATTTTAAAAGTTATGTCTTTTTCCACTCCCCCTGTACCATGTGACAGCCATCAGCCATTCACAAATGCATACACGTACCATGTGACAGCCATCAGCCATTCACAAACGCATACACACTTATTCTTGCACATGCTCAGTAGGAGCTGGTGACTCAAAAAGTGTAAATATAAAAAGACTGTGCACATTTTGTTAATGGAAGTAAATTGGAAAGTTGTTTAAAATGGCTGCTCTATCTGAATAATGAAAGTTTAATTTTGATTGAGTGTCCCTTTAATCATTCTGGTACAAAATGGGGACATCTCTTTCCTTTTATTTGTTACTTCACTAGAATAATCAGAGAAGAGAATATTCTTTTATCTTCAAGATATAACTCTTTCTTCTATATCCTTGCATGAGCTTAACCTTATCTTGGAACTTAAGTAATTTCATGATAATAGGTCTTGGTCTCTCAGTATGTCTTTTTTCATTAAGGGGACCAATGCGATGTACCCTTTCTATAATAAGTGGGTAATCAATCCCTTGTATTTCCAATAGTTTGGGTAATGTTACTGATACAAACTTAATTAGATCATTGTGGTTTAGGGTTTCTGGAACACCTATTATCTTAGCATTGTTTCTACAGGATCTATTTTCCTGATCATCTACTTTCTGGAGTAACGTAGTAACTTTTTTCTCATTAGACTCAGCTTTCTTTTTAACTTCTATTAAACTATCTTCTAACTCTGAGATCAGCTGTTCAGCGAGTCTTGAAGAGAATTGTCTTACTTCACTAGTCAGTGTTTTTATATCTGATTTAATTTGTTCAAATTTAGGAAAAAATACGTCTGTCATGTTTTTTATAAGTGTTTGCACGTCTATTTGCAGGTTACTTTCTATTACAGGTTCTGCCAAAATTTCACTACTAGTTTTTTTTTTCCTTACTCCTGGAAGTCATTGCTGGTTTTTGTTTGATTAATATATTTATTCATATTTTAAGTGTGAAAAAGTGAAACAAGCAAAAAGAAAAAAAAAAAAAGAAGAGAATGAAGGTTCCTTTAAATGACGTCATCCAAGATGGAGTCCCTTAAATTCCGATTGGCTGATAGGATTCTATCAGCCAATCGGAATTAATATAGGAAAAATCCGATTGGCTGATATAATCAGCCAATAGGATTGAAGTTCAATCCGATTGGCTGATTGGATCAGCCAATAGAATCCTATCATCCAATCGGAATTCGAGGGACGCCATCTTGGATGACATCATTTAAAGGAACCTTTATTCGTCGTTAGTCGTCGGGAAGAAGAGGATGCTCCGCGTCGGATGGCTTGAAGATGGACCCGCTCAGCGCCGGATGGATGAAGATAGAAGATGCCGCTTGGATGAAGACTTCTGCTGGATGGAGGACCTCTTCTGCCCCGATCGGATGAAGACTTCTGCCGCTCCGGATGTCCTCTTCTGGCCCATCGGTGCCCGGCTGGGTGAACACGGCTCAAGGTAGGATGATCTTCAATGGGGTAGTGTTAGGTTTTTTTAAGGGGGGATCGGGTGGGTTTTAGAGTAGGGGTGTGTGGGTGGTGGGTTGTAATGTTGCGGGGGGGTCTTGTATTTTATTTTACAGGTAAAAGAGCTGATTACTTTGGGGCAATGCCCCGCAAAAAGCCCTTTTAAGGGTTGGTAAAAGAGCTGATTACTTTCGTAATTAAGTATAGGGTAGGGAATTTTATTATTTTGGGGGGCTTTTTTATTTTATTAGGGGGCTTAGATAAGGTGCAATTAGATTAAAATTCTTGTAATATTTTTTTATTTTTTGTAATTTAGTGTTTGTTTTTTTGTAATATAGTTTAGTTTATTTAATTGTATTTTAGTTTAGATCATAATAGTTTATTTAATTAATTTATTGATAGTGTAGTGTTAGGTGTATTTGTAACTTAGGTTAGGATTTATTTTACAGGTAATTTTGTAATTATTTTAACTAGGTAGCTATTAAATAGTTACTAACTATTTAATAACTATTGTACCTAGTTAAAATAAATACAAAGTTGCCTGTAAAATAAATATAAATCCTAAAATAGCTACAATGTAACTAATAGTTATATTGTAGCTATCTTATGGTTAATTTTATAGGTAAGTATTTATTTTTAAATAGGAATAATTTATTTAATTATACTAAATTTATTTCATTTTATTTAAATTATATTTAACTTAGGGGGGTGTTAGGGTGAGACTTAGGTTTAGGGGTTAATAACTTTATTATAGTAGCGGCGACGTTGGGGGTGGCAGATTAGGGGTTAATAATTGTAGGTAGGTGGCGGCGACATTGGGGGGGGGCAGATTAGGGGTTAATAAATATAATATAGATGTCGGCGATGTTAGGGACAGCAGATTAGGGGTTCATAGGGATAATGTAGGTGGCGGCGGTGTCCGGAGCGGCAGATAAGGGGTTAATAATATAATGAAGGTGTCAGCGATAGCGGGGGCGGCAGATTAGGGGTTAATAAGTGTAAGGTTAGGGGTGTTTAGATTCTGGGTTCATGTTAGGGTGTTAAGTGTAGACTTAGAAAGTGTTTCCCCATAGGAAACAATGGGGCTGCGTTAGGAGCTGAACGCTGCTTTTTTGCAGGTGTTAGGTTTTTTTTCAGCCAGCTCAGCCACATTGTATCATATGGGGAAATCGTGCATGAGCACGTTTTTCCAGCTTACCGCTACCATAAGCAACGCTGGTATTGAGGGTAGAAGTGGAGCTAAATTTGGCTCAACGCTCACTTTTCTGAGGCTAATGCAGCCATTCAGAAAACTCGTAATACCAGCGTTGGCTTAAGGGAGTGCTGGAAAAAAAAGGAGCGTTAGCTCTGCAAGTTTTTACCGACAAAACTCGTAATCTAGGCGTAAATGTTTGGTTACAATAAATTCCCTGTACTACTTCAGAGGAGAAGAGGAAAAAAGATTCTCTGTGTTACATTTTTCATCCCTCTAAAGACTTCATTTTACATTTAATAAAGAAGAGGAAAACAGCAGCTTTTTACAACAGAAATGATTCCCAATCCATAAAAGGCAAAACCTTTTTCCTTATTACATCAAGCTTCAAGGAAAAGTCTTGTTCTATACTACATCATATATCTTTTAACCAGTTATAGCCACTAGTTTACTTCAGATCAATATGTGTTCTTATGTGGACCCTTCTTAAAATAAGCACACTTCCATTACTCAGACTGTAGATATTAATTTTATGCTCTGTTCTTCGCCTTTCATACTCCAAAGAGAGCAGCGAGATAGAAGAAAGGGAGAAGTGTGATGGTTTGACCGTCCCAAATTTTTATACCGTTCTAATCCCTTATAGAATTCTCCCACTACCAGAAGAATTTATATGATAAGGGCAAAGAAAAAAACAAGCCTGGGTATGTATAGGTAAAACAGTGTAGCTCTAGACACTTTTCAGCAACCCTTCTTTCTTATTTTAACTCAGTTCAGCCAGACCCCAGCGATATTTTTACAAGAACGGGTATCTTTTTCTTTGTTCTTTCCCCTTTCTGTCTTCAGCCCCTGTTGACATCTTCACATGGTTTTCTTAGCTAGTGGCCCCTTTATTTTTATAGGTATTTAAGAGCTAACCTCTTGCTCATAGTGTTTTCACATTATACTCACAGACCCTCGTCTTATCGAGTCTTAGGCTCCGGTCACCACTATCAGCAGACTTACAGGTCAGACAGAGGCCCAAGCCTTTCACTCAGATCCGTCTCTCCTTGAGCCTTTTACCGGTAACTGGTATTGTTATTGTCAGGTGTCTTTTTCCGCTATGCGGTTCTCATGCAGTATACAGACCGCTCTCTCCTACGGCTTGTTAGTTAGTGCGTGCTACGCCGCACCTTTGGACTTCCCGGTGAGAGAGGCTGTAAGTGTAAAGTCTCCCCCTCAAACTTGTGCACTGGCTGCAAACAGTGTCCTCAGCGTTTTTTTAGGTCCCACACGCCTAGAGAAAACAAGCGCGGGTATCTCAGATAGAGTTGCAGCACAAACTTGCTACACATCCAACCCGCCCACCGGAAGTTCCTTTGCTCCTGTATCAGGCATACCTTGTTTTATTGCACTTCGCTTTATTGCACTTCGCAGATATTGCTCGTTTTACAAATTAAAGGTTTGCGGCAACCCTGTGTCGAGCAAGTCTATCGGCACGATTTTTCCAAAATATATACACATATAAACACATAAATACACATGAACACACATATATATATACACACACCTGTATATAGGGACAGGCACAGACAAAGGCTGTGGTGGACATTTTCCAAAGTACAGACCTTAGTAAAGGACACCAAGGTACATTTGAAATTAAAAACATTATTTTATAGTGCTTGGTGTTATTATACTGATGCAGATACCACTGATCCTATAAGCAGCCCTCCTTTGGCTATACCCATGTGCCAGTGTCACTACTGTGTCATTATATATTGTTGGGTGTTATACTGATGCAGATACCACTGATCCTATAACCAGCCCTCCTCTGGCTATACCCATATGCCAGTGTCACTACTGTGTCATTAATCATTATATAGTGCTTGGTGTTATTATACTGATGCAGATACAACTGATCCTATAACCAGACCTCCTCTGGCTATACCCATGAGCCAGTGTCACTACTGTGTCTTTGTATAGTGCTTGGTGTTATTATACTGATGCAGATACCACTGATCCTATAACCAGCCCTCCTCTGGCTATACCCATGTGCCAGTGCCACTACTGTGTCATTATATAGTGCTGGGTGTTATTATACTGATGCAGATACCACTCATCCTATAACCAGCCCTCCTCTGGCTATACCATGAGCCAGTCTCACAACTGTGTCATTATAAAGTACTGGGTGTTATTATACTGATGCAGATACCACTGATCCTATAACCAGCTCTCCTCTGGCTATACCCATGTGCCAGTGTCACTACTGTGTCATTATATAGTGCTGTGTGTTACTATACTGATGCAGATACTACTGATTCTATAAACAGCCCTCTTCTGGCTATACCCATGTGCCAGTGTCACTACTGTGTCATTATATAGCGCGGGGTGTTATTATACTGATGCAGATACCACTGATCCTTTAACCAGCTCTCCTCTGGCTATACCCATGAGCCAGTGTCACTAATGTGTCATTATTTAGTGCTGGCTGTTATTATACTGATGCAGATACCACTGATTCTATAACCAGCCCTCCTCTGGCTATACTCATGTGCCAGTGTCACTACTGTGGCATTATATAGCGCTGGGTGTTATTATACTGATGCAGATACCACTGACCCTATAACCAGCCGTCCTCTGGCTATACACATGTGCCAGTGTCACTACTGTGTCATTATATAGTGCTGGCTGTTATTATACTGATGCAGATACCACTGATTCTATAACCAGCCCTCCTCTGGCTATACCCATGTGCCAGTGTCACTACTGTGGCATTATATAGCGCTGGGTGTTATTATACTGATGCAGATACCACTGACCCTATAACCAGCCTTTGTCTGGCTATACGCATGTGCTAGTGTCACTACTGTGTCTTTGTATAGAGCTTGGTGTTATTATACAGATGCAGATACACATCCAGTATTTCACTCAGGCTTTATTCCATAACTTATCACCCAATATCGCTAGCAGTCTCTTGACAAGCCACTAACTTTATTCACACTACATTTTTTTTTCTTCCTATTATTTAATCAGAAAGAAAAGATATACTAAGGTTGTGGAGGACACTACAAGGGCTAGTCACGGGCATCTTGCCTATCCCTGGTATATACACACCTATATATACACACACGACCAGCAAAAAGATTATGACTCACTTAAGGCTCAGATGGTGGTGGTTAGCATTTTTTTTAACAAAAAAGTATTTTTTAATTAAAGTATGTATTTTTTTAGACATAATGCTATTGCATACTTAATAGACTACAGTATAGTGTAAATATCACTTTCATATGTGACTCACTTTATTGCTATATTCACTTTATTGCGGTGGTCTGGAACCGAACCTGCAATATCTCTGAGTTATGCCTGTGTGTGTGTGTGTGTGTGTATATATATATCAGGGTTCAAAATTTACACACTCCTATTCACCCTGGGCTAGTAGAAATTGAATAGGGGCAAGTAAAGAGGGAGATAATGCTGTCTATACACTGTGCAAAATGACTAGCAAATAGATAATAGAAGTAAATTGGAAACCTTTTTAAAATGGTATGTTCTGTCTGAATAACAAAAGAAAATATTTGGATTTCCTATACCTTTAAAGATAGGTAAAGTTTAAATTTCTTACTTGTCCCCTGCTAGTTCTAAATTATCCAAGAACAGGGATTTAACCTAATAAATATGCAAAGATATTTCAGAGGTAAATTATTGGAAACGTAAGAAAAATATAAAAATTACATATTACATTATTTACAATACTAATTAAAGGGACATTAAACATCAAGGGGCCCATTTATCAAGCTCCAAACGGAACTTGAAGGGACGTGTTTCTGGCTAGTCTTCAGACTCGCCAGAAACACCAGTTATGAAGCAGCGGTCTAAAGACCGCTGCTCCATAACCCTGTCTGCCTGCTCTGATGAGGCGGACAGGAATCGCCGGAAATCAACCCGCTCGAGTACGATCGGGTTGATTGACACCTCCCTGCTGGCGGCCAATTGGCCACGAGTCTGCAGGGGGCGGCGTTGCACCAGCAGCTCTTGTGAGCTGCTGGTGCAATGTTAAATGAGGAGAGCGTATTGCTCTCCGCATTCAGCGAGGTCTTGCGGACCTGATCCGCACTGTCTGATCAGGTCTTCAAGACCTTTGATAAATAGGCCCCCAAGACACCAAGATTGCAGCTCATTTATAACTGTCCCTAACTGGTCTCAGCAGAAGAGATTAGATAAGAGAATAGACTTTTAAAGGGACAGTAAACACCTTGTAATTACAAGACATTTCTGTTGTGTTGCTATAAAATAAAATATGACCCAAGTCTAAACACTTTTAAAACAAACATAATTTTTTCTATAATAATTTTTTCAATAGCCAATGCTTTATTTGAAGGGGCCAATATATATTTTATGAAAAGCATATCTAGGTAGGGTCATGAGCAGCAATGCACTACTGGGAGCTAGCTAGCTGTGATTGGTGGCTACACACATATGCTACTTGACATTGGCTCGCCCAATGTGTTCATAGAGGACCCAATAGTGCACTGCTGCTCTAGAACTGACTTTAACTATATGTTTAACCCCTTTGCCATTTCATTAACAAAATGCACTAACTTATTAGAGCATTTTATTTTTGCACTTTTATGTATTAAGTGTCTCTTTAATAAATAGTCTTCAACTTTGCACAATTAATATTTACATCTCTACACAATACTAATATTTTCTACATGGCAGAGTAAAGCAGTAAATTAAACTAGACATATAAAGGCCTGTGATCATATAACACTAAGTGTATCTGACACCAGAGCATCCTGTGACTCCATAATGCATGCTGGGAGAAAGAGATGCAGACTTAAACAAATTGTTGCTTGCTGCTGGGTTTTTGCTTAGCTAGATAAAATCTCGTGGATAATCTCTCAGTGTTCTTTTTTTTTTGGTGCTGCATATGCGCCTAAATTATTTAAAATGCATTTTGTTATTATTACAGTTATGTATATTAAATGTAATTACACTTTAAAGAGACAGTAACCACCTTCTATTTACAAGATTTTTCTGCCATCTTGCAATAACTTAACATACTGGGTGAGTTTGAAATTTTTCTGAATCTGTTAACACCTTGTTTTGTGCACCTAGTTTTTCAATGGTCAAACTTCACCCACCACTTGCCTTATTTGGTGGAGCCAATAAGGGCTTGTAACTGAGTAGGCAAGGCAAGCCAGCCACTGTCATTTTGTTAGCAAATTGTCCATAGTTTTTGAGTTTCATATCTCATATTCATCACCTCTGATTATTATTATTATTATTATTATTATTATTATTATTATTATTATCATCAGGTATTTGTAGAGCGCTATGAACATAGGTGGTATACAAGATAACATTTATAGGGATCAAATGAGTAGAGGGCCCTGCCGAGAATTGCATTGTTGTAGTCAGCTCTTATGAAGGCGATCTACAAACAGCTGGGCATAGGCTTACATGCTAAGGGGTTCAAGGGGATAGCAATTAACTTAGGAAAGGTTAGTGTAGGTTGTATGTATCCCTGAACAGTAGAGTCTTTAGGAAGCGCTTGAAGCTTTCAAAACTAGGGGAGAGTCTTGTGGAGCGAGGCAGAGAGTTCCACAAGATGGGAGCCAGTCCTGTAAATGGGAATGTGAGGAGGTCGTAAACTGAGCAAAGGGGATGGAAGGAAGAGTATCTGGAGACATGGGGGCCGAATGATCAAACTCCGAATGGAGCTTGATGCCCTTGTTTCTGCGCGAGCCTTCAGGCTCACCTGAAACAGCAGTTATGAAGTAGCGGTCTAAAGACCACTGCTCCATAACTTGTCCGCCTGCTCTGAGGCTGCGGACATCAATCCGCCCGCTCTTATATGATCAGGCAGATTGAGGGCTTTGTATGTCAGGGGCAGAATTTTGTGTTTAATCCTGGAAGCAAGAGGAAGCCAGTGAAGGGATTGGCAGAGAGGTGCAGAAGATGAAGAGTGACTTGCAAGGAAGATGATCCTGGCAGAGGCATTCATTATGGATTGCAAAAGAGCTAGGCAGCAACTAGGGAGACCAGAAAGGATGGAGTTGCAGTAGTCGAGGCGGGAAAGGATGAAAGAGTGGATTCAATTCTTAGTTGTGTCTTGTGTTAGGAAATGTCTAATTTTAAAAATGTTTTTAAGGTGGAAGAGGCAGGATTTAGCCAAGGACTGAATGTGAGGAGTGAAAGAAAGATCTGAGTCAAGTGTGACCCCTAGACATCGGGCATGCAGGGGTGGAGATTTTGGAAGAAGGGGGGAAAATAAGAAGCTCAGTTTTGGAGCGATTTAGCTTAAGGAAGTGAGAGGATGAGATATGAGAAAGACAGTTAGTAACACGGGTTAGCAAGGAAAAAGATAGGTCTGGTGCAGAGAGGTAGATTTGAGTGTCATTAGAATACAAATGATATTGAAACCCGTGGGACTTTATTAAGGAACCTAATGATTAAGTATAGATTGAGACGAGGAACTGAGGACAGAGCCTTGCGGTACCCCAACAGAAAGTGATAACGGGGCAGAGGATGCCCCAGAGAAGGCTACTCTAAAGGTACAGTTAGAAAGGTAGGAAGAGAACCACGAAAGAGCTGTGTCACAAATGCTGAAGGATTGACAAGACGCATAAATGTGCAGTCACCAGTAAGCAGCTAACTCCCAGTAGTGCATTGCTGCTGTTGAGCATACCTAAATATTCTTTTGAATAACGATATCAAAATAACTCAGCCAATTAGGTAATAGAAGTAAATTGAAAAATTGTATAAAATTGCATGCTCAATCGGAGTCATGAAAGTTAAATTTTGACTTTACTGTTTCTTTAAATTACATGAAAAGAAGGGAAAAATAAATCACGAACGGGGCTGTTTTTCTTTTCTGCAGGCAGAACAACTACATCTGATCACAATTAACGGGTGTTATATATTAGGGTAAACAGTTGGGAGGAAGGTGATATGACTCCATCTTCATTGCCATAAAGGGCTGAAACTCTAGGTACAATACAATACAATAGAAAAATGTACACATAAATAATACTAGCTTTCCTGATAAGTGACTATTGCTAAAAAATACTATGTCATTGTTTTGTCTTATATGAATTATATATCATAACATTCACTGCCTTTCTGACTGAAAATTGAAACAACTCCCACGCAGTGCACATACTCTTTCATATATCAGGATTTCTGCATACAATTATTCATTAATCAGACTGAGTACAATATTTCTATATTTACAGTTAAATGCCATCAATTATTCTACAATTTTGATATGTAACAGTTGTAATCAGTAAAATCTACATAATCATGACACAATGGGGCCGATTTATCAAAGTGCAGCGGATATGATCCACTGTAGCGGATCATGTCTGCCGCACATCGATAAATGCCGACAGCATACGCTGTAGGCATTTATCATTGCACAATCTTTTCTATTTAAATGCTTGTGCAATGCCGCCTCCTGCATTGCCGGAGATTGGCTAGCAAGGGGTGTCAATCAACCCGATCGTATGTGATCGGGCAGATTGCTGTCCGCAACCTCAGAGGTAGCGGACAAGTTAAGGAGCAGCGGTCTTAAGACGGCTGCTTCTTAACTCCTGTTTTTGGCGAGCCTTAAGGTTCGCGTGGAAACAGGTGTATACTGCCCCATTCGGGCCATGATAAATCAGCCCCAATATCTATTTGTATTCATTATCTTCTAAATATACCTAAATTGATTGCAGAGTTACGGTTTAAAGCACCTTAAATGGACATCAAACTTAAAATTACAGCAATTAAGCACTGCATCACAAAAGAAATATTCTAAAAATAATTTAACTATATAATTTTGTCAGAACAACTTACAAGGTTTTGCAGATGGAAGCTGTAATATGCATACAAGTAGTATTGTGATTTATTTTTTATACCTTTGCCAAGAACATTTTTTTCAAATAAAAATAACTTGGCTGTTCTGACCAAAATAAGAACTGAAACTTGCTTGATTGCAGGTGGCCTAGGACCTGTTGATTAGATAGTCTGGATTTGACTCGCAGGCTGAATTTGGCAGTTGTCTGTCTAGGTCAGTATTTCTGGTGGGAATACTCTTAGGGCAAGTGACAACCAGGGACTGGTTATAAATTGAGGAGGGAGACTCCTGGGTGATATTAAAATATAGAGGAACCAAGAGGTTTCAATTAATCACATACTGGGATAGAATAAATAGAAAAGATTAAACAATAGACTATGGTCTGTAATTAGGGTTGCCAGCTTTAGTTAAGGTCAACCCTAAACACTCTTACGTCGTCCACAGCAAAAAAATGATTGCATAGTACATACTACATATAATAGCAGATAAACACAAACTCACACATAGGTATTCACATACCCTCTAACTCACACACACACTCTCTCACACATGGTTCACACTCTCACACACTAACCAACACTCAAATACATATACTTTCTCTTTCACACACTCTTTCTCCTCACACACACAGGAAGAAATGTTAGCAGCTTGTGTCCACAGGATATTGCAAAGAGCAAGGACAATGCTGAAGACGAGGTATCATCACTACCTAACTCTCTCACTCACCTTCTCTCCCCAGCGACTTCTTCTTTCTCACTGTGGGCATGATATTCAAAAGCCTTAGACCTTGCAATATTGCAATGTAATATTGCAATATTGCATATTGCAATGTAGGTGTCTCTACTTCACATACAAAACTCTGCATAGTGAAATAAATATCTTTCAAATTACAATTTGTGTTTCTAAAAAAAAATTCTTGAGATTTTGAAAATCAGGCCATGGAGCTGATTTAACAAGCCTTGTATTGAGCAGAATGAATCTATTTCCGTGCGAGCCTTCAGGATCACTGGAAACAGGAGTTAAGAAGCAGCGGTCTTAAGACCGCTGCTTCTTAACTCGTCCGCTACCTCTGAGTCGGCGGACAGCAATCCACCCGATCACATATGATCGGGTTGATTGACACCCACTGCTAGCGGCCGATTGGCCATGAATGTGCAGAGGGCAGCATTGCACAAGCATTTCTAGTGAAATGCATGTGCAATGATAAATGCCTACAGCGTATGCTTTATTGATGTGCAGTGGACATGATCGCTACATCGGATCATGTCCGTTCGCACTTTGATAAATCGGTCCGCTCGAGTCTGACTGGTGGTAATTTCTGTTTCCAGTTCCTCCTCTTTTCTGACCACAGTTGTGCAGAGGCTGTGCTAACTTGCATCAATGGTGATGTCACCGCCCGGTGGGGGGGCACACGCCGCAGCTAAGCATCATGTAGGAGCCGTCACACAGTAAGAAGAAAAGTACTAGTAAAGTAATTTTAGGCAGCGCAAACTTGCACTGCATTTCTCAGCATCAAACCAGTACACACAAATGAACCCTATCTGTAGTAAGAAGTTAAATATTTAGAGATAAAGATAGTGTAGCATTTTGCTTTCTCCAAATGTGTTTGTTGTGGGAAAACCTGTTGATAATTAGGGTAGAAACATTTACAAATTGAACCTAGGCAGAAATTGGGAAGCAATTTTGTTTATTACATTTGGAATTTTCTGAAGTGAAATTAAAACGTGATATGTTTACATTTTGGGAGCTTTAACAAATTCTAGAATAACATTATATTAAGATAGTATGGTAAGTGCTTGGTGAGGATGGATCATGACAGTAACCTATGTGCCATTTTATATAGGTTAGGACCTAAGAACAAATAAGCAATGGCATTTTATTTATGTGATGCTCATAATGTAGACAAAGCTAGGTGATATGGATGAATGGGTCAGGTGATATGGATGAATGGGTCAGGTGATATAGATGAATGGGTCAGGTGATATAGATGAATGGGTCAGGTGATATGGATGAATGGGTCAGGTGGTATGGATGAATGGGTCAGGTGGTATAGATGACCTGGTCAGGTGATATGTTTCTGATTAAGAGTAATATAACAGTGTGTTCTAGATGACATATATGGTAGGTATTCTGCTGAAAAGGGCATTTGTTTGTCCTGGTATTATGTTTATATATTACTGCAGTTGTTTTCATGGAACAGGACATGTAGGCAATAGATATCCAAAATCTAATCTAATCCACAATTTTGTGACCGTGGGTTGCTGATGCTGAGTGTATACTACAAAAATATGCAATTTGCCTAACCCAGCTAGAAACTACACAATGATTGTTTAGAACATTGCACAAACTAATTTACAGCTACGTCTTAAAGGAACATTTAAAGGGATATGAAACCCACAAATTTTATTTTGTGATTCAGACAGAACATACAATTTTAAAAAAGTTTCCAACTTACTTTGTTCCCATTATATTCTGAAGAGATATCTAGGTAGACCTCTGGCACACTACATGGCAGGAAATATTGCTGCCATCTAGTGCTCTTGCAAATGTATAACATTCTTGCAAAACTGCTGCCATATAGTGGTGCAAAAATGATCTATTGGGGCAGGTGATTACCATTTTTAACATTCATCTTCTGTATCCTAAGATGGCAAGTGATCCTTTCAAATATGTGGTCACCTGTTCCCTAACGGTGGGGGGGGGGAGATAGGGGTTCAATGAGAGCTTCCCACCTCCTCAGGTTAACGGGACAGTCTAGTCAAGATTAAACTTTAATGATTCAGACACAGCATACAATTTTAAACAACTTTCCAATTTACTTTTATCATCAAATTTGCTTTGTTCTTTTGGTATTCTTTGTAGAAAGCTAAACCTAGGTAGGCTCATTATGCTAATTACTAAGCTCTTGAAGGCTGCCTCTTATCTCAGTGCATTTTGATAGTTTTACACAGCTACACAGTGCTAGTTCATGTGTGGCATATTGAGAACAATGTGCTCACTCCCATGAGTTACCTACGAATCAGCACAGATTGGCTAAATTGCAAGTCTGTCAAAAGAAATGAAATAAGGCTGCAGTCTGCAGAGGCTTTAGATGCAAAGTTATAACAAAGGTATAAAATATATTAATATAACCGTGTTGGTTATGCAAAACTGGGGAATGGGTAATAAAGGGATTATCTCAGTGGCGTATTTAGGTTTTGTGCTGCCCTAGGGACTCAAAATTCTGTCCCCCCTCTGAGGTTTTGGGCTTTTATTGGCCATACTATATTTTTGTGTGGGTGTAACGTGATTTTTTTTTCCCCATGGCATTTCCAAAGTAAATGTTTATGTTCAAGTGCGTTTGTGTATACGGGTGTGTATATGGTGAGTGTGTGTTTATGGTGGGTGTAGTGAGTTTGTGTAGTGTGTGTGTATAGTGAGTGAGTGTGTGTGGTGAGACTCAAAAAGTGCTGCCCCCCCCCCCCCCCAAATCTACCGCCCTAGGCAAGTGCCTTGTTTTCCGAGGCCAAAATACGCCCCTGGATTATCTAGCTTTTTAAATAATTAAAATTCTGGAGTAGAATGTCCCTTTTAAATGCTGCTGAAGATAATAACCTTTTTTACTGTGATCAACTGCAACTTACAGGGTCATGTGACCCTTAATTTCAAAGGAAAGGCTCCCCTTTTTCAAAAGAGGTGTCACTTGGCTTGTCCCTATAAGTGGCCTGGAGAATGACATACAGGCCTGCAAAGTTTTATCCCCCAGTCCAGTGGCTTATTGTCTTTATCTGCTTCAGCAGGTAGTACACTTGTGACATCATCTTGTGTGCACGTGGAGATATCACTGGGCCTGCAAGAAAAAGACAGCAAAGGGTGGGAGTCCCCAGGATCCAGATTGTAAAAGGGACCCCCAGGATGACAAAACATGTTCATCCTCCACACTGTAGAAATAGATGCACATGATGAGAAGGGCTCATCATGCGCATCTAAGAGGTTAAAGGGACAGGAAACCCAACATTTTTCTTTCAAAATTCAGATAGAGCATACATTTTAATCAACTTTCCGATTTACTTCTATTATCTATTTTGCTTTTTTCTCTTTGTAGCCTCTGTTGAAAAGAATAACTTAGGAGGTAGGAGCTAGATGCTGATTGGTAGCAGCACATATATATATATATATCTTGCCATTGGCTTACAGATGAGTTTAGATAGCTTCCAGTAGTGCATTGCTGTTTCTTCAAAAAAGGATACCAAGAGAATGAAGCAAAATTGATAATAGAAGTAAAATGGAAAGTAGTTTAAAAATGCATGTTCTATCTGAATTGTGAAAGAAAAATGTTGGGTTCCATGTTCCTTTAATGGACTTATTTTTGATTGGCAGTTTATTTGTATGTGCATGTATATGTACTTTTGTCTTAATTATTCCAATAAATACAGCAAATTCCATTCACCCATTTTCTATTTAAACAACCTTTCCGGAAATATAGATGACAGAAGACTTATTTGGTTTCATGTACAAAGGTAAATGCTTAAATCAATATTTTAATAATAGCAAAGCAGTATTATGCATTGCTAGTCTAAATAAAGATATGCATAAAGCAGATATTTATATCATGTAGTTCTACATCATTGTTATCTTTATTTTTAACAAAAAAATTACTTCAGAAAAATGAAGCATTATAGTGTAATACAGTTTAAAGGGACACTAAACAAAATTTCTATTGTCTTGCTATAGAATAACATATCAACCAGGTCTAAACATTTTCTAAACACATTAACATCTTGTTTGCAGTGATTGTTTTTCAATAGCCAAACTCAATGAGTTTTGCGTGGAATGTGTCAGATTTGGCTTTTTTTTCTCCACTTTTTTGTGTCATACCAATACAAACAAAAGAAATAAACATGAGAATGCCTAAACATTTATTATTGCAACAACTTTCTGGGCAAAGTGGTGCATTATCTGACAGAAATGCAGGGGTGCCAATATTTTTGACAATGACTGTGTGTATATGTATATGTATATATATATATATATATATATATATATATATATATATATACACATAAATAAAAGGTTAAACAGTGTGTCTTGCCCTTAAAGGGACAGTCAACACCCAAAATACACTTACTGTAATCAATTACTTGCCACACGATTATTCCACACATCCTTATTCTCATTCTGTAGTCCACACTGAATCACATTTAAAAAAAAAAAAAGCCATCTGCAGTTTAGAGAAAAAAATGGATTCCAAACTCCTCCTACATCTATGTCACTTGGATCCTGATTTTACCCACAAATCTCATGAGTGTCGGGCGCAGTTAGTACGTATCGTCGCTCGCAGCCTCTTTATTCATGGAACTATGTAAAGGTTCCGATTTCAGCGACAAACCACCAGTGCAACAGGACACAATGCACATTTGTTTGGTTAAATGTTTGTCATCAAGTTTGGCGGGCGGGCAAGAGAATTTGAAACAAGCTCTGGGGAAGAAGACGATGGGAGGAGTAATTATGGAGCCAGGTTTTTTCAAAACGGCTCGAATTTACTTTTTTTTTTTTTTTTAAAAAGGCGATTCAGTGTGGAATACAGATTGAGAATAAGGATGTATGGACTAATTGTGTGGCAATTAATTGATTACAGTTGTGTATTTTGGGTGTTGACTGTAACTTTAAGTTATTTTTTCAAATCTCATGTTGATAAATAGCGCATAATTGCCAACTGTCCAAGTTTTCCTGGGACAGTCCCATACAATTGTAACATGGGACAGGAAGCAAAGAAATAAGCCTGCCCTGCATTCTAAAATTAGCAAATTTGATAATTGTAGTAAATTGGAAAATTGTTTTTAAATCACATGCTCTATCTGAATCATGAAAGTTTATTTTTTTTTTCTTTACTGTCCCTTTAATATAGTGAGGACCACAGCATAGATTATTCTCAAACTATGGGCAAAATGCACTCTATTGTCTCTCCATTTTCCTCACGTTCATTAGCTCACCAGCCTCACCATCTTCTTTAATAATCTGTGTATCCAGTTCACTGGTACTTGGGACCCCCGAGGGACCACTTTAAGGCACACAATAGTAAAAAAATGACATGCTCCTCTGAATTCTTACATAACGAATGACATAAATTAGAGCATGTCATTATTTTGAATTTTATGGCTCTTTAAGGAATTCTGCCCTGTATTTCATACCCAAATTTAAATTTGACAAGTTCTAATTAAAACTAACATTAGTTCATACTGAGTTTAAAAAAGAAAACAGCATGTAGACTATTATAATCAGTATGTATGTGTTGTAAGAAAAGTATTAATAATGTATTTTCCTTGTTTTAGACAGTACAGAGGGATTACTGTACTGTGATTGAATGTAGACCTAATTCCCAAGGTTATCCATTGTGTTAAATCTAGCATTGAAAATGACTAACTACTTTAATAGCTTTTGCCAAGGCAGAGGAATAAAGAAAGACATCATTAAATGCACACTTATCTATGACAATTTACAATAGTGTCTCTTAGTTTGTTAAATGTTGCTCTAACTCTGTCTATGGTAGAAGAATTAATTTGACAATTGTCAGTTGCTTTTTTGAAGAATTCTCATTTATAGCGGGACAACAACTAATAGTGAAAAGTATAAACTAACTTAGAGACATTCGGGTAGATTTATTAAGCAGCGGATGCTGCAATCTACCCCCAATGTTTTCGGCTCGCTGGAAACACAAGACCGCTGCTCCTTAAGTCATCCGCCACCTCTAAGGTGACGGACTGCAATCATCCCGATCAGATACGATCGGGATGATTGACACCCTCTGCTAGCGGCCGCGAATGTGCAGGGGGCGGCATTGCACAAGAAATGCAGTCGGCATTTAGCGATGCATGGCGGACATGATACATTTTTTTCTCCTCTTTAAGTCATCCCAGTGATCAATTTCACCTGCGGGAGTGTATGAAATTGTTTACAAACAGCTCCTTTACATTTATTTTGCTATTTGAAATATCAGATTTTGCCTGTTAAAACTACTACATATACTAAAAATGTCAATACTGCTGTTCGGTGCGATTTTGTAACTTTAAAGGAAATTGTTTTATAATACAGTGGTACAGAATTTGCTGGTGCATTGCAAATAATAAATTATAGTAATAGTAATAATAATGAAAAATATTTTATATTGAGTTCTAAATTGCATATCTGATGATGTCATATAAAAATCTATTACATACAATTGGGCCAGATTACACGCTGAGCACACAAATTGCATTTTTGGGCAGCAGTTACTAGTCAATGTTTAATGTTTATCTGCAAACATTAACATGGTGCATGTTTTTGTAATTCATGTCTAGCTAACGCAGATTTTTTTAGGATGTTAATTTCCCTCAAATAATTATTCCTATTGGATAACACAAATGCCCAAAAGACAATCTAGTGCAACACTTCTGCTCAAGTAATGGAGTTTTTTGTTCATTTGTGATACACTTCCATATTAGTTTACTTGTACATATTAAAGCTAACACATACACAAATGCACACATATATACATGAACCTTTACACACACACACCCTCATCATATACCTATACCCCTCCCATAGCACAACAAACATTTTTTTTTCATTGTTCCACATTTGTTAAACCATAAAGGGAAGTAAAAATAAAATGTTCATGTTGGAGACAGAGCATGCAATTTTTAAAGAGTGGGCTACTGGGAGCTAGCTGGTGATTAGTGGATACATATATATGCCTCTTGTCATAGTATCACCAGATGTGTTCAGATAGGTCCCAGTAGTACAATGTTGTGCTCTAAAGCTGACTTTAACTATGCTCAAAGAGAGAGAGAATTGCTTGACCTGCAATAAGCAATGACTCAGTAGCTGTTCTTTGGCAGGTTACCACCTGGGAGCCAAAGACAGAGAAGCGCTCAAGCGTTCAACCACAAACAACTGGGCCTCGATCTGATATAAATCGTCGCCCGCAAAAGCCGGCGACGCCAAATTTTGCACTGGTTTGGTATCACATATACGGCGTAACATAGAAGTTACGCTTGTATATTTCTGCCTTCGGCCGTAGTTTGGTTTTTTGGCCCATAGACAGGTATACCAAACCAGCGCAGTTTGGTATCCAATATACAGCGTAAGGACTTACGTGGCGAAAATGGAGAAATATTACTCCATTTTCACCTCGCCACAAATTGCAGGCGTAGTAAGCCTTACGCTGTGTATTGGAGCCCCGTAACTCCCTAAACTGCGAACTGCAAAATAAAACCTAACACCTAACGCATGGGCAATGTCTATCTACCTGTCAACCGCGATCCCCCGCCGCAATCCCTAATAAAGTGTTTAACCCCTAAACCGCCGCTCCTGGACCCCGCCGCCACCTACATTAAATGTCTAACCCCCTAATGTGATCCCCCTACACCGCCGCCACCTACATTAAAAATTTAATCCCCCTAGACCGCCCCATCTATATTAAAATTATTACCCCCTAATGTGAGCCCCCTACCCCGCCGCCACCTATTTTAACTATATTACCCCCTAATCTAATCCCCCTACACCGCCGCCACCTATATTAAATGTATTAACCCCTAATCTAATCCCCCTACACCGCCGCCACCTTTAATAAATGTATTACCCCCTAAAATACTAAAATGTCCCCACCCTAAACTAAATTAAAAATAGCCCTGAAAAGGGCTTTTTCCGTGACATTGCCCCAAAGTAACCAGCTCTATTACCAGCCCTTAAAAGGGCCTTTTGTGGGGCATTGCCCCAAAGTAATCAGCTCTTTTACCTGTAAAAAAACAACAAACCCCCCATTACAACCCACCACCCACATACCCCTACTCTAACCCACCCACATACCCCTACTCTAATTCTATTGGCTGATTAGAATAGCCAATAGAATTACAGTAGCTCTTATTCTATTGGCTATTCAAATCAGCCAATAGAATTAAAGTAGCTCGCATCCAATTGGCTGATTTGAATTTGAAGGCTCAAATCAGCCAATAAGAATTCAAGGGACGCCATTTTTAATCGCGTACCTTGAATTCCTATTCAGTGTACGGCGGTGATCGTATGAAGAAGATCCTCCATGCTCCGGCTCCGGTCTTCAGTTCCAGCGGTCTTCAGTTTCAGCGTCGCCGATCTTCAGTTCCAGCATCGCCGGTCTTCAGTTCCAGGTGGACGGTCTTCAACTCCGCGGTAATCGGTCTTCAACTCCTCCGCTCCGCGCCGGCTGGATCCTGGAAGAAGAAGAGGTCGCCGCCTGGAAGAAGACTTCTCCGCCTGGAACAGGACCTTCTCCGCCGGTCTTCAGGACAGGTAAGGACCACTTGGGGCTTAGACTTAGGTTTTTTAAGGGGGGATTGGTTGGGTTAGAGTAGGGGTATGTGGGTGGTGGGTTGTAATGGGGGGGTTGTTGTTTTTTTTACAGGTAAAAGAGCTGATTACTTTGGGGCAATGTCCCACAAAAGGCCCTTTTAAGGGCTGGTAATAGAGTTGATTACTTTTGTAATTTAGATTAGGGTAGGGATTTTTTTTTATTTTGGGGGGCTTTGTTATTTTATTAGGGGTCTTAGAATAGGTGTAATTAGCTTAAAAATCTTGTAATCTTTTTTATTTTTTGTAATTTAGTGTTTGTTTTTGTAATTTAGTTTAGTGTATTTAATTGTATTTTAGTTTAGATATTTGTAGTCTATTTAATTAATTTATTGATAGTGTAGGTATATTTGTAACTTAGGTTAGGATTTATTTTACAGGTAAATTGGTAATTATTTTAACTAGGTAGCTATTAAATAGTTATTAACTATTTAATAGCTATTGTACCTAGTTAAAATAAATACCAAGTTACCTGTAAAATAAATATAAACCCTAAAATAGCTACAATGTAATTATTAATTATATTGTAGCTATCTTAGGGTTTATTTTATTATTTATTATTAATATTATTTAGATTTATTTTAATAATAATTAAGTTAAGGGTGTTCGAGTTAGATAGGGTTAATATAGTTAATATATATAATATAATAACTATCTTAACTATATTAACCCTAATATAATTAGGGTTAATATAGGTGGCGGCGGTGTAGGGGGGTCAGATTAAGGGTTAATATATTTAATATAGGTGGCGGTGGTGTAGGGGGATTAGATTAGTGGTTAATATATTTAATATAGGTGGCGGCAGTGTAGGGGGATTAGATTAGGGGGGTAATACATTTATTATAGGTGGCGGCGGTATAGGGGGATTAGATTACAGGCAAAAGAGCTGATTACTTTGTGACAATGCCCGCAAAAAGCCATTTTAAGGGCTGGTAATAGAGCTAGTTACTTTGGGGCAATGCCACGCAAAAGGCCCTTTTCAGGGCTATTTGTAGGGTTAGACTTAGGTTTAGTGGTAGGGACATTTTAGTATTTTAGGGGTTAATAAATTTAATATAGGTGGCGGCGGTATAGGGGGATTAGATTAGGGGTTAATAATTTTAATATAGGTGGCAGTGGTGTAGGGGGATCATATTAGGGGTAATATAGTTTAAAAAGGTGGCAGCGGTGTAGGGGGCTCACATTAGGGGTTAATATTGTTTAAATAGGTGGCGGCGGTATAGGGGGATCATATTAGGGGGTAATATTGTTTAAATAGGTGGCGGCGGTGTAGGGGGCTCACTTTAGGGGTTAATATTGTTTAAATAGGTGGCGGCGGTGTAGGGGGATCATATTAGTGGGTAATATAGTTTAAATAGGTGGCGGCCGGGGTCCAGATTAGGGGGTAATACATATAATATAGGTGGCGGCGGGGTCCAGGAGCGGCAGTTTAGGGGTTAATATATTTATTATTAGGAGTGAGAGGGGGGATTGATAGAGGGGTATACGTGCCGGGCTATGTTTGGGAGGCGTGTTAGACAGTACGAGGAATATGGCTGCACCGCACTAACAAGGCCCACAGAAGAATGATGCCATGTTCCTCATGCAGAGGAAGATTGGCTGGTATTTTCTGACTGGACTATTATTTTTTGGTGGGATCAGACTGATATATTTTAGGAATGTTCTCCTCTGTGAAGAGCACAGTTGGGCTGCTCCCGGGTAGTGACCCAGCAAAGAACAAGCTATTAAGTCATTGTTCCTGACTGAGTCCTTCTCTTTTTGTACATATGTATGTATGTATGTATGTATGTATGTGTGTGTGTGTGTGTGTGTGTATATGTATGTATGCATGTATATGTATGTGTGTATATATATATATATATATATATATATATATATATATCATAACATAGTAAATGAGGTTGAAAGAAGACAGAAGTCCATTGAGTTTAATCAATACAGATCCTATATGATTTACAATAAAAGTTCCAAGTGATTTTAACTTAATCACATTAAAAAAGGTAACCCATTTAAATGGACAGTCTAGTCACTTTCATGATTCAGATAGAAAATGTAATTTTAAACAATTTTCCAATTTACTTTATTTTTATCACCAATTTTGCTTTGTTCTCTTGGTATTCTTAGTTGAGAGCTAAACCTAGGAGGTTCATATGCTAATTTCTAAGCCCTTGAAGGCCGCCTCTTCTCTCGGGGCATTTTGACAGTTTTTCGCCACTAGAGGGTTAGTTAGTTCATGTGTATCATATAGATAACACTGTGCTCACGCACATGGAGTTCCAGGGAGCCAGCTCTGATTTGCTAAAATAGATGTCTGTCAAAAGAACTAAAATAAGGGGGCAGTTTGCAGAAGCTTAGATACAAGGTAATCACAGAGGTAAAAAGTGTATTTATATAACTGTGTTGGTTGTGCAAAACTAGCGAATTGGTAATAAAGGTATTATCTATCTTTTTAATCAATAACAATTCTGGTGTAGACTGTCCCTTTAACACAAACAGACATTTTTAAATGTGTCTAAGGTATTGGCATTTGCTGCCTCCTTAGGCAATGCACTGTAAGAGCAATCCCACAATTTGATTGCTCTTACAGTGAAAAAAACGTTTTCGTTGCTGGTGATTAAATCTCCTTTCCTGCAGGTTTAAATTGTGTCCTCTTGTGACAAACAAATTCCTTGGAATAAACAGAGCTTTCACAAACTATCTCTGTATATGGGCCTTACATTTATTTATAAAAATTAATAACATCACCTCTCAAACGCCTTTTTTTTCTAGAGAAATCAGACCCAGTTTGGCTAACCTCTCCTCATAGTTTAAATTCTCTATTCCCCTTATTAGTATTGTGGCCCTTCTCTGAACTTTTTCTAACTCTGCAATGTGTGTTTTGAGATTGGTAACCAGAACTGCACTCCATTCTCAAGGTGAGGTCTTACCAGGGATTTATATAGTGACAGAATAATGCTTTCCTCACTTGCATCAATGCCTCTTTTAATACATGCTAGTATTTTATTATTCTTAGTCTGGTTTGCTAAATCTATTTCCATTTAAATAATAGGTTGCCTATTATTACTTCCAAAATGTAGAACTTTACATTTTCCAGTATTAAATCTAATTTTCCATTTACCAGCCTATTCTTCCATTGTTTGTAAATCACCTTGCCAAGCAAGATGTTGCTAATTAATCCTTGCTCCAATTCATTAATAAAAATATTAGAAAGAACAGGGCCCAGTACTGATCCCTGGGGTACTCCACTAACTACAGTTGTCCAATCTGAGTATGGCCCGTTTACTACTTCTCTTTGCTCCCTGTCTTTTATCCAGTTATTTATCCATGTGCTAACATTTTCATCTATTCCTAGTCCTTTTAATTTTGTACAATTATCTCTCATGAGGCACTGTATAAAAAGCCTTTGCAAAATCCAAGTAGATCACATCAACTGATTCCCCTTTATCTATATCTTTATTTACTTCCTCATAGAATCTAATTCGATTAGTTTGACATGATCTATTTCTCATAAAACCATGCTGATTTTAGCTCATAGTCTTAAATAAATGAATATGCTCATGAATATAATCCCTTATAATCCTTCAAGTATCTTCCCACTACCAATGTTTGACAAACTGGTCTATAGCTTCCTAGATTGGCCTGCTTCCCGTTTTAAAAAGTGGCACCACATCAGCTTAACGCCAGTCCTGGGGTACAATGCCTAAAGATAATGAGTCTTGAGGTTTGGCTATAACAGTACTAAGTTTCCTTAAAACCTTTGGGTGTATTCCATCTGGACCTGGAGTTCTATTTACCTTAATATTATCCAGTTTTTTCCCTCTGATATCCTCTAGAGACAACCTAGCTATATGTATGGGTTTGTATGTTCTAGTTTGTTTCAATGTATCTCTCATTGGTTCCTCTCTTCTGTATACTGCAGAAAAGACCTGGCTTAGTACCTCAGCCTTCTCCATGTCACTGTTAATCATGGTAATCTACTCACATTTCAATGTACCTATATTTCCCCCTTTAAATTTTTTTGCAATTGATATACTTAAAAACCTTTTAGGGTTTGTTATGTCCCTTTAATTCAACCTCAATTTATTTCTAATGGATTTAAAGGAGAATTTGAAAGGACAACAATAAGTGATAAGAGTTAAAGGGACATATAATAGAGATCCGACAAAGACAAACTTTGTTGTTTACAGTGAGGTTTGGAACTTTTGCTGATATTTTAAAACCCGTTGTTTCACAATGGAAACTCTTAAAATCCTGTTATAGAGGATGGGGATAAGTTGTGGGCATTTTCTTGTTAGGGAAATTATTTTCTTACACGTTTTTTTCTTGATCTTGACAAGTGTTAGGGATAAAAAATTTGGTTCGGCTGAATCTTTCGCACCAAAAATTAGTTTTGCAAATATTCGGCTGTTGTGCTGTTTGGTATTTGTTTCATTTTAAACTAATAAAATAACTGAACATTAAACAAATGTAAATGTTCCTTTGCTACAGGTGAAAAGGTTCACCTCCAGCACAAAACAGGGGTAAGTAATTTAACCCTTAAGGTCATTTTAAAGGAAACAAAGGAATACTGGCGAATTTCATCAGTAGCTATTCATTTTCTTTAAATTTAGTTGGTGCATTCAATTGGATATTTGTTTTGTGAAAATTAAACGAATATTGGTGTCTTTTCACGAATTTACATTTGTAACAAAACTGAATAAACATGTATACTTTTAATTTTTTTTTAAATATTAGTTTAATATCATTATAATTTAAGTATTAGTTTACAAAAAATAACTGGGCACACATTCCCAGTATACCCATCATGCCTATATACAAAGGGGCATTCAGTTTGTTTAAAATTGACACTGTATCCAAAAGCAACAGACATACATGGACTCCATTAACTGAATTAGCCTTGGTGATCAATAGCCATTATTATCTTTATAGGGAAATACTTGAGCAAACATGTTCAGTATACCCATCATACCCATATACAAATGGCATTAAGGGACAATCTACACCAGATTTTTTATTGTTTAAAAAGATAGATAATCCCTTTATTACCCATTCCCTAGTTTTGCATAACCAACACAGTTATATAAATACACTTTTTACCTCTTTGATTATCATATCTAAGCCTCTGCAAACTGCCCCCTTATTTCAGTTCTTTTGACAGACATCCATTTTAGCCTATCAGAGCTGGCTCCCTGGAACTCCACGTGCGTGAGCTCAATGTTATCTATATGACACACATGAACTAAATGCCCTGAGAGAAGAGGCGGCCTTCAAGGGCTTAGAAATTAGCATATGAACCTCCTAGGTTTAGCTTTCAACTAAGAATACCAAGAGAACAAAGCAAAATTGGTGATAAAAGTACATTGGAAAATTGTTTAAAATTCTATTCTCTATCTGAATCATGAAAGTTTATTTTGGACTACACTGTCCCTTTAAGATTGCTTAAAATGTATCAAACATCACTCTATCCAAATGCTAAACAAATACATGGACTTCATTAATTACATTAACTCATTTTGTTTTTGCTGATCGACAGCCATTATCGGCTGTTAATTGTGCCTTTATGGGGAAATTGAGATTGAACATCAACTGTGTTTGAGCTGGAAGAATTGTGACTTCCAATCCTGATTTTTTTTTTATTGCAGATCAGATTATAAGATATTGGGTAAAATTATAGTCCAAACAAGCATGCAAAAAAGTATGGATTTAATAAAATTTTAAATTACACAGAAATATTTAAAAAGTATAAAAATATTTGTCAGTATTGATGGTCATTTAGGGCTCTAATATGTATACATGCACAGAAAAATGTATAACAAATTAAAGGGATAGTAAACCCCAAAATCCTCTTTTAAAATTCAGATAGAACATACAATTTAAAACAACTTTCCAATGTACTTCTATTATCAAATTTGCTTCATTCTTTTGTTATCCATTGCTGAAGAAACAGCATTGCACTACTGTCAGGAAGCTGAACAAATCTAGTTAGCCACTCACAAGAGACAAATGCGTGCAGGCACCAATTAGCAGCAGCTCCCACTGGTGTATGATATGTGCATATTATTTTTAAACAAGGGATACTAAGAGAACAAAGCACATTTAAAAATGGAAGTGAATTTAAAAGTTTCTTAAAATTACATGCTCTATCTGAATCATGCAAGTTTAATTTTGACTTTCCTATCCCTTTAAGAAGGATGGTACTGGATTGTTCTAGCTGTTCCAACAGGCTGTATTTTTCTACGTCTGTACAGTGTGTGTGCGTATTATGTATTTTATTCCTATTGTTTTTCTACATTAAAAAAACAGTTGAACATGCTCTTTGAAGTGAAGTGTTAGCTATGGCCCGTGTTGCTTGCAACATTATTACTTTATATAAACTCAATGCAGCTAGACTGGCTGCTTTCCCAATTAGTGTTTGCCCATCTACCTTCCATTTTATCATGGACATAATTATTTGCACTGTAGTCTGTTGATACCAGATCCAGATAGTTAATAGCCAAAAAAATCATCTTGCTGGTTGTTTCCATCTTTAAGGGGCACCCTTTACAGTCTTTTTGTTCTGATAATTGTTTAAATCAGTTTAATACATTTCCTATTTAAAACATACATCCTCTGACATATACCTATTCACCAAGAAAAGAAACAATACCCACCACCCACACCTGTAACCAGCATGAGCTATATCTGTAATGACAGAGATTTATATCGGAAGTTGCATCTGAAACCTTAAAATATTTGTACAGATCTAATTGTAGGAGGCTACACAGTAAAATTAAAAAAATTATATATATATATATATATATATATATATACATACTTACATGTGTGTGTGTGTGTATATATATATATAACATAATTTATGTAAGAACTTACCTGATAAATTCATTTCTTTCATATTAGCAAGAGTCCATGAGCTAGTGACGTATGGGATATACATTCCTACCAGGAGGGGCAAAGTTTCCCAAACCTTAAAATGCCTATAAATACACCCCTCACCACACCCACAATTCAGTTTAACGAATAGCCAAGAAGTGGGGTGATAAGAAAAAAGTGCGAAAGCATATAAAATAAGGAATTGGAATAATTGTGCTTTATACAAAAAAAAATCATAACCACCACAAAAAAAGGGCGGGCCTCATGGACTCTTGCTAATATGAAAGAAATGAATTTATCAGGTAAGTTCTTACATAAATTATGTTTTCTTTCATGTAATTAGCAAGAGTCCATGAGCTAGTGACGTATGGGATAATGACTACCCAAGATGTGGATCTTTCCACACAAGAGTCACTAGAGAGGGAGGGATAAAATAAAGACAGCCAATTCCTGCTGAAAATAATCCACACCCAAAATAAAGTTTAATGAAAAACATAAGCAGAAGATTCAAACTGAAACCGCTGCCTGAAGTACTTTTCTACCAAAAACTGCTTCAGAAGAAGAAAATACAACAAAATGGTAGAATTTGGTAAAAGTATGCAAAGAGGACCAAGTTGCCGCTTTGCAAATCTGATCAACCGAAGCTTCATTCCTAAACGCCCAGGAAGTAGAAACTGACCTAGTAGAATGAGCTGTAATCCTATGAGGCGGAGTCTTACCCGACTCAACATAGGCAAGATGAATTAAAGATTTCAACCAAGATGCCAAAGAATTGGCAGAAGTTTTCTGGCCTTTCTAAAACCGGAAAAGATAACAAATAAACTAGAAGTCTTTCGGAAAGACTTAGCAGCTTCAACATAATATTTCAAAGCTCTAATAACATCCAAAGAATGCAACGATTTCTCCTTAGAATTCTTAGGATTAAGACATAATGAAGGAACCACAATGTCTTTACTAATGTTGTTGGAATTCACAACTTAGGTAAAAATTCAAAAGAAGTTCGCAACACCGCCTTATCCTGATGAAAAATCAGAAAAGGAGACTCACAAGAAAGAGCAGATAATTCAGAAACTCTTCTGGCAGAAGAGATGGCCAAAAGGAACAAAACTTTCCAAGAAAGTAATTTAATATCCAATGAATGCATAGGTTCAAATGGAGGAGCTTGAAGAGCCCCCAGAACCAAATTCAAACTCCAAGGAGGAGAAATTGACTTAATGACAGGCTTTATACGAACCAAAGCTTGTACAAAACAATGAATATCAGGAAGAATAGCAATCTTTATGTAAAAAAGAACAGAAAGAGCAGAGATTTGACCTTTCAAGGAACTTGCGGACAAACCCTTATCTAAACCATCCTGAAGAAACTGTAATATTCTCGGTATTCTAAAAGAATGCCAAGAAAAATGATGAGAAAGACACCAAGAAATATAAGTCTTCCAGACTCTATAATATATCTCTCTGGATACAGATTTACGAGCCTGTAACATAGTATTAATCACAGAGTCAGAGAAACCTCTTTGACTAAGAATCAAGCGTTCAATCTCCATACCTTTAAATTTAAGGATTTCAGATCCTGATGGAAAAAAGGACCTTGAGACAAAAGGTCTGGTCTTAACGGAAGAGTCCACGGTTGGCAAGAGGCCATCCGGACAAGATCCGCATACCAAAACCTGTGAGGCCATGCCGGAGCTACCAGCAGAACAAACGAGCATTCCTTCAAAATCTTGGAGATTACTCTTGGAAGAAGAACTAGAGGCGGAAAGATATAGGCAGGATGATACTTCCAAGGAAGTGATAATGCATCCACTGCCTCCGCCTGAGGATCCCGGGATCTGGACAGATACCTGGGAAGTTTCTTGTTTAGATGAGAAGCCATCAGATCTATTTCTGGAAGTTCCCACATTTGAACAATCTGAAGAAATACCTCTGGGTGAAGAGACCATTCGCCCGGATGCAACGTTTGGCGACTGAGATAATCCGCTTTCCAATTGTCCATACCTGGGATATGAACCGCAGAGATTAGACAGGAAGCTGGATTCCGCCCAAACCAAAATTCGAGATACTTCTTTCATAGCCAGAGGACTGTGAGTCCCTCCTTGATGATTGATGTATGCCACAGTTGTGATTTTGTCTATCTGAAAACAAATGAACAACTCTCTCTTCAGAAGAGGCCAAGACTGAAGAGCTCTGAAAATTGCACGGAGTTCCAAAATATTGATCGGAAATCTCACCTCCTGAGATTCCCAAACCCCTTGTGCCGTCAGATACCCCCACACAGCTCCCCAACCTGTAAGACTTGCATCTGTTGAGATTATAGTCCAGGTCGGAGAACAAAGAAGCCCCCTGAACTAAACGATGGTGATCTGTCCACCATGTCAGAGAGTGTTGTAAAATCGGTTTAAAGATATTAATTGAGATATCTTTGAGTAATCCCTGCACCATAGGTTCAGCATACAGAGCTGAAGAGGTCGCATGTGAAAACGAGCAAAGGAGATCGCATCTGATGCGGCAGTCCTAAGACCCAACATTTCCATGCATAAGGCTACCAAAGGGAATGATTGTGACTGAAGGTTTTGACAAGCTGATATCAATGTTAAACTTCTCTTGTCTGACAAGGACAGAGTCATAGACACTGAATTTATCTAGAAACCTAAAAAGGTTACCCTTGTCTGAGGAATCAATGAACTGATTGGTAAATTGATCCTCCAACCATGAACTTGAAGAAACAACACAAGTCGATTCGTATGAGATTCTTCGAAAATGAGAAGACTGAGCAAGTACCAAGATATCGTCCAAATAAGGAAATACCAAAACCCTATTCTCTGATTACAGAAAGAAGGGCACCGAGAACCTTTGAAAAAAATTCTTGGAACTGAGGCTAGGCCAAACGGTAGAGCCACAAAAACTGGTAATGCTTGTCTAAAAAGAGAATCTCAGACACTAAAAGTGATCTGGATGAATCGGAATATGCAGATACACATCCTGTAAATCTATTGTAGACATATAATGCCCTTGCTAAACAAAAGGCAGGATAGTCCTAGAGTAACCATCTTGAATGTTGGTATCCGAACATAACGATTCAATAATGATAGATCCGGAACTGGTCTGAAGGAATTGACCTTCTTTGGTACAATGAAGAGATAAAATAAAACCCCAGCCCCTGTTCCAGAACTGGAACTGGCATAAATACTCCAGCCAACTCTAGATCTGAAACACATTTCAGAAATGCTGAGCCTTTGCTGTGTTAACTGGGACACGGGAAAGAAAAGAATCTCTTAGCAGGAGGCCTTAACTCGAAGCCAATTCTGTACCTTTCTGAAACAATGTTTCTGAAACCAGAGATTAAGAACGGAATTGATCCAAATTTCTTTGAAGAAAACGTAATCTGCCCCATACCAGCTGAGCTGGAATAAGGGCCGCACCTTCATAGGTACTTAGGAGCTGGCTATAGGTTTCTATAAGGCTTGGATATATTCCAAACTGGAAATAGTTTCCAAACTGATACCGCACCTGAGGATGAAGGATCAGGCTTTTGTTCCTTGTGAGGAAAGGAACGAAAATGATTATTTACCCTGGAAAGAAAGGGAAAGCAAAGTTGACTTAGAAGACATGTCAGCATTCCAAGTTTAATCCATAAAGCTTTTCTAGCTAAAATAGCTAGAGACATATACCTGACATCAACTCTAATGATATCAAAAGATGGTATCACCAACAAAATTATTAGCATGTTATAGAATAATAATAATGCTATAAAATTATGATCTGTTACTTGTTGCGCTAAAGCTTCTAACCAAAAAGTTGAAGCTGCAGCAACATCCGCTAAAAATATAGCAGGTCTAAGAAGATTACCTGAACATAAGTAAGCTTTTCTTAGAAAGGATTCAATTTTCCTATCTAAAGGATCCTTAAATGAAGTACTATCTGCCGTAGGAATAGTAGTACATTAGCAGGAGTAGAGACAGCCCCATAACCTTAGGGATTTTTGTCCCAAAAAACTCTAATCTGTCAGATGGCACAGGATATAATTTGCTTAAACGTCTAGAAGGAGTAAATAAATTACCCAAATTATTCCATTCCCTGGAAATTACTTCAGAAATAGCATCAGGGAGATAAAACACTTCTGGAATAACTACAGGAGATTTATTATTTATTTAAACGTTTACATTTAGTATCAAGAGGACCAGAATCCTCTATTTCTAATGCAAATAACACTTCTTTAAGTAAAGAACGAATAAATTCCATCTTGAACAAATACAAAGATTTATCAGCATCAACCTCTGAGACAGAAACCTCTGAACCAGAAGAACCATTATCAGTATCAGAATGATGATGTTCATTTAAAAATTCATCTGAAAAAAGAGAAGTTTTAAAAGACTTTTATGTATACTAGAAGGAGAAATAACAGACATAGCCTTCTTAATGGATTAAAAAATAAAATCTCTTATGTTATCAGGAACACTCTGAAAATTAGATGTTGACGGAACAGCAACAGGTAATGTAACAGTACTAAAGGAAATTTTATCTGCATTAATAAGTTTGACATGACATGCAATACAAATAACAGCTGGAGAAACAGATACCAAAAGTTTATAGCAGATACACTTAGCTTGGTAGCTCCAGCACTGTGCAGTGATTTTCCTGAAGTATCTTCTGACTCAGTTGCAACGTGGAACATCTTGCAATATGTAAAAGAAAAAAACAACATATAAAGCAAAATTGATCAAATTCCTTAAATGACAGTTTCAGGAATGGGAAAAAAATGCCAAAGAACAAGCTTCTAGCAACCAGAAGCAATAAAAAATGAGACTTAAATAATGTGGAGACAAAAGTGACGCCCATATTTTTTCGCGCCAAATAAGACGCCCACATTATTTGGTGCCTAAATGCTTTTTGGCGCCAAAAATGACGCCACATCTGGAACGCCGACATTTTTGGCGCAAAATAACGTCAAAGAATGACGCAACTTCCGGCGACACGTATGACGCCGGAAACGGAAATAGAATTTTTGCGCCAAAAAAGTCCGCGCCAAGAATGACGCAATAAAATGAAGCATTTTCAGCCCCCGCGAGCCTAACAGCCCACAGGGAAAAAGTCAAATTTTAAGGTAAAAAATGTTAAATTAAAATGCATTATCCCAAATATGAAACTGACTGTCTGAAAAATAAGGAAAGTTGAACATCCTGAGTCAAGGCAAATAAATGTTTGAATACATATATTTAGAACTTTATAAACAAAGTGCCCAACCATAGCTAGGAGTGTCACAGAAAATAAGACTTACTTACCCCAGGACACTCATCTACATATAGCAGATAGCCAAACCAGTACTGAAACGAGAATCAGCAGAGGTAATGGTATATATAAGAGTATATCGTCGATCTGAAAAGGGAGGTAAGAGATGAATCTCTACGACCGATAACAGAGAACCTATGAAATAGACCCCTTAGAAGGAGATCACTGCATTCAAATAGGCAATACTCTCCTCACATCCCTCTGACATTCACTGCACGCTGAGAGGAAAACCGGGCTCCAACTTGCTGCGGAGCGCATATCAACGTAGAATCTAGCACAAACTTACTTCACCACCTCCATCGGAGGCAAAGTTTGTAAAACTGAATTGTGGGTGTGGTGAGGGGTGTATTTATAGGCATTTTAAGGTTTGGGAAACTTTGCCCCTCCTGGTAGGAATGTATATCCCATACGTCACTAGCTCATGGACTCTTGCTAATTACATGAAAGAAATATATATATATATATACATACTTACGTGTGTGTGTGTGTATATATATATATATATATATATATATGTATATATATATATATATATATACAGTATATATATATATATATATATATATATACACAGTATATATAAAGGGACATGTACATAATATTTTAGATCTACAACACAGAATATTATGTAGGTTTTCAGCAAATCGCTTCTTGATTTATAGATTATGATACCAAGTATTTGTTACATTTTAGAATTTTATATAGGCAATTCTTGAAAATTGCCTTTTAATTAAAACTAAATCTACATAGTTAAACTATGGACAAGAATCTAAAAAAAAACATTAAGAAAAATGTAAAGATTATACGTAATATGATATGAGGAGAATTGTTAAACGTTGAGCAAAAAGCCTTTGGCTATTTTCCTTCACATTGATTGCTCTACTAACTAAACTTTCTAAATGCACTTGGCGTTCATTGCAATGTTTTGAATGCCCCAGGCTGTGTTTAGTGAGCTTCACACTGGAAACATCCATTGGAGAGTGAATGTGATTCAGAAATTGCTTAAACAAATGCTGAACACCCAGATCTGTCAAGTGGAATACAATATCTATATAGTAAAATATAATTTATAATATAATGAAAATGAAAATAACTAAAAATCTTTTAATCTGCAATATCGTTAATATTGTGGTGTTGATCTCTTATGTACAGATTATTGATAATACAGATCCATTATATTTTTTCAAACATAAGGATTGTGTTTCTAAACTGAGATAATTGACTATAACTGTTTCATCCAAACAGGGGTGTACCACTTACACAGTATCCTAAATGAGTGGTCCTTATAGTAATTCTTGTGATGGTTTTGTGCAAACTGCTGCCACCTTGTGGCTAGTTAGTATAACATTACTCTTTACTAAGGTGTTTTCTGTTTTACCTATAACCCATATTGCGCTTTTTAATAGATAATGATTTTCTGAACTTGTAATGTTAGTGTGTCTTTCCAGTGATCACAATTGTAAAATATTTCTGCTATTAAAGGGACATGAAAGTAAAAAATTTATGGAGTTTTTAATTTACTTCTAGCATCAAATTTACTTAATTCTCTTGGCATCCTTTGTTGAAAAGCATACCTAGGTAGGCTCAGGAGCAGCATTGAAATACTGAAAGCTAGCTTGTGAATGGTGGCTACACACATATGCCTCTTGTCATTGGCTTACCAGATGCATTCAGCTAGGTCCCAGTAGTGCATTGCTTTTCTGGTGCTGACTTTAACTATATGTTTAACCACTTTTCATGGTTTAAATACAATGCAGTAGTTTCCAATCTAGTCAATCATGTTTTTTTGTCTGTTTTCAGCTCCTGATACAACTTTTTCAACATTGGAATGATCCCAAAGTAAACAATAACACCATTTCTGTATTGGAAAAATATTGGATTGGATATCTCATTTACAGTATTGACTTTTGGGATTACAATTCCCCAGACCACAAGTTATTGACATAAAAAAAATACACATCAAATTCAACAGCCAAAGGGGTACATTTATCAAGCAGCGGGTGCTGCTTATTACGCGCAAGCCTTCAGGCTCGCCGGAAACAGGAATTAACTAACCTCAGAGGTGGCGGACTGCAATCATCCCGATCAGATACGATAGAGATGATTGACACCCCCTGCTAGCAGCTGATTGGTCGCGAATGTGCAGAGGGTGGCATTGCACAAGCAGTTCACCAGAAATGCTTGTGCAATGTTAAATGCCGACAACGTATGCTGTCGTCATTTAGCGATGCAGGGCGGACATGATTCACTATAGCGAATCATGTCCGCCCGGGGTATGATAAATCTACCCCTAAGCATCAACATTGCCAACAATATAAAAAAATACCACACACCATATAAATGATACTGATATTGGCTAGATCTATTAAATTGTGCCAAATATCAAACAAAACCAATCATCGTCATCATTATTATCATCATCAATTAAATTTAAAAACATGCATTTTCTTTTTTTAAATCTATATTGACAGTTGCAAAATTAATGCATATATCAATATTAATATACCTATCAATAATTGACAATTTCTTTAAACACCACACTATCCAATTGCAACGCAGACACACATGAACTATCTGATAGTCATCGATTTGGATAATTTTTATTTTTCTGCTGTTCCATAACTGGTCCGCCTGTTCTGAGGCTGCGGATATCAATCCGCCCGATCCTATACGTTCGGGCTGATTGACACCCCCTGCTAGCAGCCGATTAGCCGTGAATCTGCAGGGGGCGGCATTGCACAAGCAGTTCAATGTGCAATGATAAATGCCAACAGCATATGCTGTCGGCAATTATTGATGTGCGGTGGACATGATAAGCTACATCGTATTATGTCCGCTCGCACTTTAATATATCGCCCCCCTAGTATCTAAGTCTCTGCACACTGCCCCCTTATCTCAGTGCTTTTTACAAACTTTGCATTTCAGCCAATTAGTGCTGAGTCATGCATAACGCCATGGCACTGAGCACACATGAACTAGCACTGTCTGGCTATGAAAAGCACTGAGATAACAGGCGGCCTTTAAGGGTTTAGAAATCATCTTATGAGCTTATCTAGGTTTAGTCTTCAACAAAGAACACCATACCTTTAAGTATGGAGAATTTGGATTGTAATCAGAAAAACAGGACTGGTAAATGTTAAGCATAGAACTAGTTTTAAGCAAAATGAAAATAAAAAAATGCTGTAGATGAACAGTGAAAATGACTGGTTGTGATTGCAGAGTAATTGAACATGCACATTGGCAGCCATTAACATGGTGATAAATCTTAATGATAGAGTATGTAAAGTGGTACCTTATCTACTAAGCCTTTAGTGTCCTCAGTAATACACATGAAACAATGAATCCCTGATAAAAAGGCATTGAAAATTATGAACAAGGGGAAAATGTTTGGTTGATGGTGTTACCCAATGGACCTTCCCTAAAACATAGGAATGCCATATATTTTTAAGGCAACCAGTAACACACAGAGCATTTAAATATTTGTACTAGTAACATAAAAAGAAACCCTTGTTTGCCTGTAATACATAGAACAATATTTTTTATCCTCTTCTTTATATATACCATATATATATATATATATATATATATATATATATATATATATATATATATATATATAGTAGTTTACTCACAGACCAGCACTCCCAACTTGTTAGCAGCTTCCAGGCAGGGTGCTCTTAAACATGCAGATACAGTTAATCCAATAGAAAGGCACTCACCGGTATTTGAAGAAATAGTTTTCTTTATTAGTGACGTTTTGGGGAGTTTAACCCCTTCCTCAGACCATAAAAAACATGTTACATATTATAGACTTACCCCATATTTATATAGTCCAAAGCAAGAATGCACGCCGGCGTTCCAATGGCACAACTGCGCATGCGCCAACGGTCAGTGATGGCATCTCACCAGGGACAAACTAAAAGGCAAAGTAGAACGTGTTACAAAACAACTGAGCGTCTCCTAGCAACCATGCGCATATCAATTCAGCACATAATACTTCTAAACTGAACCAGACTGTTAGTATATCCTCCTTATTAGGATCATGATATTGTGTGCATAGGATGTATAAGTAAACAAAAAACAAATCATTTGCGCAATACATAGAGAGCTAGCCTACGTGTAGTATTGTTACTGTGCATAAGTCAATGGTCCCAATGTTAATATATTTATACCTAGTGATAGATCGCTTGTTCAATAAAATACATGTGTTACATATTAGAAGCTAAATGTCCAACCTGCTACTCTATATCCTAGTGTGCGAGGATATCCATATAGCATTAGGTATAATAGTACTAAATGTCCTTAATTAGACTCCATAATAAATACATAGATAAAGCCACATGTGATCATAAGGAGAAGCCTAAGAATATTATAGGTAAGCAAAGTCTATTATAGCATAAGTGTGAGAATGTAACATATGTCATATGTAATTGTCAAAACACCTGAACTACCACTGTGTTAATTAGTTTATATATTAGACGCTTGTTAAGCCAAAATTTTCATACCAGAAGACAAGTATAGATGTATAGTGTCACCTCATATTACATGCGTATATAACTATCGTGATAGGACATAATTAGATTATTGAGTGTGTTAAGTTGGGCATATAAATACATAGGTAAAGCAACCCTATTGAGCAAAATCATATACCCATAGTAGAACTTGAAAAATATAAACACACATTTAACTATTTTTTAACTAAATATACAGATACATATCCTATCGTTCATGTATAACTTCATGAAAGCAATAAAAAGTTAACACATTCAGTAGCAATGAACATATAAATCTTATATCACATGAATAGGCATACAATAACAATAGTGCTTGTAGTAACACTTAGGCTTCAAAGAAGAATTAATCATAGAGGAATAGGGCCCCATGGGTCCCTAACGGTCTAAATAGACCTATAACATCTCATACATATATCATATAGGTCCACTTTATAAAAAGCAGTGTAGATCCATGTTGGTGTTGAGTCCCCTAGGTACTAGGGTCTGAAGGGTAAATATCCATCTGCTTTCCTTCTGCAGTAGCAGCTTTCCCCGATCACCCCCCCTAGAAAGAGGGGGAACATGATCAATGATCATGTACCTTAATTCTGAAGCAGAATGTTTGGCCACAAGGAAATGCTTGGCAACAGGTTGGTCAGTCTTACCTGTGTCTAATGCATTCCTGATACTACATCTGTGATTGGCCATACGCGTTCTGAGGTCATCATTGGTTTTACCAACATAATACCGTCCACAGCTACAGTGTAAGAAATACACCACATATCTAGTGGTGCATGTCAGTCGGTACCTGATATTGAATTTTTGGTTTGTCCATGGATGTGTGAAAAACTTTCCTTGTGTCAGGCCATTGCATGTTGTACACCCGCTGCATCTATAACATCTGTTCTTAGGAGCTCCCAACCATGTTTGAGGGTTATAGCTTGCTTTGAAGTCAGGGCACATCAGGATGTCCCGTAGGGATCTACCCCTCTTGTATCCCACTCTCAGTGCTTCATATTTCGTTAATGGTAGTTGTGGATCACTTTTCACTGTTTCCCAATTATTCCTGAGGATAGACGGTACCTACCACTTATCTGGCGTATAGGTATGTATATGTATGTATATATATATATATATATATATATATATTAGTGGACACCTAATACCCTGATTGTACCTCTAAAAACAAAAGCGTACACTTGTGGCTTTTTTTAAATAAACTGATTAGCAAAAGGTAAAAAAAAAGGGTTTGTGACCTGGATATAATTATATGAAAATCCTTATATATTTGCATTTTTTTATATCTATTTCCCTCAAGGGAGTATGATGAATTACCATATTTCAAAATTGTTGATTTTATCACATTTGTAGCTATGAGCCTTGTAAAATGTATTCAGGTTAACTCAACACTTCAAAAATAATCATAATAACGTGCATTAAATTGTTCATGCTTTTACAAGACAATAATCTATCATTTTCTTTTAATAGCTATTTACAAACAAATAGTATTTTAAAAACAAAAATTTAAAGTGAAAGTCAATTCTAGCGTTTTTTAAATGCTAGGATTGACTAATGAAACAAATTAAGGGGACTTTCATTCATGAAGTATAAGATACTTCATGTAGAAAGCTCCTTTATTTTTTTTCAATCTATCGGCGTTCTTAGTTGGTACAGCAGCCCACTGCTAAAAAATATAGTTTTCACCTCTTAGCCAATAATCGTGTGGGTACCCTTGCATTCCTATTGGCTAATTTGCATTTTCAAATTCAAATCAGCTAATAGAATGAAAAGTTTTTCTATTGGCTGGTTTGAATTTGAAAATGAAAATTAGCCAATAGGAATGCAATATATAAAGGGCGTACTTTGCGTTCAAAGAAGAAGAAAAAAAGATGTGTGCAGATAGAAGACCACCGCCGCCGGGATAGAAGAGGAGCACCGCAGCTGCCAATCAATTAGGAGCAGGATTCAAGTTTGAGTACCATCTTTGGGGTTTAGTAATAGGCTTTTTTTTGGGTGGGTTTTTTATTTTTAGAATAGGTTTAAATTTTATTATTTTTGGGCAGCAAAAGAGCTTTAGGGCACTCCCCTACCAAATGCCTTTCTAAGGGCAATGCCCAACCAAATACCCTTTTCATCAGGGCAATTTTTAGAGTAGGCTTTTTTAGATGGCCTTTTTTGGGGTGTGGGGGTTATTTGTATTGTTGAATGGGGTAGTATTATTATTATTTTTTTTTAAATAGCTTAATCACTCTAGGGCAATGCACTAGAAAAAGTCCTTCTAAGAGCCAGATTTTTTATTTTGGGGTGGGTTTCTTGTTTTTTTTTAAAGTGGGGCTTTAGTTTTATAATAGGCAACTTTTTTTGGTAATTTTTTTAAGCATATAGTAGTTTTTTATTTTTTGTAATTGTAGTTTTTTTAAAAAAAATGTGTAATGTTATTTTTTTGGTAACTTAGGGGGTGTTAGCTGGTTAGGGGGATTAGAAATTAGTGGGTACTTTGCGATGGGGCTTCTGACGGTTTAGGAGTTAATAGTGTAGAGGGGTATTTTGTGATGGGGTTGTGGCAGTTTAGAGGTTAATAGTGTAGAGGAGTGTTTTGCGATGTGGTGAGTTTGTTTAGGGGTTAATAGTGTAGTGGGGTACTTTGCAGTGGTCTATGTGGCAGTTAAGGGGTTATTAAAGTAGGGGGCTTATGATAATTTGGGTTAACGTGTGAGTATGGGTGTTAGTTTTTTTTTCCCTCTTTTCTTACTCCATTGAAGTCTATGGGGGAGTACATTAATGCGGTCATAATATTCTAACTTTGGCTGCTTGCGTGCGTTGTGTTAGTGCTTGAGCAAAACATCTTTACATTTAACTTGTAATATGCGGGCTACCCTACATGTGCAAAGAGACGAAGTTGAGCAAAGTCAGCGCTCAAGTGGCAGCCATAAATAGTGCTCCACTTGTAATCTAGCCCAATATCGGCCAATGTTGATAAATCATTAGCTGCTGAAAACAAGCGCAAAACGGTGATCAACCCCTAAATGTTTTAAGTATTTAAAACTGCCGTCTTGTCTCTATTGTAGCCAGTTTGGGACAAATAAACATGAGCTCCTGCACTGATCACTGCTTAGCATGTTGCATGGTTAGTATTTTGGATCTTAAATAATGTATTCCTGCCTCTTTGGTGAAGTTAAATTCTACAGATTTCTAGAGTTACATTACCGGAACAATTTATGAAATGAGTAATGAATGTAGATTTCAAAAGATTTTTTTTCCTACACATTATTCAATATTGCATAGCTGATTATATTGTAATATTGATTCCCCTTTTAAAGATGTAACTTTTAAATACATAATACGTTTTTACTTTAAATCCATTTAATCTAAAATATTTTAACTGTAGACATTACAGGTTCCATTTATTAAGCGGCGGATGCTGCTTCGGAGACCCATTGTTTCAGGTCCGCCTGAAAGGGAAGTTAAGAAGCAGAGGTCATAAGACCGCTGCTCTTTAACCTCTCCCCCATATTTTAGGTGGCGGACTGAAATCACCCCGTTCCAATCAGGATGATTGATGGCCCCTGCTAGGGGCTGATTGGCCGCTAGTGAGTCTGCTCGCCCTTTAATAAATCTACTCCTAAAGCTTAACTTAACCAGCATAATTAAAACACAAAAGCCTAGATCACAAGTGTAGCACTATTGATAGAGCAGGCTACGCTATTAATATCTCTGGACCATGCTAGACTAGGCATGCAAATTGATATTCTCTGGTAATTCTTCTTTACCATGGACTTGTAATATTTAGTGCGGCCATCATGCCTTTAGCGTGCCCTATACTTTCAATGGATATTACAAACTAGCTAAACATCGCTTATATTACACATAACAGCGCTAAAAACCTTAGAACTTGAGACCTAAATACATTTTTAGGGCTAGAATAAAAGGTTAACAAAGCACATGTAAAACATATTAAAATGAGGTATTATATATACTGTATATATATATATATATATATATATATATATATTCAATGTGAAATATTAGTTCTTAATTCAAATAAATGTTTGAAAAGGGTTTAAAATGGAAATTTTATTTTTAAATATTTCTATCTAGCTATATAATTATCTATCTATCATCTATCTACCTATCTATCTTATACAGTAGATACAGTATATAGATATATTATCCATAAATAGATATGCATTGAAAAATACAATGGTATTTGAAGTATTCTTAATGCACTATCAGCTTTAGTACAGTTGTCCAAGTGCATCTTTGGGTTAAATCGCTAGCAAAAGTCAGAAGAGGCTTTTTTTGCATGCCCAATAGAAGTCTGTAGGAAAAGGGAGTTAGCTCAGACGCGCTGTCTTTCCTACAGATGTTAGTGCGCTGGAGTTTTACGGTGTTAACGCTCAGAAGTGCTAATATTTTTGCACTCCACTTGTAATCTAGCCCAATGTGTGGCTATTAAGAGTAGCTAGTAGTGTCTATATTATAATCAACTAAACAATTCACATAGGCTTCTTGCTGGTTTAATGTTTGCTGCAGAGACATGTAACTGACCTGTTTTAGACATATAGTTGGCATAATGAAAGCCATGTTTCTGATTTGAGGCCTAACTTATACATATCTCATAAAGGGGGTTGCAGGAGCCATGTATTGTATTTGAGGCCTCATTTATGATTTAGCTGACATATTGGGAGCCACAGGGGCATGTATGTGATCTGAGGTATCATTTGGGCATACGGCTGGCTTTTTGTGGCTGCAGAGCAGTGACGTGCAGTGAGGTCAGAGGCTGGTCAGGCACTACAGGGAGTGCAGAATTATTAGGCAAGTTGTATTTTTGAGGATTAATTTTATTATTGAACAACAACCATGTTCTCAATGAACCCAAAAAACTCATTAATATCAAAGCTGAATAGTTTTGGAAATAGTTTTTAGTTTGTTTTTAGTTTTAGCTATTTTAGGGGGTGTGCAGGTGACTATTACTGTGCATAATTATTAGGCAACTTAACAAAAAACAAATATATACCCATTTCAATTATTTATTTTTACCAGTGAAACCAATATAACATCTCAACATTCACAAATATACATTTCTGACATTCAAAAACAAAACAAAAACAAATCAGTGACCAATATAGCCACCTTTCTTTGCAAGGACACTCAAAAGCCTGCCATCCATGGATTCTGTCAGTGTTTTGATCTGTTCACCATCAACATTGCGTGCAGCAGCAACCACAGCCTCCCAGACACTGTTCAGAGAGGTGTACTGTTTTCCCTCCTTGTAAATCTCACATTTGATGATGGACCACAGGTTCTCAATGGGGTTCAGATCAGGTGAACAAAGAGGCCATGTCATTAGATTTTCTTCTTTTATACCCTTTCTTGCCAGCCATGCTGTGGAGTACTTGGACGCGTGTGATGGAGCATTGTCCTGCATGAAAATCATGTTTTTCTTGAAGGATGCAGACTTCTTCCTGTACCACTGCTTGAAGAAGGTGTCTTCCAGAAACTGGCAGTAGGACTGGGAGTTGAGCTTGACTCCATCCTCAACCCGAAAAGGCCCCACAAGCTCATCTTTGATGATACCAGCCCAAACCAGTACACCTTGCTGGCGTCTGAGTCGGACTGGAGCTCTCTGCCCTTTACCAATCCAGCTACGAGCCCATCCATCTGGCCCATCAAGACTCACTCTCATTTCATCAGTCCATAAAACCTTAGAAAAATCAGTCTTGAGATATTTCTTAGCCCAGTCTTGATGTTTCAGCTTGTGTTTCTTGTTCAGTGGTGGTCGTCTTTCAGCCTTTCTTACCTTGGCCATGTCTCTGAGTATTGCACACCTTGTGCTTTTGGGCACTCCAGTGATGTTGCAGCTCTGAAATATGGCCAAACTGGTGGCAAGTGGCATCTTGGCAGCTGCACGCTTGACTTTTCTCAGTTCATCGGCAGTTATTTTGCGCCTTGGTTTTTCCACACGATTCTTGCGACCCTGTTGACTATTTTGAATGAAACGCTTGATTGTTCGATGATCACGAAGCTTTGCAATTTTAAGAGTGCTGCATCCCTCTGCAAGATATCTCACTATTTTTGACTTTTCTGAGCCTGTCAAGTCCTTCTTTTGACCCATTTTGCCAAAGGAAAGGAAGTTGCCTAATAATTATGCACACCTGATATAGGGTGTTGATGTCATTAGACCACACCCCTTCTCATTACAGAGATGCACATCACCTAATATGCTTAATTGGTAGTAGGCTTTCGAGCCTATACAGCTTGGAGTAAGACAACATGCATAAAGAGGATGATGTGGTCAAAATACTCATTTGCCTAATAATTCTGCACTCCCTGTAGATATGATACGCCTTAGAAACACAGGTACAGAGGGTCGCAAGTACCCCCAACAGGGCAGGTTTAAATGATAGCTGAACCAGTGCACAGGTGACATAATCAGGTGATGGGTGAGAGCAAGTTAGTAATCACTGAGTTACTGATCAGCTGATTACTTCACCTGTGCACTGATTCAGCTATAATGAAAACCTGGCCTGTTGGGGGTACTTGAGGACCATTGTTGAGAAACACTGCACTAAAGCACCAGCTCATCAGAAATGTATTGATTACCTGGAGAATAAAGCACACATACTCTGCTCACTGACACCCACACACACTCTGCTCACATACACACTCACACAATTATGTGGCACAGTGCCAGTTACTAAGCAATTATAATGATACACAAACTCTTCTCTACTCACTACTGTATTGTAAAAATATAAATAATTTACCATACAAGTTTTACACAAAGGACAAGTTATCAATACTGCCAACACAGCTGCTGCAATATGGTGTTCAAGAAACGCACGTGCACATCCCACTTTGGTATGCTCTTCAACAAAGGACACCAAAGGATACCAAAAAGAATGAAGTACATAATAATAAAAGTAAAATAGAAAGTTTTTTTTTATTGCAATTTCTATCTGCATGATAGAAATGTAATTATGACTTTCATGTTCCTTTCAAAAACTAATTTGATTTGCTGACATGGGGCCAGTAACAGTTGATGCTAATTCTCAAAATATAAATAACTAGAAAAGTCTATTAAAATAGCATGCTCTACCTCAATCATGAAAGTTTAATTTTAAATGTCATCCTTTGACTATGTGTTTAACCAGTTACTTTACAGTGGCATTATTTCTAAAAACATTTAACTGCAATAATTACATATATTTTTTAAATGACTCATTATCTCCTTTTTATTAATATAAACTTGTATAAAAGCAGCACATATTAAAAACACAATGCAGCAGCTTTCAATTGATTTGTGAATTACAAGTTAACAGCAGTCTTTAAATAAATGGAAACACAGAGAAAAATAAAAATAGATACTGCATCCTCTGACTGAACAGACATAACATATATGGAGTTTGTACCTAATTAAATCAAATAACCATGAAAAAGGGAGGCTTAGCAATATTCAATGTCAAAAACTTTAATTTAAATAATGTGGACACTGCACACTTAAAGGGACACTGAACCCAAACATTTTCTTTCGTGATTCAGGTAGAGCATGCAATTTTAAGCAACTTTCTAATTTACTCCTATTATCAAATTTTCTTCATTCTCTTGGTATGTTTGTTTGAAAAGCAAGAATGTAAGTTTAGATGCCGGCCCATTTTTCGTGACCAACCTGGGTTGTCCTTGCTGATTGGACAGCACCCATAAAAAGTGCTGTCCATGGTCCTGAACCAACAAATCTGCTGGCTCCTTAGCTGAGATGCCTTCTTTTCAAATAAAGATAGAAAGAGTACAAAGAAAAATTGATAATAGAAGTAAATTAGAAAGTTGCTTAAAATTGCATGCTCTATCTGAATCATGAAAGAAAAAACTTGAGTTCAGTGTCCCTTTAACTTCAAACTCTGGGTTTTTAAATTATGGATTTAAATTTGAATTGACCCTTTGACTTCCTGTCAGTATTGGGTTATGCTCACTTACTGCCCCCCCCCCTGTTAATGAGCTGTATCTGAACACAATTGTGAATCACAAGAGATGTAGAATACTACTTTACTCTTCTGCTTGGTGTAATCTGTTCTTAGGTTACCTCAGCTTCCAGTTGGGTCACATGACCCTGCTCACTGCATCCTCCTTCTGATTAATCTATATCTCCTTCACTTGCTAGGAGGCATCAAGAGAGGGTGCCTCCTATTGGTCCCAATTTTTGCTGCTAATATATTGACAGAACACAGGTGGCGCTGCAGCACAGCTTTTCCTTTGACCCATGTACTGCAATGGAGAGAAGCGTTCCTGTACCTGCCTCTCCATAGCATTACATGGGGGGAAAATATTTTTTTATATACTTTTTTTTGTTTTAATTAAAATTTAATTAAGCTTTGGCCACATATGACAGGGTAGGCACTGCCTCCCCTGCCTCCTATGAGTGCACGTCCCTAGTGCAGAGAGCATGTATCTGTCATAAAAGGGGGCTATATGACCATGAAATGTAGGTCTCAATTGAGCATTTAGTTGACATAGGCAACAATAAACTACTGGGAACTAGTGGTTATTTGACAGTTATACACATATGCTTCTTAACACTGAATCATCCAATGTGTTCAGCTAGGTTCTAACCGTACATTGCTTTGCTGGAGCTTATTTTAACTATGTGTTTAACCCCTTTGCAGGAATTATACACATAGTTATATGCATTCAATAGTGCAATAACACATTAGAACATTTTATTTTTGCACTAGTATGTATCATTACACATTGGATTCAAACAAGTTTCTTGAACCAGGCCATAAAAAACAATAAGTTTGCAACTTTTGAATAGAATATTGAGCCAAATGTCCATGGGTTTGCCAATCCCCGGCAAGCTGCTGGTTGACCACCAGTGTTGAAACTTTGTGCAGCTTACTGTTTATATTTAAACATATAGGGTCAGATTAAGAGTGGAGCGCTAATTAACGTTAAGTTGAAAGTAAACTGTTTTGCTTGCGCGCTAATCCGACGAGCGCTAAACCAACAAACGCAAAAAGCCGAAGGTAGAATATCGCATGTGCATTCACGTATTCCCCCATAGAAATCAATGGAGAAAAAAAGTGAAAAAACACCCCACTCTCGCGCAAACCCGATCGCATATTCTCATGTATATCTGAGGGTATTTTGGTATAATATATATCTATACTTATATCTATATACAGATGATTATATATAGAGGTGTGTATATATATATATATATATATATATATATATATATATATACATGGTTTTTTTTAGAAATATATAGAGCATATGCTGCTATGTACAGAACATTGGAATGTGACAAATTTACTGTAAATACATAGTTAAAATATTTATTAAAAATGAATATTGCATAAATATGTTTTTTCATGTTTTCATCTACTTAACTGCAAAGGGCTCCATATATATATGTATATGTATATGTATGTGTGTTTGTGTGTGTGTAGAAGAATTTCAATAAGGAGAATCTGGAAAAAAAAATATTGTTTTCATTTGCCATATTCACATTTCTCTTCAAATTAAATCTGCAGAATTGAAAAATCGGGAAGTCATGTGCCAATGGTGGTAATAATCTATGGCTAAACAATGTAATAAACGTATTTCAATTCTTTGAATTATTTTTTACACAAAAGTACAGCACAAGGATAATCTTTGGATCTAAGTTGTGCTTGTGCTTTAGTCAATAGGCAGTTTCCTATGTAGAAAATGCTGTGTTCCATAAATAACTACAGCTAGGTAATGGCTAATAAGATTAAGCTCAGCTGGAGGGTTGCCTGCTTCTGTTGTATCACAATATCATCATATGAATGCATCCTGATCTCTTCTGGCAGATGGTTTCATGTGTATCAATGCAGGTGCTTCCTTCACAGTATCAGAAAAAAACACATTCTGTGACACTTACGTTTTACAAAACAAAGCTTTGAAACAAAAAAACAAGAATGACGTGAGAACATTTATGGTCTCAGCCTGTTTCTTTACACAATTATCCAATATTTTAGTATTGCTATTACTTTGGTTAAAGTGTCATGAAAATCAGAATGTTTGTTTCTGACAGAGCACGTCATTTTAAACATCTTTCTAATTTACTTCTATTATCAAATTTTCTTCCTTCTCAGGAGCTCTATATGGCAGCAGTTTTGCAATAATGTTATTCATTTGCTAGAGCACTAGATGGCAGAACTATTTTTTACCATATAGTGCTCTAGACACCTACGGAGGTAGCTGTTTAATAAAGAATACAGGGCCAGTGCTAGAACTTTTGGCTACACAGTGAATACAAATTTTGCCACTCCATCCACCCTCACAAAGAAATGATATACCCTGCTATTACTGCTCCTTAACAAAATGTTCTAATCGTGGGCAAGATTACAAGTGAGGCGCAACGGACTTTGCACTAGCGTAACAGCGATTTTGGAATACATTTTTCTTCCACTGATATTACAAGTCGGGAGAAATCGCCATTGCGCAATAATATTTTCCGCTTCAATCCATACTGCGATCTAAGAGCTCTGGTAAAGTGTGTTTCATAAAAAATATATTACAAAGTACACTTACATCCATAAACTACACTATTTACCCCTAAACCGCCATCCCGCCCACATTGCAAACACCAAATAAAAGTATTAACCCCTAAACCGCCATACCCCCACATTCGCAAACTAATAACTAAACCCCCTAACACCCCCTAACTTAACCCCAATTAAAATACCCATAAATTAAATAAAAACTATACTAACTACCTTAAAAAAAAACTTACCTGTAAAATTAAATTAAAACCTAAGCTTACATTTAAAACATAACTAACATTACTTAAAAAAATACATTACAAAATTAATAAACCTATTACCAAAAAAAACCTTTACAAAAAAAATAAAACTAACACTAAAAAATTACCCTTACAAAAAATAACAAACAAAATTACCAAAAATAAAAAAAATATTCCTATTCTAATAACCTCCAGAAAAAAAATCCCACCCCAAAAAACAAACAAACGTATTCTACAAATAAACTACTAATAGCCCTTAAAAGGGCCGTTTGTAGGGCATTGCCCTAAAGCTAACAGCTCTTTTGCATAAAATAAAACAATTCCCCCCTAACATTACAATTACCCTCTAACATTACAACCCCCCAAAATAAAAAAAAAACTAACTAAAAAAATCTAAACTATCCATTGCCCTGAAATTGGCATTTGGATGGGTATTGCCCTTAAAAAAAACTAATCTTAAAAAAAAACAAAAAAAAAATTGGCGGCGCTCCTTCTTCATCCCGGAGGCTTTCCGTATTCCTCATACCTTCTAAATTTAACAGCACAAATTTGAATTTTTAAATTTAGATATATATCATATTATCTGTTTGGGGTATTTTCTTTTTAATTTAGTTTTTTTAAGTTGTAACCCATTACTGTTGACTTTTAATTGACCTCTGTATCCTTGCAATTAAATTTAATATGTAACATATTTAACTTGATTGATATTACTTTTTTGCACATTCTATATAAGCAATGCAACCATACATCACATAAGTAATTACTAAGCCTTCCAGCATTCAGTGCAATTTTAAATAAGGCAATGTCCCATTTCGCACGATTACAGCTTAACGACTATCCCTTTATAGGTCTGATGAAGCATATAAAATAAAAAAAAATTGACATTAGGATTGAATATAATTTTACCCCAGAGCTGTCAACCGATATGAAAATGTTAAAGTAATATTGATAGGAACTTTTTTTTATGACATTATCGTATTAGGGTAATTACGAGAAATCTACCAACCTGACAATTTGCTCATTTCTACCACAGCAACCAAATTCCCCAGTTATGCTGGTGTTCATTTTTAAAGAATAACCAGCAGTTAACTTCATGAACTCCGTGCTTCGATTAAGAGAAATATGTTGAATTGGCTAGAGAAAGCCATTAAATTATTCAAAATGTGTGCAAGAAAAGCTGCCAGCTCTTTTCAGAGAGAGCTCATTCTTGCCTTGATAAGTGACATTTTCCCCAGTGATTGAGCCTTTGCCAAAGTAATCTTTATGCACACAAACAGTGTCCAATCAATTCTGCAGTGTATGGTCTATGCTTCCCTTGCTGGCTATTGAGTAGCTGGGCAAAGGTTATGAATACCTTTTTTTTTTTTTTTTTAATCAATTTACAAAATACAGTTGTTTTTGCTATTTTATAAATGTACTGGCCTTTGGTAAAGATAGAATTGACGTAAAAGTCGAATTATACAAATTGTAAATAACTATTTTTGGAAAAATGATTGTGGCTGGTACCCTGTAAAAATTTATTATATGGAGATCTCTATCAGGGCATTGGAATTATATGGTTCTTATAGGTCAAAGTAAATAAAAAAAAACCTAATATTCTGTAAAAATTCAAATAGTAAATGTAACACTGATTAGTATTTATTTTTTTTAAATAAAATTTAAAATGGCTACTGCGCAACCAGCACAGTGGGAACATAACCGATTCACAAAATAAGTTCTAAACACTTTTCATTACTTAAAGGGACAGTAAAGTATTATCTAATTTTCGTTGTTCTTTTTGTATCTTTTGTTGAAAAGCATATCTAGATACCCATATAGGCTCAGGAGCAGCAGTGCACTGCTGGAAGCTGGCTGCTTATTGGTGGTTGCACATATATGCCTCTTGTCATTAGCTTATCTGAAGCTTCCAGCTACAGCCCTGTACTGCATTGCTGCTCCTTCAACAAAAGATACCAAGAGAATCAAGTAAACTTGAAAGCTGTTTAAAATTGTATGCGCTATCTGAATAATGGAAGAAAGGTTTGGAGTTTCATGCAAATATAAAAGAGATGTGGGTCGGGCCGGAGGAACTAAGTTCACCTTGGACAGAGAACAGAAATGCTTCAGTAAACACTGCTGCTGCTGGTGGGAGGAGCTGGAGCCAGTCTGGTTAGAGGGATAGTGAGATAATCTAGTAATGGGCAGTACCACTTCCTACAATACACTAAATGCAAGCCTGTCAGTGGTCCTGCTTGTGTTATCACCCTGCATTGTGCTTACATGGTGCTTACATTCAGCTCCCCTCAGCAGAAATAGGCTATATACCTTAAGTGGATGAGACTCTGTGACAGAGGAGGAGTCTCAGGCCCAAAGGTAACCATTCAACCCTTCATTGGATTTAATTTGCTTTCATTTACCAAAGTGTATAGATTATATACATATAAATACAGTGTGTGGGTATAAAACAATATTAATTGTTTTGGGGGTGGACGTCTTGGTGAGTTCCCACACTTTTTTTGTAGGACTTGACCCCTGTGTGTAATGGGTTTCTAGTAAAAACTGCAGAAGATAATTTGTAGTGTATCTGTTTGAATAAACTAATGTGCTTCTATCTTAATTCTGTTTATTAGCTAAATGCCAGAGGAATGAAATTGAACATGATTGAATGAATTAATGCATCATTTCTTTTTCTTTGCAGCTACTCTGTGCTAATAGTTACAAGTATTTATATATATATATATATATATATATATATATATATATATATATATATATATATATATATATATATATATATATAGATATATATAGTATTTCTCTGTAATCCTGAAATAAAGAATTTATATAACTTTATAATAGTAAGGATACATTAAATGAAATAACTGTACTTATAAGAACTTATAAGTGAAAAACGTGTGATCCACTACATATGCATTATGAAATAAAACCTGTGCCAAAAAATTATGTTGTCTATGTTCTGCAGTCTATTGGTACATGGAATGACATGATGGTCTAGGTACATAAACGCTTAAAAGGTTTCTGAGAGAGTTCATTATAAAATGAGTATTGCTTCACCTATATTTTCCACAGCTTACATAGTTGTGAGTGGTGTCCAATACAAAATCAACAAAGCACAAGCAGCTGCACATTGAAGCAGTATTTTAAAGTTATAAAGTCCTTTATTGACAAAAATGTGACCCCATAATTAGGCACTCTGTCCCTTACCCCCCAAAAAAACTAAGATACAGTAACTTGGGGTTACTTTAAAAAAAACATGTAAACAAATAAATAGCTTTTTTTTAAACCACCTGAAAAGATATTGGATACAAAGTAACCAACATTAGTGCTTGCCCCATAGGAGCTCAATAACTCTTCAACTTATTATCAAGTAACCATATTGCTAACCTCTCCTGAACCCACAGGAGGTACCCACATTACTTCCGAAACTTCTCAGGCATCAAGAACACTGCCGTAACACCTCCCCTGCCGTACGAAAAAACAGGGAAGGGTGGGCGGGATCTGCTCTTCCTCCCAACAGGTCCGGATATTGAGATGGCACCTTCACTTACTGCCTCTCCTTAACTACTCTAATCTGAGAGCCACCCTCTATTTCTTACAACCTATCCCTTGAGTTCTCTGGCCTGCCCCTCCTTTCTATGCTCTGCATCCTGGGCGGCCTTGACCCCATAATTAGGCACTCTGTCCCTTACCCCCCCCAAAAAAAACTAAGACACAGTAACTTGGGGTTGAAAAGGCCACAGCCAATTTATTTAAAAAAACATGTAAACAAATAAATAACTTTTTTAAACCACCTGAAAAGATATTGGATACAAAGTAACCAAGATTAGTGCTTGCCCCATAGGAGCTCAATAACTCTTCAAACTTTATAAAGTAAACATATTGCTAACCTCTCCTGAACCTACAGGAGGTACCCACATTACTTCCGAAACTTCTCAGGCATCAAGAGCACCGCCACCGGCACAGACACCGGCCGAGCCCCGCCAAACCCCTAGGGCCTTTAAAACCCCTTCCTTTAAATTAAAATTAAATAACTGCAAACCCACCTCGTTCAGGTGTACCCCATCATGTAAGAAAAAACATCTTCCTGATTCCCCCTCAAACTCCACGGGCCGGATAGACACCCCCCCTTTCTGTCTCACAAAGCTACTCAACACCCTGTTAATTTTCCTCCTAGATATATCCAATCGCTTGCTATCCCACGCCACCCTCCAGACAACCCTGAGTTCCAATTCTGACCAAACAACCCGTAGCTGAGGAAATAACTCCCATAAACGCACCAAATCCTTATTCATTTTTGACACCAGATCCCTATGTGCCGTATATCCCAAATCATTACCTCCCGCATGAATTACCAAAATACCTGGAGGGCTGAACAACCTGAAATAATTTACCACTTTCAAAAGTACCTGGTCCCACTTCAAACCCCAAGCCACCGCAGCACCACCTCGTAAGTAGGCAAACCCAGTTGGCAGCCATCATTCTTCACTGCAGCGGCACGTCGGGCCCAATAAGGATGCACTATTCCTGTGTGCCCTGATCTGTAACTGGGCAAATATAATTGGGGCCACTCCCCTTAGGCTCCCCCCTAGCTTCCGGCATGCCCCCATCTGCTGAGTCCTCCCCCTGCCGGACCCGGAGCATGAAATCTAACCCCTGCTGGACAACTGCCCTATCTATCCAAGCCCCCATTCATAAGCCACCCCCTTTCACTAAGGAGGGGGCCAAGCCGGTGCCGCACCACACCAGCACCCACACAAGGATCCATGCACACCCCATGCAACCCAGCCCCACTATGGAGAAACCTCCCCCACCACATAGAGGCCAGTCTTACCCGGACGCTGCACAGCCAGTGCCGCCAACATGTTAAGTCCTCAACCAAGCCTCTGTAAACCAACTGCCTCCTGGCCGTCGATGCCTCCCCCAGGACAACAGGCACAGCTCCCTCCATGTGGCCTGCCTCTGGTTTCCTCTGCTCCACCGCCTTCCTTGGACTACCACCGGATTTTCGAGGTCCACCACCTTGGGTGACACGTGACCGCCGTGTAGGCGCATCTGGACTTAGCCGATCCGGAGCCTTGGATCGCTGGACCGGCCTCTTCATCTGCCTGGCATCTTCACCTGCTTCCGGAAGGGCACCGGCCTTCCTCAGCTGCTCCAGCAACCAGCCTGAACCACGCTCCTTGGAGAGGGCAGCCGCCGTCGTCATCAACTCGTTGAGGTGCTCCATTCAGGTAAGCTGCTCTTCCTCCCATCAGGTCCGGATATGGAGATGGCACCTTCACTTCCTGCCTCTCCTTAACTACTCTAATCTGAGGGCCACCCTCTATTCCTTACAACCTATCCCTTGAGTCCTCTGGCCTGCCCTGGGGTCAAAAGCCCCTTCTTTCTATGCTCTGCATCCGGGGCTGCCTATCTAAAAAAAATATACATGTGAACATGGAGATATGTAGAATGTCTAATACATGATATCTCGCTCATCAAATGTGAACCACTAGTAATGTGGAAAAATAAAAAATTACAACTGCACTACTTGTGAAACATGTTTGCAAAATGGTTTCTATAAATGCATGAAATTGCCTGTTTTGTTACTGCAAAGTAGTACTTTTGGCTAAAATTAAAAGGTGTTTCAAGGTGCCGGTGTTCTAGAGGTGTGGTTGGATTTTTTTTTTACCTACGCTTGGGCCCAACATGGGGAATTTATAAACACTTTTTTGCTTCATTGACTACTATGGAGGAATACGTTAATGCGAACACAACATTAAGTTCGGCTTTTGCGCGCATCGGGTTCTCATGAGCGAAAACTATTTACTTTCAACTTGTAATACGAGCACTACCCAACGTGTGCAAAAAGCTTACTTCTAGTGTAGTTAGCTTGCGAGCGGAAGTGTTAATTACTGCTCCACTTGTAATCTGGCCCTATATTGGGCTTGTGAATTATATCATCTCACGGTTGTATCTCACTGTTTCAAAGCTGGTAAGAGTATTCGCACATGTTAGAATGGACTATCTTATAAAGGGACTTTTTTGTTTGTTCTAATTAGTTTGTGCTATAAGGATGTGAAGATGTTTTTCACAGTTGAACATGTTCTATGCGATAAGAAGAAAACGGGTAGAAGATAGATGTATCTCCACTGACTTGTAACCTGAAGGCTATAATGGAGGGTGGGTACAAATCTTTATAAAATTTTGCAGTGACCATTTTCCCTAATACACTAATTTCACAAATGGGCTTATTGAATCTAGGCCATTAATTTGTGGAATAAGCTTAACATAATGGTATATTTATGTCATTATTTTATTTTATATATTTATATTTCTGTATGAGGTATACTTAAAATATCTACCTAGAGATTACTCTCTGGGTGAGAGAGGTTGTTCTAAATACCTTAAAGGGACAGTGAAGTCAACATTAAAGTTTCATCATTTAGAAAGATCATAAATTTTTTTGTCCTCTCGGTATCCTTTGAAGAGTAAACATTGATAGACTGAGGAGCAATTTGAACACCACGGGTGAGCTAACAATATAGCAGGCGGACAGACATCGCCGCAATTCAACCCGATCGAGTACGATCGGGTTGATTGACAGCTCCTGAGTCAGCAGGGGGCGGCGTTGCACCAGCAGCTCATTGCTCTCCGTATTCAGCGAGGTCTGGCGGACCTGATCCGCACTGTCGGATCAGGTTCGCCAGACCTTGTTAAATATAGGCCTATATGTTTAACCCCTTTACAGTATTTATACACATAGTAATATGCAAACAATAGTGCAATAATACAATGCTCTCATCTTCTTTTTGAACGTTGATGTCCCTTTATATAAGGAGATTCAGGGCCAGATTGCAAGTGGAGCGCTAAATATCGATTTCAAGAAAGTGATATTTGAGCTCCACTGTGTAATACCAGCAGACGCAAATGTGCTCTGGTATTATAAGTTAACAGCAATACGAACACAAGCTCGTGTTAGCATTGCTGGGAAGCATTGAGCTCACGGGAGCGCGCTTCCATAGGCTCCAATGGGAGCCTTGTTCTGATGCTGATGATGGCATCAGAACCTAAGCGCAGCGAAGGGGGTAATTAGCGCAGTGATTGCAGCATTTGTAAATATATATGAATATGACTATCTACTTATATATTTATGTGTTTATATGTGTATATACACATATTAACACAAAATGTATATAAGCATAAACATATATATTTACTGGGAACACACAGTTACCATAAACTGCAATATAAAGGCACTTTTCAGTGCCGTTTTTTTCTAACATCCCACTCTCACCAACTTTAGACACCAAAAACTGCCTAGTACAGTTGTTTTTTATTTTTTAAAAAGCTACATTTTTTTAATACAAAACTATAATGCCCTCTATTTTGAGGGCATTTGGGGCACTTTTCGAAAATTAACCAGAGATTGGATCTCTGGTTCATTTTCTGATCGCTAATTGCTACTGCGAGCTCACAGCAGCAATAACCAGCCACTTGTAATGGCAAGTTAATTATCACGTGCCCGCATATGGGCAAATTTGCCTGATTGCAGGCCCACAATAATTTAGCACTCCACTTCTAATCTAGCGCTAAATGTTACGTTTTTAATATTTCTTTAAATGATTCTTCAAGACTTGAGATAACATTTCAAAACGGATGTAAACTAAATTAATTTTGTATAAAGGGAAATGATTACAATGTTAATTTAAACATATATTTTAATTTGTGTAAATAGACAAGACAATGTGGGCTTGTAAAACATATCCTTTCCGTTGAAATATTCTTCCCTTTACTACATTTTAACGGGTTAAGATTTTTCAGTTTTACTAACCCTCCACCGCTAAAGGTTGATTCTTTATCTTATTTTTTGCTTCCATAACTCCACAGCATGATAAATGGTTGGAATTTACTGAACACGTTAGCTGTCATGTATCAAACACATTGTGGGTCATTTATCACATACTATAGATCAAGGTGACTTTCATACAAGTTAACTGAAAGACAGACTGCCCGCTAGTCTCTAAGGAATAAACTTTCTTATTCCAACTCGACAAACCCAAGGCCAACCTTATGTTCTCAATGATTAATGTCTGTGCACATTATAATTAATTGAACACACAACAATTACATTTTCTAATTACTTTGCTGTAATGTTCAACCAGCTGCAAATTTAAACTCAAATTTTAATTGTAAAACAGATTATTTATGACTGCTGACACCAACTTCTTACATATGGGGCAATCAAACTAATTAACCTTTGCTTGTAAAAAGGCTTTTGTAAAAACGTAATCTGACCAACACTGGTCAAGAGGCCAATTATATCTTATAGAAAACCCCTTGATTACCCCTCAGCAAATTTATCTTGTTTACGCTTCAACCTAATTTGAAGATTTTAGATATTCTTGGCGTGCTCCTTTTTTGTGCATTCTTATATGGAATTCATGTAAGTGACAAGCAGAACATTTCATTTTATTAGTCATTTCTGGATTTTAAATTGCACTGCTATAGCCTTCAGTATTTTTGACACTTGATTGATTTTCTTTATTTTGAGGGTCACAAAACAAATTTATATTTATAAGGATAGTGCAATGTTAATTTAAATTCTATACACAGGCATCTGTAAGAATTTTCAGGGGGAGGGGGCATATAAATGAAAATGTCCCAACCATAATAACAATGCAGAGAAATAAAGACAACATATAGTCATAGTTTTAAAATGAAAATACTGAGAAGATTAAATAATTTACATTTTGTTAACAACAATAGCCTAGATTACGAGTTTTGCGTTAAAGGCTGTGCAGTGCTAACGAGCAGTTTTCCCTCACCACTCACTTACATGCAGCACTGGTATTAAGAGTTTTCAGAAATCCGTCGTTAAAAGGCAAGAAGTGAGCGTTGAGCAAAATTTTGCTCATTACCGCACTCCAATACCAGCGCTGCTTAAGTCAGCGGTGAGCTGGTGTAACGTGTTCGTGCACGATTTCCCCACAGGAATCAACGGGGAGAGCCAGCTGAAAAAAAGTCTAACACCTGCAAAAAAGCAGCGTAAAACTCCTTAACGTAGCCCCATTGATTCCTATGGGGTAATAAAATTTATGTTTACACCTAACACCCTAACATGAACCCCGAGTCTAAACACCCCTAATCTTACACTTATTAACCCCTAATCTGCCGCCCACAATATTGCCGCCACCTACATTATAATTATTAACCCCTAATCTGCCGCTCCGGACACCGCCGCCACCTACATTATACTTATGAACCCCTAATCTGCTGCCCCCAACATCGCCGACACCTACATTATATTTATTAACCCCTAATCTGCCGCCGCCAATGTCGCTGCCACCTACCTACACTTATTAACCCCTAATCTGCCGCCCCCAAAGTCGCCACCACTATAATAAACATATTAACCCCTAAACCGCCGCACTCCCACCTCACAAACATTAGTTAAATATTATTAACCCCTAATCTGCCATCCCTAACATCGCCACAACCTACCTACATTTATTAACCCCTAATCTGCCGCCCCCAACGTCGCCGCCACTATATTAAAGTTATTAACCCCTAAACCTGTCTAACCCTAAACCTAACACCCCCTAACTTAAATATAATTTAAATAAACCAAATTAAATATTACTATCATTAACTAAATTATTCCTATTTAAAACTAAATACTTACCTGTAAAATAAACCCTAAGATAACTACAATATAACTAATAGTTACATTGTAGCTAGTTTAGGATTTATTTTTATTTTACAGGCAAGTTTGTATTTATTTTAACTAGGTAGAATAGTTATTAAATAGTCATTAACTATTTAATAACTACCTAGTTAAAATAAAGACAAATTTACATGTAAAATAAAACCTAACCTAAATTACACTAACACCTAACACTACACTATAATTAAATAAATTAACTAAATTAAATACAATTACCTACATTAAATTAGCTAAAGTACCAAAAAAACAAACACTAAATTACAGAAAATAATAAACAAATTACAGAAATTTAAACTAATTACACCTAATCAAATAGCCCTATTAAAATAAAAAAGCCCCCTCAAAATAAAAAAAACCCTAGCCTAAACTAAACTACCAATAGCCCTTAAAAGGGCCTTTTGCGGGGCATTGCCCCAAAGTAATCAGCTCTTTTACCTGTAAAAAAAAATACAAACAACCCCCCCAACAGTAAAACCCACCACCCACACAACCAACCCCCCCAAATAAAATACTATCTAAAAAAACCTAAGCTCCCCATTGCCCTGAAAAGGGCATTTGGATGGGCATTGCCCTTAAAAGGGCAGTTAGCTCTTTTGCGGCCTAAACCCTAAACCTGTCTAACCCTAAACCTAACACCCCCTAACTTAAATATAATTTAAATAAACCAAATTAAATATTACTATCATTAACTAAATTATTCCTATTTAAAACTAAATACTTACCTGTAAAATAAACCCTAAGATAACTACAATATAACTAATAGTTACATTGTAGCTAGTTTAGGATTTATTTTTATTTTACAGGCAAGTTTGTATTTATTTTAACTAGGTAGAATAGTTATTAAATAGTCATTAACTATTTAATAACTACCTAGTTAAAATAAAGACAAATTTACACGTAAAATAAAACCTAACCTAAATTACACTAACACCTAACACTACACTATAATTAAATAAATTAACTAAATTAAATACAATTACCTACATTAAATTAGCTAAAGTACCAAAAAAACAAACACTAAATTACAGAAAATAATAAACAAATTACAGAAATTTAAACTAATTACACCTAATCTAATAGCCCTATTAAAATAAAAAAGCCCCCTCAAAATAAAAAAACCCCTAGCCTAAACTAAACTACCAATAGCCCTTAAAAGGGCCTTTTGCGGGGCATTGCCCCAAAGTAATCAGCTCTTTTACCTGTAAAAAAAAATACAAACAACCCCCCCAACAGTAAAACACACCACCCACACAACCAACCCCCCCAAATAAAATACTATCTAAAAAAACCTAAGCTCCCCATTGCCCTGAAAAGGGCATTTGGATGGGCATTGCCCTTAAAAGGGCAGTTAGCTCTTTTGCGGCCTAAACCCTAAACCTGTCTAACCCTAAACCTAACACCCCCTAACTTAAATATAATTTAAATAAACCAAATTAAATATTACTATCATTAACTAAATTATTCCTATTTAAAACTAAATACTTACCTGTAAAATAAACCCTAAGATAACTACAATATAACTAATAGTTACATTGTAGCTAGTTTAGGATTTATTTTTATTTTACAGGCAAGTTTGTATTTATTTTAACTAGGTAGAATAGTTATTAAATAGTCATTAACTATTTAATAACTACCTAGTTAAAATAAAGACAAATTTACACGTAAAATAAAACCTAACCTAAATTACACTAACACCTAACACTACACTATAATTAAATAAATTAACTAAATTAAATACAATTACCTACATTAAATTAGCTAAAGTACCAAAAAAACAAACACTAAATTACAGAAAATAATAAACAAATTACAGAAATTTAAACTAATTACACCTAATCTAATAGCCCTATTAAAATAAAAAAGCCCCCTCAAAATAAAAAACCCCCTAGCCTAAACTAAACTACCAATAGCCCTTAAAAGGGCCTTTTGCGGGGCATTGCCCCAAAGTAATCAGCTCTTTTACCTGTAAAAAAAAATACAAACAACCCCCCCAACAGTAAAACCCACCACCCACACAACCAACCCCCCCAAATAAAATACTATCTAAAAAAACCTAAGCTCCCCATTGCCCTGAAAAGGGCATTTGGATGGGCATTGCCCTTAAAAGGGCAGTTAGCTCTTTTGCGGCCCAAACCCTAATCTAAAAAAAAACCCCACCCAATACACCCTTAAAAAAACTTAACACTAACCCCCTGAAGTTCGACTTACTGTTCTGAAGACCGGACATCCATCCTCAAGGAAACGGCAGAAGTCTTCATCCAAGCCGGGCCGAAGTCCTCAACAAAGCCGGGAGAAGTCTTCATCCAAGCCGGGTGAAGTGGTCCTCCAGACGGGCAGAAGTCTTCATCCAGACGGCATCTTCTATCTTTATCCATCCGACGCGGAGCGGCTCCATCTTCAAGACATCCGGCATGGAGCATCCTCTTCAAATGACGGCTTCTTACTGAATGATGGTTCCTTTAAGTGACGTCATCCAAGATGGCGTCCCTTAGATTCCGATTGGCTGATAGAATTCTATCAGCCAATTGGAATTAAGGTATAAAATATCCTATTGGCGGATGTAATCAGCCAATAGGATTGAGCTTGCATTCTATTGGCTGATTGGAACAGCCAATAGAATGTGAGCTCAATCCTATTGGCTGATTGGATGGATGAAGATAGAAGATGCCGTCTAGATGAAGACTTCTGCAGGCTTGGATGAAGACTTCGGCCGCTTTAATGAGGACTTCTCCCAGCTTCTTGGAGGATGGATGTCGGAATCTTCAAAACTGTAAGTAAATCTTCTGGGGTTAGTGTTAGGATTTTTTAAGGGTGTATTGGGTGGGTTTTAGTTTTAGATTAGGACTTGGGCTGCAATAGAGCTAAATGCCCTTTTAGGGGAATTCCCATCCAAATGCCCTTTTCAGGGCAATGGGGAGCTTAGGTTTTTTAGTTAGCTTTTTATTTGGGGGGTTGGTTGCGTGGGTGGTGGGTTTTACTGTTGGGGTGGGGGTTGTTTGCATTTTTTTTTTTACAGGTAAAAGAGCTGATTTCTTTGGGGCAATGCTTCGCAAAAGGCCCTTTTAAGGGCTATTGGTAGTTTAGTTTAGGCTAAGGTTTCTTTATTTTGGGGGGGCTTTTTTATTTTGATAAGGCTATTAGATTCGGTTTAATTAGTTTAAGTATCTTGTAATTTGTTTATTATTTTCTGTAATTTAGTGTTTTTGTACTTTAGCTAATTTAATTTATTTAATTGTATTTAATTTAGTTAATGTATTTAATTATAGTGTAGTGTTAGGTGTTATTGTAACTTAGGTTAGGTTTTATTTTACAGGTACTTTTGTATTTATTTTAGCTAGGTAGTTATTAAATAGTTAATAACTATTTAATAACTATTCTACCTAGTTAAAATAAATACAAACTTGACTGTAAAATAAAAATAAACCCTAAGATAGATACAATTTAACTATTAGTTATATTGTAGCTAGCTTATGATTTATTTTACAGGTAAGTATTTAGTTTAAAATCAGAATTATTTAGGTAATAATATTATTTTTTATTTATATTTATTGCAATTATATTTAAGTTAGGGGGTGTTAGGTTTAGGGGTTAATACATTTAGTATAGTGGCGGCGACATTGGGGGCGGCAGATTAGGGGTTAATAAATGTAGGTAGGTGGCGGCGATGTTAGGGACGGCAGATTAGGGGTTAATAATATTTAACTAATGTTTGCGAGGCGGGAGTGTGGCGGTTTAGGGGTTAATATGTTTATTATAGTGGCAGCGACGTTGGGGGCGGCAGATTAGGGGTAATAAGTGTAGGTAGGTTGCGGCGACATTGGGGACGGCAGATTAAGGGTTATTAAATATAATGTAGGTGTCGTCGATGTTGGGGCAGCAGATTAGGGGTTCATATGTATAATATAGGTGGCGGCGGTGTCCGGAGCGGCAGATTAGGGGTTAATAAATATAATGCAGGTGTCGGCGATATTGTGGGCGGCAGATTAGGGGTTAATAAGTGTAAGATTAGGGGTGTTTAGACTCGGGGTTCATGTTAGGATGTTAGGTGTAAACATAAATTTTATTTCCCCATAGGAATCAATGGGGCTGCGTTACTGAGTTTTACGCTGCTTTTTTGCAGGTGTTAGACTTTTTCACAGCCGGCTCTCCCCGTTGATTCCTAAGGGGAAATCGTGCACGAGCACGTACGATCAGCTCACCGCTGACTTAAGCAGCGCTGGTAATGGACGCTCATTCATTAGCAAAAATGTTTCTAGTAAAAATGATTACTGTTTTTCTGTGGCATACTCACAAATCCTGTGAAGGCCTGTGCACCAGTATTCAAACATCTCACCTTCTACATAATAAAATAAAAATCATGACTAAAGCAGAAATGTAGTTTAGCAATTCGGTTCTTACCATATTTCCTTTTATTTTACAGTAATTTGATCTTCTTAAAAAGGATTTCAATCTTATCTTTGTCATCAGGAAAAGTATGTCATTCCATCATGTTTATTGGAAACTAATATCATGTGCACAGGTTTTTACAGAAAACAGAAGTCCCAAAAATTGTGTTTTCCTTTATTCCAATTCACAATATCTAGAGCCTTGTGTCTTCAATTTCTTCCAGTAATAGATATTCTACTATTCTATACAGCACAGTTTGAAACTTTTGCACATATTTTTACCCTCTGAATTTAGCAATTTCAGGATTAACAGTATGAGAGCTATTATTATCCCATTATAGCGTTCTTGATTTTAGATGAAATTCTCACCAAATCATAAAACAAGGTTGAAAAAATAAAAATAATAAATATTTTTAACATTGTGAAAGTTTAACAACATCTTGGAGCAAACATGCCCAGTTTATCCATAATATCCATATAAAAATAACATTCAGACATCAGAAACACCTCTCTTTCCAATTGCAATACACACATATGGACACCATTATTGTTCCATATATATATACACATTTATTTGAAACATCAGATGAGAATTTTGGAAAGATTGGAATAAACCCCTGTATGTTTTGTTAGACAAATATGTATTGTTTTGCACTCCCAGGGCTCACCCTTGGAAAGCCTCTTAAATTTTGTTTTCCTTGATGTCTTTTTTAACCAATCAATGTACACCGTATAGGAGGATCAGGGTTCTGCAATCCATATGATACACTCCAATCTCTCTGATTGCAGTGGAAACACTTCAATTCAGAGCTACATTACAGAAAAAGCAGGCAAAATACATAATGAAAGTGCATTGCTAAGTTATTATTATTATCGGTTATTTGTAGAGCGCCAACAGATTCCGCAGCGCTATAAACATAGGTGATATACAAGGTAGCCATTATAGGGATCAAATGGGTAGAGGGCTCTGTCTAGAGTCACACTGTTGCAGTCAGCTCTTGTGAAGGTTATCTGCAAGCAGTTGGGCTCTTAGGCTTACATTCTAAGGGGGTTTATGGGGGATAGCAATAAAGGAGAGGAACTGGTATTAGGAAAGGTTAGTGTATGCTCTATGCATTCCTGAACAGAAGAGTCTTTAGGGAGTGCTTGAAGCTTTCAAAACTAGGGGAGTGTCTTGTGGAGTGAGGCAGAGAGTTCCACAAGATGGGAGCCAGTCTGGAGAAGTCCTGTAAACAGGAATGTGAGGAGGTAACAAGAGAGGAGGAGAGTAGGAAGTTGTGAGCAGAGCAAAGGGGACGGGAGGGAGAGTATCTGGAGACAAGGTCTGAGATATAGGGAGGAGCAATGCAGTTGAGGGCTTTGTATTTCAGAGTCAGAATTTTGTGTTTAATCTTGGAGGCAAGAGGAAGCTAGTGAAGGGACTGACAGAGAGGTGCAGCAGATGAAGAGTGATGTGTAAGGAAGATGAAAACAAAACAAAAATGTGATAGTGCACAAAAGGATATATATGCAATGTCCTAAATCAGGCAATCACTGTGGGTCTTTCCAGGTAAACCTCAGAGAAAAATGAAAACACATATAAGCATGTTACTCACATATTCTAGAGCTTCAAAATCAAGCTCTAGATTTTCAGGCACAGGAATACTCCAAAATAGGAGACACAGACAAAGGAAATAACTCAGGAAATAACTCAGAAGTGGATAAAAGAATATAACAATTTATTATAAAATCAGGAGGTCAAAAGGAATACATATGAGACTGTCCTAAATCAAACAACCACTGCAAAGACCGTGTTTTCACAATGTCTAATGAATACTGTTATCGGTTCAGTATGGTACAAGACTCCGCCTTTCGTGTGAGGTCACTCTGTTCCGACGTACATTTCGCCAATCAAAGCTTGATAACATCATTCATTAGACATTGTGAAAACAATTTTGTCTCCTATTTTGGAGTATTCCTGTGCCTGAAAATCTAGAGCTTGATTTTGAAGCTCTAGAGTATGTACTCTTTGTCTTCTTTTAAACAAAGTTACAGTCACAGGACTTCACTATATGTGTTTTCTTTTTCCCCCTGAGGTTCACCTGGAAAGACCCACAGTGATTGCCTGATTTGGGACATTTCATATATATCCTTTTGTGCACTATCACATTTTTGTTTTGTTTTGTATTCTATTGGATTGTGATTTGAGCAAGTTTATATTTTGTTTTGTTTCACTGTGTAAGGAAGATGAGCCTGGCAGAGGCATTCATTATGGATTGTAAAGGAGTTAAATGGCAGCTAGGGAGACCAGAGAGGACGGAGTTGCAGTAGTCAAGGCGGGAAAGGATGAGAGAGTGGATTAAAATCTTAGTTGTGTCTTGTGTAAGGAAATGTCTTATTTTAGAGATGTTTTTAAGGTGGAAGCAGCAGGATTTAACCAAGGCCTGAATTTGAGGAGTGAAAGAAAGATCTGAGTCAAGTGTGACTCCAAGACATCGGGCATGCGAGGTAGGGGTAATGATAGAGTTGTCGACAGTTATAGTGAGATAGGGGTGGAGATTTTAGAAGAAGGGTGGAAGATAAGGAGCTCAGTTTTGGAGAGATTTAGCTTAAGATAGTGAGAGGAAATCCAGGAAGAGATGTGAGAAAGACAGTTAGTGACATGGGTTAGCAAGGAAGGAGATAGGTCTGGAGCAGAGATGTAGATTTGAGTGTCGCCGGCATACAAATGCTATTGAAACCCATGGGACTTTATCAGGGAACCTAATGATGACATGTAGATTGAGAAGAGAAGGGGACGAAGGACAGAGCCTTGTGGTACCCCAACAGAAAGTGGTAACGGGGCAGAGGAAGCCCCAGAGAAGGCTACACTAAAGGTACGGTTAGACAGGTAGGAAGAGAACCACGAGAGGGCTGTGTCACAAATGCCAAAGGATTGGAGGGTTTGGAGCAAAAGAGATTGGTCAACAGTATCGAAGGCTGCAGACAGATCAAGGATGATAAGCAGAGAGAAGTGCCCTTTGGATTTTTCTGTAAATAGGTTGTTGGTAACCTTAATGATTGCTGTCTCTGTGGAGTGATGGGGTGAAATCCAGATTGCAGTGGGTCAAGGAGGGAGTGTAATGCAGTGATTTGCAACTTTTTTTTTGCTGTGGCACACATTTTTACATTAAAAAAATCCTGTGGCACACCACCATCCCAAAATTTAACAAAATCACACATTGTAGCCTAATACAGGATATTTATACAGTATATATATATATATATATATATATATATATACACACTGTACTGTGCTGTCATGCCATGCCTCCTACATGACATTCATTCACAAACAATCATAATCATTGTCTGTGAATGAATGTCAATGTCATGGTTGTAAATGATGCCTGATGAGCCTGTCACATACCTCTCAATATTTCAAAATTTGAAAGAGGGACACCCCCGCACTGTTGTCAGTCTGCCGCGGCACACCTGAGGATCTCTCACGGCACACTAGTGTGCCACGGCACACTGGTTGAAAAACACTGGTGTAATGTAAGAAAATGGGATAGGCGTGCATGTACTAGCTTTTTAAGAAGCTTTGAGGCAAGAGGGAGTAGGTAAATAGGGCGGTAGTTGGATGGGGAGGTTAGATCTAGAGAAGGTTTTTTGAGGTTAGGTGCATGTTTTAAAAATGAGGGAAATATACCAGTGCCGAGGGAGAGGTTGAAAATGTGTGTGAGTATAGGGGTAAGGGTAGAAGTGAGAGAGGGGAGTAGCTGTGAGGGGATGGGGTCGAGGGGACAGGTAGTGAGGTGAGAGCGCAGTATAAGTGCAGAAACTTCTTCCTCAGTAGCAGGGGCGAAAGAGCTATATATGGCTATGTGGGTTTTGGGTAATTGCAAGCTTTTGAGGGAGTGAGAGGCTGGAAGCATGTTGAGAGCTGATTTCATTTCTGATGGAATCGATTTTGTTATTGAAGTGGCTGGCAAAATCATGAGCTGACAGAGAAGTTGTATTAGGAGGTGGTGATGAGTGGAGAAGAGTTTTGAAAGTGGAGCACAGAAGTTTTGGGTTTGAAGAAAGGGTGGAGATAAGAGTATAGAAGTATAGAAGTAGTGTTGCTTAGAAAGATTAAGGGCAGAGTAGTAGGAGTTCAAGATGAACTTGTAGTGAAGAAAGTCAGCTGAACTCTGAGATTTTCTCCAGTGCCGCTCAGCAGTACGGGAACATGTGCATAGGTACCGTTTCAGAGGAGTATTCCAGGGCTGAGGGTGAGTTTGTGATTTCGAGCTATGGTAGGTGGGGCCAGATTGTCAAGGACCAATGTAAGGATGGAATTATAGTGGCAGATTGGTCAGGGCAGGAAAAGGAGGAGATGGATGTTGCTGATCTAATGACATAATGTTTCTGTGAAGTTTGGTGTGAGGGGTAGAAGGAGGGAGAGTAGTAGGGAGGGATGAGATGTTGCAAGTGAGGAGATGATGGTCAGAAATAGGAAAAGGGGAGTTTGTGAAGTTTGAAATAGTGCATCGATAGCTAAAGATCAGATCAAGGGAGTAACCATCTTTCTGAGAGGGAGAGTCAGTCCATTGTGACAGACTGAAAGAGGAAGAGAGTTGCAGAAGTTGTTTTGCAGAGGAGGCAGTGGGATTGTCAAGAGTGATGTTGAAGTCACCAAGAATGAGGGCAGGAGTGTCTGAGGAAAGGAAATAAGGTAGCCAGGCAGCAAAATGATCTAGAAATTGAGTTGAGGAGCTAGGGCGGCGGTATATTACTGCAACATGTATAGTGAGGGGAGAGAATAAGCTAATCGTGGGTTTCGAATAAGGAAAATGTGAGGGAAGAGATGGGTTGTATTTGTTGAAAGGTGCAATTGGAGGAAGTAAAATACCTATACCACCTCCTTGTCTGTTACCAGACCTAGGAGTATGGCTGAAGTGGAGACCCCCGTGTGACAATGCAGCAGTGGATGCTGTGTCTAAAGGAGAGAGCCAAGTTTCTGTGAGAGGGAGTTGAGGGAGTGTGAGATAAAGAGGTCATGGATGGAAGTGAGCTTGTTGCAAACAGAGCGAGAGTTCCAGAGTGCACAAGTGAAGGGGGTAGTGGCTTTAGGTACAAGAGAATTGTGAGTAAGGTTGGCAGAGTTTTGTTTTCCGAGTCTGTGGAAAGGTACACATGGATGTGCACGGCTAGGAAGTTGTTGAGGACCAGGTTAAGGGGAGATGTCACCAGCAGCTAATATGAGCAAGAGGGAGAGTGATATGAGGTGAGATGCAGATTTGCAGTAGTGAGACTGTTTTGGGATGAGGTGCAGGGGGGAGAGAGGGAGTCTAGGAATATGTGAAGTTCATGAGTACAAAAGAAAGGTGAGTTTAAGAGAAATTGACTAATGATAATGAACAGAGCAGGTGATGAGGGGGGAGGAGTAATTGAATAAAGTAGTTTGTTATAGAAGCAAGAGGTAGCAAAAAGGAATATGAATATATTGAGCATTTTTACAAAAATGGGAACCAATTAAACACATAAAACAACACCATGAAAAAAGTGTGAAACTACGCAATATCCTGTGAATGTGAATACATGTAAATGCCTAGGGAGTTTACGTGAAACACAGGAAATAACTATTGTCATTAAATTTTTCTTTCCTTTTCTTTTGTGTTCTGTATTTCCATGTATACTATTTACAGCTCTTTGTCAGAAATCTATCTAAAAATGTTTTAGAAACTTTTGTGTATAATGCTTTTTATTACCTACATCTGGTGCAATTCAGTTGTCTCAGGAGAGTGATCTTTATGGGCCAAACTGTCAACACAGGCGATGGAAGACTGTGCCCTCTATTAAGACACAGACCTGAGGTAAATTACAGTTGACACTCTACTAGGATATATCAAGCAATGTGTTGGCTGTTTTTAATGTTACTGGGTGTCCAAATATAACAGACATGTCATGTTTGGTATTAAAAAAAAAATCACAATGGGATTTATCATAAGTGTACGGGTACTGGATACAGCTAAATAAAATTGTTATCATATAATGTCAGCCAGGGCTTGGTAATTCATATCCTACCATCAAAAGGGGTGGCCACTTTCCTTGCACACTTTGCAAGAGCCCTGGCCAGAAACCTGACTTGAGAAAAAATATATTTAATGATGAATTCAGCTAAACAATATTGTCATTCTACTTGGGATTCTGTGGACAACAGCATAAGTGACCAGATTTGTAGCCATGTTCCATTGGCACAGATATCTATCCTAGTACAGTATTAGGTTGTATTATTTTACTCCTTTTTTATTTTAAGCTGCTTGCTTTGTGTGTAATTGTGATTAATTCTTTTTATATATATATATATATATATATATATATATATATATATATATATATATATATATATATATATATATATATATATATATATATAAAAATAGAGAGAAGAGCACTCACAGGAACTAACAACCAGCTCAATACTATTGTTAGCCTGTTCTATGGTGATTTACCACCTGGGTGCAGCTTCTTTTTAGCCCAGAAATGATTTTCACAGAGTAGAACTTTCCTGTAAAATATCAGTCTGATTCTGCCTTTTACAGTCAGTCCAGCGCTGAAATACCAGGCAATTCTTCTCTGAACAAGAAACATAGCAACCCCAGACAATCATTTGGCCTTCATTGAGCCTAGTCAGTGAGGTGTAGCCACATTCCTCTAAGCACACTGAGCAAGGAGTCCTCATCTGGTTGCCCCTTTTTCCCCATAGGGAGACTAAATACACATAGAGAGAAGAGCACTCACAGGAACGAACAACCGGCTCAATACCAATATACCATTGTTATCCTGTTCTATGATAATTTACCACCTGAGTGCAGCTTCTTTTTAGCCCAGAAATGATTTTCACAGAGTAGAACTTTCCTGTAAAATATCAGTCTGATTCTGCCTTTTACAATCATTCCAGCACTAAAATACCAGGCAATTCTTCTCTGTACAAGAAACATAGCAACCCCAGACAATCATTTGGCCTTCATTGAGCCTAGTCAGTGAGGTGTAGCCACATTCCACTAAGCACACTGAGCAAGGAGTCCTCATCTGGTTGCCCCTTTTTTCCAATAGGGAGACTAAATAAACATAGAGAGAAGAGCACTCACAGGAATGAACAACCTGCTCAATACCATTTTTAGTCTGTTCTATGGCGATTTACCACCTGGGTGCAGCTTCTTTTTAACCCAGTAATGCTTTTCAAAGAGTATGGCTACACCTCACTATGAGGCCCAAAACGATCGTCTGGGGTTGCTGCGTTCCTTGTTTGGAGAGGAATTGCCTGGTATTTCGGCGCTGGACTGATCGTTATAGGCGGGATCAGACTGATATACTACAGAAAAGTTCTACTCTGTGAAAAGCATTACTGGGCTAAAAGAAGCTGCTCCCAGTTGGTAAATTGTCATAGAACAGGCTAACAATGGTATTGAGCTAGTTGTTTGTTCCCGTGAGTGCGCTTCTCTCTGTATGTATTTACTCTCCCTAAGGGAAAAAGGGGAAACCAGATGTGGACTCCTTGCTCAGTGTGCTTAGAGGAATGTGGTTATACCTCACTGACAATGCCCAATGAAGGCCATAATGATCATCTGGGGTTGCTGTGTTCCTTGTTCAGAGAGGAATTGTCTGATATTTTGGCGCTGGATTGACAGTAATAGGCAGGATCAGACTGATATACTACAGGAAAGTTCTACTCTGTGAAAAGCATTACTTGTCTAAAAGAAGCTGCACCCAGGTGGTGAATCACCGTAGAACAGGCTAACAATGGTATTGAGCTCGTAGTTCGTTCCTGTGAGTGTGCTTCTCTCTGTGTATATATATATATATATATATACACACACAGGGCTCAAAATTTCAGGTTCTAAGCTACTAGTCAGGTTACTCACCACTTCTAATCCCACCCACACCACACCCACTACTTTACCCCCTCTTTGCATATAGTTAGCTATTGTGAAACATTTTGTAATATTGTTTTTATTTTATACTATAACTAAATAATGCTACATACAGTGATCACAATGTCACTTATATTACTAGCAGTGTCTAACAATGAAAAACTGTCAAAATGCACTGAGATAAGAGGCAGCCTTCAAGGGCTTAGACATTAGCATATAAGCCTACCTAGGTTTAACTTTCAGCAAAGAATACCAAGAGAACAAAGCAAATGTGATCATTGATAAAAGTAAATGGGAAAGTTGTTTAAAATCGCATGCCCTATCTGATTTATGAAAGTTACAATTTGACTTGACTGTCCTTGTGCTGCCTTTGTCTAGTATCTGAACCACGTTACTGAAGAGGCAATTTATAATAGTATTGTGTTTTTAGATTGACTTTTGATACATTGGGCCCCATTTATCAAGCTTTGGGGCCCCAGTATTTGCCTGTGTTTTACCTCTCATTCACCTAAAATGCGTTGAAATGAAATCATCCCGATTGGATCAGGATGATTGACAGCCCCTGTTTGCGGCCGATTGGCCTCCACGGAGCAGTGGATGGAATCGCTCACGAGGCCTGGCAGACATGTTCACGGTAATGAATCATGTCTTCCCGACCTTTAATAAATGGAGCTAATTGTGTTTTGTGATTTTTAATCTATTAGTCTTGGGTTTTCGTTAGGAGTTCCCATATAATAATCCTAAAATGGTGTCAGCAGAGATATTTTAGCGGGAGTGGCATTAAAAAGGGAGTTTGGAATATTTTTCTGGGTCTAGTACAGACGAGAGAGTGATTAAACTTCGCACTAAAGGCTTGCCTGGAGTGGCTAGACTGTGATGAACTAGGGTCAGTTAACCCTTACTGTGACAAAATGGTGACTGTTGCAGGGTCATTTAACCCGCTATACATCACAGTTATGAAATTTGTTTTCTCCCATCTGACTGTAAATAAGATTTACTCCTTTTAGAAAATGTCCCCTATGTTATATGTAAGGTGTATGTGTGTCTGTGTTTGGGCGGCTCTGACATTAGCAAATATGCATTCAGAATAGGTGTCACCACTGGTAGTTTTACTACCATCTTATGCCTGGTGGCCCAAAACATTTTGTGAAAAGAAAACTTAATTTGAGCTAAAGGGATGTTTTAATACAAAAGGGACATACTCTAAATAGTTAGTGTATGTATTTTTTCATTAATGAAACCACAAAGGGGTTAAACGCATAGAGAAAATCCAGCATATCCCAAACAGGAAACCACCGGCCATTGTCAAGTATTTGCACATGCTACTTCCGATTGGCTCATGGGTGAGTTTCTTGTTGGGTGCTGAACTGCTGGCAGCTCCTGGGAAGTCATTTACCTATGTGTTTAACCTGCTTAGCTAAGGTCAGTAATGAAAACATAACAAATTAGAGCATCTCATTTTTGCATCAGAATGTCCCTTTAGCTCAGTAATCCAGCTCTATGGTGCAAAAGTACAGTATTTTAAAAAAAAGCAGAGAGCCCTGCTGGCAGTTTTCATTAAATATTTTAAAGTGGGCAGTAAGAAGCATCTTGTCTACCATAGGACAAATTACTTACAATTATAAATGTATTCAACTAAAAGCATAGCCAAAACAAGCTTTGTAAATTATAACTAAAGAGTTTTTGTAAAGTTTAAGATGAGGAAGTTGCCAGCATTTTGACAACTACCAATAAGCAAGTAATATCCAGGGTTCTGAACCAAAAATGGACTGGCTCCTAAGCTTTACATTCCTGCTTTTCAAATAAAGATAGCAAGAGAACAAAGAAAAAATATAATAGGAGTAAATTAGAAAGTTGCTTGACATTGCATGCTCTATTTGAATCATGAAAGAAAACAAAATTGGTTTAGTATCCTTTTAACTCTATTGAAAGTATTGATTTTCTATAAATGGTAAAGATCATTGCTGACAAAGTATAGTAATTTTGCTCATAAATATGGCTTTTAGGTTTATGTAAAATATAATATCTGATATGGGAAACCCAGCTTTATATCTGATTCATGAAAGTTTAATTTCAACTTTACTGTCCTAACAAAATATTAGTTAGCGTTTTAGGTAAAAAATTTATAGCAACATTTAAATTATGCATTCTTTATCATCAGTTTGCTCAGAATAGATCTTACCGCAGTTTGTGAATTCCTACAATCGTTTTTTTTTTTTCTAATTGAATGTATTATGTATGTTAGATTACTTTCTTTGGTGTCCATTTAGCTTCCAATAAATGTAGTAGGGATGAATATCACATAGGGATTCACAAGGTCCAGGGCTATGCAAAAGGCTAACCCCAAAAATGAATTAAAGGGACAGGGGCATCAAAATTATAAATTCATGATTCAGAAAGATCATGCAACAAAATAAAATCGAATTGCTTGTATTATTAAATATACTTCTTTCTCTTGGTATCCTTTGCTGAAAGTCAGCTGCTTTCTATTAAACCATACTGTGGTAGACACAGGTAGAGGGCATGTGTTTTGAACACTATACAGAAGCCTCTACATTCTGTAACAGAGTATTCTGGCAAGCAACTGATAAGAGATTATTGTATTCAAAGCATCTACAGAAAGAGCTCCGCCAGAGGTCCAGGAGCGGGCGGGACCATTACGCTATGGCAAGATTTTAGTAAGTGGGAAGGAGGGAGAGGATAATATGAGTTGGGAAAGGAATCTGGGAGGGGGTGGGGTATTGAGGGGGCAGCTACACTATGGAAAAAAATGTTTCATTTCAAATTTTTATAAAAACAAAGCCCAAGTTTTTTGCAAACTAGGTACTGGCAGACTGCGGCCATCTTAGGTACTGACAGCTAATAGGTAGAGGGGGGAGGGTTAGAAAGCTGTTTGGGGGGAGGGGATCAGGGAGGTTGGGGGGTAAGGGAGGATCCTACACTGAAGAAACAATATATTAAGAAAAAAGTGAAAAAAGCCTTTTATTTTAGTACTGGCAGACTTTCTGCCAGTACTTAAGATGGGGGTGACCTTTGGGGGGTGGGGGAGGAAAGAGAGCAGTTTGAGAGGGGTCAGGGTGGGATTATGGGGTGGGATGTGTAAGGTGGGAGGCTGATCTCTACACTAAAACTAATATTAACCCTACAAGCTACCTAATTAACCCCTTCACTGCTGGGTATATTACAAGTGTGGTGCGCAGCTGCATTTAGCTGCCTTCTAATTACCAAAAAGCAACGCCAAAGCCATATATGTCTGCTATTTCTGAACAAAGGGGATCCCAGAGAATCATTTACAACCATTTGTGCTATAATTGCACAAGCTGTTTGTAAATAATTTCAGTGAGAAACCTAAAGTTTGTGAAAAAGTTAATAATTTTTTTTATTGGATCGCAATTGGCGGTTGAATGGTGGCATGAAAAATACCAAAATAGCCGTAGATCAATACATTGGGTTGTCTACTAAAATATATATATATATATATATATATATACATACATGTGAAGGGTTATTCAGGTATTCCTGACAGATATTTATAAGTTTTACAATGTAACTATCGCTAATTTTGAAGAAAAAAAAAATGGTTAGGAAATAGCAAAGTGCTACTTGTACTTATTGCCCTATAACTTGCAAAAAAAGCAAAGAACATGTAAACATTGGGTATTTCTAAACTCAGGACAAAATTTAGAAACTATTTAGCATTGGTGTTTTTTGGTGGTTGTAGATGTGTAACAGATTTTGGGGGTCAAAGTTAGAAAAAGTGTTTTTTTTTATTTTTTTCATTATGTTTTATAAAAAAAGCAAAGTAAATTATATTATATGATGAAAATAATGGTATCTTTAGAAAGTCCATTTAATGGCGAAAAAAACGGTATATAATATGTGTGGGTACAGTAAATGAGTAAGAGGAAAATTACAGCTAAACACAAACACCGCAGAAATGTAAAAATTGAAAAATGGTCAGGTTACTAAGGGGTTAAAAAACCTTAATAATCAAACATAAATCCTTCAGCTGCAACTAATATTGTACTTACTAAAAATTATTTTGTAACCTATGTCTAATTAATGTGTCTAATTCTACACAAGTGCATGTATTTCAGAGCAAACATTCTCTTAATCTTTTGCTTTCTCTTTCATTTGCTATATGTCTTAGGAAGGGGAGGATACTCCCCAATATGTTGCAGATCAAAGTGTAAACACACACATATTCTTACTGATAGCCAGTGAGACTGAGATTTCCTTCAAAAAGAGAGATTTATTTTTTTTAGTCTTAAGAGGTACTGTCCATCCAAAAAAAATAAAAGGTGGATACCAGATAAAGCTAGAATTATATTGAACACTACATCAGAAGTTAGTGGTAGTTGCCTTTAGAAAGATTGTTATACTGCCATCTAGTGGCTACTATTATTATCTTTCTCATCTTTTGCAAAAGTATAACCTCACCAATATGTTTATAGTGCTGTTCAATGTTGCGAAACTGTCACAGTTAATAGTTATAGCATAAAAATCTCATAGGGAAGAGGAACTAATTAATATAATCAGGAACCTTTATAAGTCATTAAGCAAACACAGCTGGCTGCTGGGGTATAACCTTCTATGATTAGCAAAGTACAGATCTATAAATAATGAATTTTACTGATTTGTTCTTTCCTCATTAGTGCTATTTGCCTTGCATATTTTCGTGAAGTATTAATCAGTACTAATCAATTTGCTACGATGTCTAAGTTACATTTCCAACTGAGTGCAAATTATGTTCAGTCAAATACTTGAGACTGCTCTTAAGTTAAATGTTCTATTTTTAACTACAGGATAAAACTTACAGTTCTTTATATTTTGTCTTTTAAGGAATTGCTCAGAAATGCACAGCAATCAAGTATCACTTCTCGCAGCCTATTCGGCTACGGAATATTCCATTCAATTTGACCAGGGCAATTCAGCAAGATGAATGGCATCTTTTACGTAAGTAACAAAAATGAGAAATTACTAGGGAACTCTTCTAATTACACTGCATGTATGTTGTGTTGCTATAAAGTATCATATAAGCCAAGTTTAAACATTTTTAAAACAAATTAGCATCTTGTTTGCTGCAATTATTTTTCAATAGCGAAACTCCACCAACCACTTGCCTTGTTTGCAGGAGTCAATCCGGGCTTTAAAGGGACATGAAACCTAAAATGTTTGTTTGCTATTCAGACAGAGCATACAATTTTAAAAAAAATCTTTAAAATTTACTTCTATTACCAAATTTACTTAGCTCTCATGGTGTTCTTTGTTGAAAAGCATACCTAGGTAGCATGCCCTTTTCTGGGAGCAGTTTTGCATGAAGGTTTTTAACAATGTTGTTACACTATTAAACCAGCAGTGTTTGTATGACGTATAGCTTAAATTAAATTATTTGTGCAAAACTGCTGCCATATAGAGCTCCAGACTTACTTAGGTATGCAAAAATGATACCAAGAGAACAATTTTATAATTAACGTAAATTGTAAAGGTTTTGCTTAAATTGTACAGTCAAAACATAAAACAAAACGTGTTAGTTCCTTAAAGTGTATATGCAATAAAACACATTTTATAGCACATCTTTTTTTGTGCCAGAATCAAAGTCCCCTAACTCGCTTTTAAATTTGAAAATGCATCACTCTTGGTTTAGAAAAAAAAAAGAGGATCTATTCAGTAGATCATCTGTCACTCAAACAATGGTTTCTAAGAACAAAAATATAGCAAAATGTACAAACTTGGGATTTAAGGACTTAAAGAGGAGCATCCTCACTGAAACAGAAGTGCTGCTGTGCTTTTTGTGTTGTGCTTATAAGTTTGGGATTGGCAAAAAAATCGCAAAAGCTATTATAACGGAGGTTGGGCGTGCATCTTTAGCAAGTCATTCTAGAGGATTTAGAGCCTTTCTGTAAAGTAAATGTCATTGCATTTTCTGCAAGTGAATACAGCATGGCATATTATTATGACATATAAGACACATGCCAGTTAGAGGATTCGATCTGTAACCGTAATAGTAGTCCAAAAAAAAATAAATGAACCCTTGTGCAGACATCCTGTGCGCTTACAAACTATATTGTGCTGTAAATGCTTATACTCTTACATCCCTGGGCGTCCATTACATATAGAGCGTCGCCCGCAAAAAACGGCGATGCCGTTTTCTGCGCTGTTTTGGTATCACATATATACGGCGTAGCATACAAGTTACGCCCGTATATTTCACCCGTCGCTCGCAATTTTTACTCCCATAGGCTAACATGGGCCCGCGTCGTAAATCTGTATCCAATATCCAGCGCAAGGCCTTACGTGGCGAAAATGGAGAAATCTTACTCCATTTTTACCTCGCCATAAAAGGCAGCCACAGCAGGCCTCGCGCTGAGTATGGGAGCACCGTAACTCCCGAAAATGCCTGGAAAAATAAACTAACACCTAACACATGCGCAATGTCTATCTACCTGTCAACCGCAATCCCCCACCGCAATAACTAATAAAGTCTATTAACCCCTAAACCGCCATAGCCCACACACCGCAATAAACCGATTCTAGTATTAACTCCTAAACCGCCATAGCCCACACCGCAATTAACCTATTCTAGTATTAACCTCTAAACCGCCATAGCCCACATAGCCCATTAAATGTATTAACCCCTAATCTGCCGTCGCCAACACTATAATAAAGTTATTAACCCCTAAACCTAAGTCTAACCCTAACCCTAACACCCCCCTAACTTAAATATTATTTAAATAAATCTAAATAAAATTAATATTATTAACTAAATTATTCCTATTTAAAACTAAATACTTACCTATAAAATAAACCCTAAGATAGCTACAATATAATTAATAATTACATTGTAGCTATTTTAGGATTTATTTTTATTTTACAGGCAACTTTGTATTTATTTTAACTAGGTACAATACCTATTAAATAGCTAATAACTATTTAATAGCTACCTAGTTAAAATAACTACAAATTTACCTGTAAAATAAAACCTAACCTAAGTTACAATTACACCTAACACTACACTATCATTAAATTAATTTAATTAATTAACTACAATTACCTAAAATTAAATACAATTAAATAAAATAAACTATAGTACAAAAAAAACACACTAAATTACAGAAAATAAAAAAATACAAGAAGTTTAAACTAATTACACCTAATCTAAGCCCCATAATAAAATAAAAAAGCCCCCTAAAATAATAAAATTCCCTACCCTATACTAAATTACAAATAGCCCTTAAAAGGGCTTTTTGACGGGCATTGCCCCAAAGTAATCAGCTCTTTTACCTGTAAAAAAAGAAATACACCCCCCCCCAACATTAAAACCCACCACCCACACACCCAACCTTACTCTAAAACCCACCCAATCCCCCCTTAAAAAAACCTAACACTACCCCCTTGAAGATTACCCTACCTTGAGCCATCTTCACCCAACCGGGCAGAAGTCTTCATCCGATCCGGGCACAAGTGGTCCTCCAGCCGGGCACAAGTCTTCATCTGATCCAGGCAGAAGAGGTCCTCCAGCCGGGCAGAAGTCTTCATCCAAGCGGCATCTTCTATCTTCTTCCATACGACGAGGAGCGGCTCCATCTTGAAGTCTTAAAGACATCCAACGTGGAGCATCCTTCCTGGCCGAAGGACTAACGAGGAATGAAGGTTCCTTTAAATGACGTCATCCAAGATGGCGTCCCTTGAATTCCGATTGGCTGATAGAATTCTATCAGCCAATCGGAATTAAGGTAGGAAAAATCCTATTGGCTGATGCAATCAGCCAATCGGATTGAAGTTCAATCCGATTGGCTCATCCAATCAGCCAAAAGGATTGAGCTCGTATTCTATTGGCTGTTCCAGCACCAGACACGCTAATTCCATAACTGCATTGACCTGAACGTAAAAAATACTTGCCATGCTAGTATAATATCAGCTGGGTGGCAACCTAGGCATGTAATATAAGTGGCATATATTTAGTAAATTTCTCCTCTTAAAAAGACATAAATGAAAATGTGCATGGGTATATTTTGGACAGGAACATTTTTGCAACATACACAAATTGGTAAAATTGCTTCTTGTAAAAGCTGTCACTGTTTCAGCACCATATTTAAAATCATATTTTAAATGTAGCCACGAATCAGCAACACTACCCAGGTGCTGAACAAAAAATGGGTCGGCTCCTAAGCTTACATTCTTGCTTTTTCATATAAAGATACCAAGAGAATGAAGAACAATTGATAATAGGAGTGAACTAGAAAGTTGCTTAAAATTGCATGCTCTATCTGAATCATGAAAGTTTAATTTTGACTAGACTATTCCTTTAAGTGAAAGCTGTTTCAATTTAAACTAACAGGTAGTGTATGATTAAGTACAACTGAATCCTGTGACTTTACTGCTCATAGGCTACTATGGACTTTTTTACGTAAAAAAGAGCACTTCAGTTATTTTTTGTTTAAACCTTTTAAAACTGATATTAAATAAGGAAATGAATGCTTGCGCACAACTTATCCACTGGAATGCATATTAAATTTGCTTATTTAGGGCGTTAAGGGACACACTTCCTTATCAAAGGCACGTTCATTTAAGAAAAAAAAGCCAAATATGTTAAAACTTACAACTTAGATACAAAAATGAAAGAAAAAAAATGTCTTGGAAAGCTTCAGGAAATATTGAGAGGTATGATAAGCTGTCTCTTCTAGCTAATATACAGAAGGCAAAACATATTTACAGTCTGTCCAGTCTCTATAGCTTCAGCAATACCTGTTTTCTCTTGTAAGGTGTATCCAGTCCACGGGTTCATCCATTACTTGTGGGATATTCTCCTTCCCAACAGGAAGTTGCAAAGAGGATACCCACAGCAGAGCTGTCTATATAGCTCCTCCCCTAACCCCCACCTCCAGTCATTCTCTTTGCAACTCTCGACAAGATAGGAAGTATAAAGAGATATGTGGTGACTTAGCGTAGTTTTGCCTTCAATCAAGAGTTTTATTTTTAAACGGTACCGGCGTTGTGCTGTTTTACTCTCAGGCAGAAATTAGAAGAAGAGTTCTGCCTGGAGGTTGATGATCTTAGCGGTTTGTAACTAAGGTCCATTGCTGTTCTCACACATAACTGAAGAGTATGGGATAACTTCAGTTGGGGGAACGGTCTGCAGATTGCCTGCTTTGAGGTATGTTCAGTACTTTTATTTCTAGAGAAAGGATAAGTCTAGAAAATGCTGACAGAACCTTGTGTATATTGAGGTAAGCTAGATGCAGTGATTTTGCAATGACTGGGATCATGCTTACAAAATGGGGTAATACTCATGTTCATACTCATATTAATTAGTGACAAAATGTTTACATGTTTCATAAATGGGACATTTTTTTTTTCTTTTCTCTGAGGGTGATAAGTCTTTAGTTGGGGCCTAGTTTTCCACATGACATAGTCAGATACTCCTAGGAGTATTTCATTAAGGCCCCTCTGACATCGAGTACATGGTGGGAGGGGCCTATTTTCTTCTGTTGCGCAGTTTCTTTCAGACTGAGACATCCAGCTTCCCTAGAGGAGTCCTCTTGCATCTGAGGACCACTACAGAGGGCTTATTTCTTCCCTAGTCATATTTGAGGGCAGGTAGGAGCCACAGCAGAGCTGTGGCAAGGTGCTTAACTGTCTTTTACCGGTGGTTGACGTTTTTCAAATCCGGTTTGGGGGCTAAGGGGTTAATCATCCATTTGCAAGTGGGTGCAATGTTGCTTTAGTCCCTTACTCACACTGTAAAAATGTTGAAGTCTTTACTTCATTTTAACACTGTTTTGCAGTTTAAGTGCTAGTTTTTTTCTCTTAAAGGTACAGTACCGTTTTTGTTTAATTGCTGTTTCACCTTTATTAAAGTGTTTTCCAAGCTTGCTGGTGTCATTACTAGTCTGTTAAACATGTCTGACATAGAGGAAACTCCTTGTTCAATATGTTTAGAAGCCATTGTGGAACCCCCTCTTAGAATGTGTACCAAATGTACTGAAGTATCTATAAACTATAAAGACCATATTATGGCTTTTAAAGATTTATCACCAGAGAATTCTCAGACTTAAAAAAGGGAGGTTATGCCATCTAGCTCTCCCCATGCGTCAGAACCTATACCTCCCGCCCAAGTGATGCCAAGTACATCTAGCGCGTCTAATTCTTTTACCTTACAGGACATGGCGGCAGTTATGAATTCTACCCTCACAGAGGTATTGTCCAAACTGCCAGGGTTACAAGGAAAACGAGACAGCTCTGGGGCTAGAACAAATACAGAGCTTTAATAGCTGTGTCCGATATACCCTCACTATGCTCCGAAGCCGGTGCAAGGGAGTTTCTATCTGAGGGTGACATTTCAGATTCAGGGAAGGCTTTACTTCAGTCCGATTCTGAAATGACAGCGTTTAAATTTAAGCTTGAACACCTCTGCTTATTGCTCAGGGAGGTTTTAGCGACTCTGGATGACTGTGACCCCATTGTAATTCCAGAGAAATTGTGTAAAATGGACAAATACTTTGCAGTGCCTGTTTACACTGATGTTTTTCCAGTCCCTAAGAGGTTTTCGTAAATTATTACTAAGGAATGGGATAGACCAGGTGTGCCGTTCTCTCCCCCTCCTGCTTTTAAGAAGATGTTTCCCATAGATGTCGCCATACGGGACTCGTGGCAGACGGTCCCTAAGGTGGAGGGAGCTGTTTCTACCCTAGCTAAGTGTACAATCATCCCTGTCGAGGACAGTTGTGCTTTCCTAGATCCTATGGATAAAAAATTGGAGGGTCTCCTTAAGAAAATTTATATTCATCAAGGTTTTATTCTCCAGCCTCTTGCATGCATTGCTCCAGTTACTGCTGCAGCGGCTTTTTGGTTCGAGTCTCTTGAGGAGGCTCTACAGGTGGAGACCCCGTTAGATGATATCTTAGACAGGATTAAAGCTCTTAAGTTAGCTAATTCCTTTATTTCTGACGCAGTTTTTCATTTAACCAAGCTAACGGCAAATAATTCAGGTTTTGCCATTCTGGCGCGTAGGGCGCTATGGCTTAAGTCCTGGTCAGCAGACGTTACTTCAAAGTCTAAGCTTCTTAACATCCCCTTCAAAGGACAGACCCTATTCGGGCCTGGCCTGAAGGAGATCATCTCTGACATTACCGGAGGAAAAGGTCACGCCCTTCCTCAGGATAGGTCCAATAAATTAAGGACCAAACAGAATAATTTTTGTTCCTTTAGAAACTTCAAGGGTGGCACAGCTTCGGCTTCCTCTAATGCAAAACAAGAGGGAAATTTCGCCCAGTCCAAACCAGTCTGGAGACCTAACCAGACTTGGAACAAAGGGAAACAGGCCAAAAAGCCTGCTGCTGCCTCTAAGACAGCATGAAGGAGTAGCCCCCGATCCGGGACCGGATCTAGTCGGGGGCAGACTTTCTCTCTTCGCCCAGGCTTGGGCAAGAGACGTCCAGGATCCCTGGGCACTAGAGATTGTTTCCCAGGGATATCTTCTGGAATTCAAAGGTTCATCTCCAAAGGGAAGATTTCATCTCTCACAACTATCTGCAAACCAGATAAAGAGAGAGGCATTCTTACGTTGCATTCAAGACCTACTGGTTATGGGAGTGATCCACCCAGTTCCAAGAGAGGAACAGGGGCAGGGTTTCTATTCAAACCTGTTTATAGTTCCCAAAAAAGAGGGAACTTTCAAACCAATCTTGGATCTCAAGATCCTAAACAAATTTCTCAGGGTCCCATCCTTCAAGATGGAGACAATCCGAACCATCCTCCCTATGATCCAGGAGGGGCAATATATGACTACCGTGGACTTAAAGGATGCTTATCTCCACATTCCAATTCACAGAAAGCATCATCAGTTCCTCAGGTTCGCTTTCCTAGACAGGCATTACCAGTTTGTGGCTTTTCCCTTCGGGTTAGCCACGGCGCCAAGAGTCTTTACGAAGGTTCTAGGGTCCCTTCTGGCGGTTCTAAGGCCGCAGGGCATAGCGGTGGCTCCTTACCTAGACGACATTCTGATCCAGGCGTCGACTTTTCAAATCGCCAAGTCCCATACGGACATTGTTCTGGCCTTTCTGAGGTCTCACGGGTGGAAAGTGAACAGAGAAAAGAGTTCTCTCTCTCCTCTCACAAGAGTTTCCTTCCTAGGAACTCTGATAGATTCAGTAGAAATTAAAATTTTTCTGACAGAGGTCAGGTTATCAAAGCTTCTAACTTCCTGCCGTGTTCTTCATTCCACTTCTCGGCCATCAGTGGCTCAGTGTATGGAAATGATCGGCCTAATGGTAGCGGCAATGGACATAGTTCCGTTTGCCCGCCTATATCTCAGACCACTGCAATTTTGCATGCTCAATTAGTGGAATGGGGACTACACAGATTTGTCTCCTCTGTTAAATCTGGATCAAGAGACCAGGGATTCTCTTCTCTGGTGGTTATCTCGGGTCCATCTGTCCAGGGGAATGAGTTTCCGCAGGCCAGAGTGGACTATAGTGATGACAGATGCCAGCCTTCTGGGCTGGGGCACAGTCTGGAACTCCCTGAAGGCTCAGGGTTCGTGGACTCAGGAGGAAGCCCTCCTTCCGATAAACATTCTGGAACTCAGAGCGATATTCAATGCTCTTCAAGCTTGGCCTCAGCTAGCTGCGGTCAGATTCATCAGATTTCAGTCGTAGAATATCACGACTGTAGCCTATATCAACCATCAGGGGGGAACAAGGAGTCCCCTGGCAATGATGGAGGTTTCCAAGATAATTCTGTGGGCAGAGGTTCACTCTTGCCATCTCTCAGCTATCCATATCCCAGGAGTAGAGAATGGGGAGGCGGACTTTCTAAGTCGGCAGACCTTTCATCCGGGGGAGTGGGAACTCCATCCAGAGGTATTTGTCTAGCTGATACAACTTTGGGGCAAACCAGAACTGGATCTGATGGCGTCTCGTCAAAATGCCAAGCTTCCTTGTTACGGGTCCAGGTCAAGGGATCCCCAGGCAGCACTGATAGATGCTCTAGCAGTGCCCTGGTCCTTCAGCCTGGCGTATGTGTTTCCACCATTTCCTCTCCTCCGTCGTCTGATTGCCAAGATCAAGCAAGAGAGAGCTTCAGTGATTTTGATAGCACCTGCGTGGCCACGCAGGACTTGGTATGCAGATCTGGTTGACATGTCATCCTTTCCACCATGGACTCTGCCGCTGAGGCAGGACCTTCTACTCCAAGGTCCATTCAAACATCCAAATCTAATTTCACTGCCTCTGACTGCTTGGAGATTGAACGCTTGATTTTATTAAAACTTGGTTTCTCCGAGTCGGTCATTGATACCTTGATTCAGGCTCGAAAGCCTGTCACCAGGAAAATTTATCATAAGAGATGGTGCAAATATCTTCATTGGTGTGAATCCAAGGGTTACTCATGGAGTAAGGTCAGGATTCCTAGGATTTTATCTTTTCTCCAAGAAGGATTGGAAAAGGGATTATCAGCTAGTTCTTTAAAGGGACAGATCTCTGCTCTGTCTATTCTTTTGCACAAGCGTCTGGCAGATGTTCCAGATGTTCAGGCGTTTTGTCAGGCTTTAGTTAGAATCAAGCCTGTGTTTAAACCTGTTGCTCCGCCATGGAGCTTAAATTTAGTTCTTAAAGTTCTTCAAGGGGTTCCGTTTGAACCTTTGCATTCCATAGATATCAAGCTTTTATCTTGGAAAGTTCTGTTCTTAGTAGCTATCTCTTCAGCTCGAAGAGTTTCTGAGCTATCTGCCTTACAGTGTGATTCCCCTTATCTGATCTTCCATGCAGATAAGGTAGTTTTGCATACCAAACCTGGGTTTCTTCCTAAGGTAGTATCTAATAAGAATATCAATCAGGAAATTGTTGTTCCGTCACTGTGTCCTAATCCTTCTTCAAAGAAGGAACGTCTGTTACACAATCTTGACGTGGTTCATGCTTTAAAGTTCTATTTACAAGCTACTAAGGATTTTCGTCAAACATCTGCATTGTTTGTTGTCTACTCTGGGAGGAGGAGAGGCCAAAAGGCTTCGGCAACTTCTCTTTCTTTTTGGCTGAGAAGCATAATCCGGTTAGCTTATGAGACTGCTGGCCAGCAGCCTCCTGAAAGAATTACAGCTCATTCTACTAGAGCGGTAGCTTCCACTTGGGATTTTAAACATGAGGCCTCTGTTGAACAGATTTGTAAGGCGGCGACTTGGTCTTCGCTTCATACTTTTTCTAAATTCTACAAATTTGATACTTTTGCTTCCTCGGAGGCTATTTTTGGGAGAAAGGTCTTGCAGGCAGTGGTGCCTTCCGTTTAAGTTCCTGCCTTGTCCCTCCCTTCATCCGTGTCCTAAAGCTTTGGTATTGGTATCCCACAAGTAATGGATGAACCCGTGGACTGGATACACCTTACAAGAGAAAACAAAATTTATGCTTACCTGATAAATTTCTTTCTCTTGTGGTGTATCCAGTCCAAGGCCCGCCCTGTCACTTTAAGGCAGGTGTTTTTATTTTAAAACTACAGTCACCACTGCACCCTATAGTTTCTCCTTTTTCTTACTTGTCTTCGGTCGAATGACTGGAGGTGGGGGTTAGGGGAGGAGCTATATAGACAGCTCTGCTGTGGGTGTCCTCTTTGCAACTTCCTGTTGGGAAGGAGAATATCCCACAAGTAATGGATGAACCCGTGGACTGGATACACCACAAGAGAAAGAAATTTATCAGGTAAGCATAAATTTTGTTTTTTTGCAACTGATTCACTAAAAGATGAGTGAGCTTTAATGAATCTACATAGAGCATAAAAGTTGATTTTTAGAAAATTTTGCTAATATCTAATATAAGAGAGGTGAAATGGCACCATTCAAAGATGCGTTGAATGTGTTGCCTTTATCTATTTTAACTGGAACCTAGTGAGAGTGAGATTTATTTGATTGGCTGTCACAGAACACAGCTTATGAGTTGTTAATAATAATAATAATAATAATAATAATATTAAAAAATCTTTTCACTATTTAACTCCCTATTCCCTATTTAACTTTAGATATTTATATACAAAAACACTTAAAGGGACATGAAACACAAACATTTTCTTTCATGATTTAAAAAGAAGATACAATGTTAGTTTCCACTTTACATCTATTATCAAATTTGCTTCATTCTCTTGTTATCACTTGTTGAAGGAGCAGAAATGCACTAATGGTTTATGACTGTACACATGGGTGAGGCAATGACAATCGGTATATATATGCAGCCACCAATCAGCAGCTAGGACCTAGGTTCTTTGCTGCTTCTGAGCTTACCTAGATAAACCTTTCAACAAAGGATAACAAAAGAAGCAAGCAAATGAAATAATAGAAGTAAATTGGAAAGTTGTTTAAAATTGTATGCTCTGTCTGAATCATGAAATATTTTTTCTGGGTTTCATGTTCCTTTAATGTTATAAATAAATAATTTTTAAATGAATATGTTGCCAACATGTATTATGTTAGAGACTAGTCATTAGGACTACTGTGAATATTTACCCTAATGGGTTAAGAAAACAGGTGAATTTAATAGGATACTCAGCAACCTAATGATTATTATAAGTTAGCTTTTGATGCTAGTCAGGATCTCTGAGGTAGTGTGTCTAGTAGCACATGAAACGCGTCAGGTCTTTCCAGTTGTTATGACATGAGAGTGAATAAGATGTATATACTTTGTCTACCTTAACTCATAGACTATTTACCTGCACCTAAGTGATGTCTGCATTTTTTCTTTCATTTGTATTTGCATTAGGAGTTAATAGTACTGTGTCGGGGCACACAGTTCTGGGCCATGCTATGTTCATAGTAATCACAAATTCATTGTTATCTCTTGTATACCAATATTTTTTGAAGTCTGAATACATCACATGGTTAACATTTTAATCTGAAAAACACCCGATTAATGTAGAAAAAAACAACTTTTAACATGTTCCATCTTTGTACTTTGATATGCATTAAAAAATACAGAATCTATGTGTCTTTGGATCACTATAACAGCTTAAAGAGAATTAAAAAAAGATAATATGAATGTTTTCCTAAAGAACAAAACAGGTCTATTCAGTATACAAAACCCCTAAGGAAGAAAAAGTGAAATACAGAGTGAACAAAGGAGGATTATCTAGAAGTTTTCTTTATCCTTGCAGATTCTAAATATAGAAATATGAATCATAATCCATTATCAAAATTGGTGCGGCTGTGAAAAATCATATGGGAAAATGGAGAATAAAGACATTTTTTATTTTGTTTCCAACTGTAATGGTTCCCAAATTTGTCCTTGGGCTTTTAAGTAAAATTGTTTGTTATTATCTTCTATTTGTAATGTGCACAAACTTATTCTACACCATACAGCTGGTAAATAAATAATAAAAAGACAAGGAAAAAGACTTTAGAATCGAAGAATCTAACACCATAGAATCTGAAAAATGCAATGAATAACCTTGTGATTTATAAATATGTAAAAAACACACATAAAGGGTTTGTAAATGTCAAATCCTAATATATTAAAGTGGAGATGTCATTAAATGTGTTTTCTGCTGCTTGTGCAATGCCTCCCCCTGCTCACATGCGCAGTTAATCATCCTTGTTAGACATGTCCGGGGAACTGAAAAACGCCCATTGTCAGAAAAAAGGGTACGGTTGGGGTCCATTTGTGAACACTTTGGCCACTGCTGTGGTTGTACCCTCAATGGGTCATATTTACACCTTAAGGAACTAATTTGTACCCTTTAGGGGTAAATAAGGTACAAATATGTTTCCAACTGTCAAAGAGTCCATATCTGTACCATTTAATCCTCAAAAAAGGTACAATCAATTTGAGGGGAATGGGTGGTTCAAGGCTGCTTTTGTACTTAAGCTACATAGAGTTTTCCAGAGTGATCTCAATTATTCAATGAACACATAGGGCTAGATTACAAGTGGAACAGTAATTACCACTCCCACGCTAACACCAGTCGACTTATGCTCCTTGCGCGAGTCAGGTAGCGCTTGTATCGCAAGTTGAAAGTAAATATTGATCGCATGAGTGCTAACCCGACTTGCTTAATGTGCTCTCCCATTGACTTCAATGGAGAGAGAAAAGTGGAAAAATAACCTTACACCCATACCGAATTGCCATAAGCTCCATATTCTTTTAACCCCTAAACTGTCACATAGCCCATCACAAAGTCCCCTCTATGCTATTAACCCCTAAAATGTCACTCCACCCACCACAAAGTAACCTTCTACACTATTAACCCCTAAACCGCCCCACTCACCTCCGCAACGTAACCCACTAACATCTAAACCCCCTAACCTAACACCCGCTAAGTTACCCCAAAATAGAATAACCTTACCTTCACAAAAAAACTACCTTTAAAAAATAAAAACTTACCTATAAAAATTTTTAAAAAACCTTACCACAAAAAAACCTAACATTACTTAAACTAAAAAAACTAACTTTACAAAAATTTAAAAAAAAACTACAGTTACAAAAAAATAACGAATTACCAAAAATAAAAAGTTATGCCTATTCTAGAACCCCCCAAAAACCCCACCCCAAATAAAAAAACAAACCTTTAACACTAAACTAACTACAAATATAGGAAGCTAAAGTTATAGGAGCGGCAAACTGCTCCTATAACTTTAGCTTCCAGTATCTTTCACCTAAGATCCGGTTAGGGGATCTTTTATAGTGTAGTGTGTATGTAATAACTAGGCGCAGTCTTCTACAATATCTATTGTACTAACATAAAATGGCCTTTTGTAGGGCATTTCCCTAAAGTGTATCAGTTCTTTTTCTAAAATAAAAAATACAACCTTCTAACCTTAACCCCCCCCCCCCCCCTCCAAAAAAAAAGTATTTCTAAAAAAAAAAAACTGCTCTAAAAAGGGCATTTGGCTGGGAATGGCCCTGGAAAAGAAATTTAGCTCTTTTGCTGCCCAGAAAAACAAAAACCTATTCTTAAAAAAAAACACCCAAAAAAAACAACAACACTAAACCCTGAAGATGGAACTCACCAAAGATGAATCCTGGTGGCGGTGTTCTATCTTCATCCCGACGGTGGTCCAACTTCATTTCGGCGGCACTCCATCTTATCTTTATCGAGGTGGCAGCGTTCTTCATCCATATTCTGATCTTCAACAACGATCCTCTTCATGCGGTCACCAGCCACACACTGAATTTTGAATGTAAGGGTACCCCTTTTATATAGAGGTACCCTTGCATTCCTATTGGCTGAAGAAAAAAAGCTTTCATTCTATTGGCTGATTTGAATTTGAACACGCCATCTTCACTGACACTGTGTGTCACTAGTTCTAAACAGCACACAAGCACTTATTTAACATCTTAATGTTTATATTTAGAACATCCACTTGTAATCTGGCCCTATCTGTTTTCTCTATGTTTAATGTGGAGTATGTGACTATATGTTAAATGGTGTGTTGTTAGAGTCTAGTCCTGAGTAAAATAAAACATTATGAGTAGCTCCTTTTGGAACAGTTGGTCTTGCCGGGTTCTTTCAGAAATTTTAGGGGCAGAGTCTTTTTTTTTTAAATGTATTATTATTATTGTTGTTGTTGTTGTTTAAAGCTAGACAAATACTTATATACTTATCTTTCTGAGCAAGAGTACAGTAGGTGAATATTTATTTATGTTATTTAAGAAATTTGATGGAACAGCATTTTGGCATTTTTAATATGCTGTGTTGAGTACAAATTTGCCATTAAGAGGTACAAAGGGGTTGTCATTGGGGCAGTACCCTTAAAAGGACAAAGCTGCACCATTTTAAGGGTACATTATGGTGCCACAGCACTAGGGTCTAATAGTCACCAAAAGTACATCATTGCCATTGAAAGGTATAATCTGCAAGGGTACCAATATGTTCCCATGTTAAAGGGAACAGCGGCTGTACTTTTAAGGGTACTGCCCCAGTGACAAGCTGTTGTTCCCCTAAAGGTACAATTTTGCCCATTATTTCTGACAGAACAGTTAAGAGATGGCATATAGGTTAAGAAAGCAGTGGTCTGATGATGCTAGCCTGCAGCCGAAGGCGCTCCAATGCTACATTTGCAGCTTCTTAAATGTGCACTCCTCTCACTGTCCCCACTCACTGTGTGCCGCACTGCTTACAACTGAAATGCTCTGCGGAACACTCAGCGCTCCTCTCACTGTCCCCACTCACTGTGTGCCGCACTGCTTACAACTGAAACGCTCAGCAGAACACTCAGCGCTCCTCTCACTGTCCCCACTCACTGTGTGCCGCACTGCTTACAACTGAAACGCTCTGCAGAACACTGAGCGCTCCTCTCACTGTCCCCACTCACTGTGTGCCGCACTGCTTACAACTGAAACGCTCTGCAGAACACTCAGCGCTCCTCTCACTGGAGCTTCTTTTATCCACAATAGCACCATAATGGGACAGTCTAGTCAAAATCAAACTTTCATGATTTAGAAATTTGCTTTGTTCTTTTGGTAAACTTTCATGATTTTTTTGGTAAACTTTCATGATTTAGAAAAGAACAACTTTGCTTTGTTCTTTTGAAATTCTTTGTTGAAAGCTAAACCTAGGTAGGCTCATAAGCTAATTTCTAAACCATTGAAGGCTAACTCTTATCTCAATGCATTTTGACAGTTCATGTGTGCTATATAGATAATATTGTGCTCACTCCTGTGGAATTACCTAGGAGTCAACAATGATTGGCTAAAATGCAAGTGTCAAAATAACTGAAATAAGGGGGCAGTCTGCAGGGGCTTAGATACAAGGTAATCACAGAGGAAAAAATTATATAAATATAACTGTGTCGGTTATGTAAAACTGGGGAATGGGTAATAAAGGGATTATCTATCTTTTTAAACAATACAAATTCTGGGGTAGACTGTCCCTTTAACAAACAATAATGGCTGTCGATCACTGAAAAACTAAGGGCCAGATTTTGAGTGGAGCACTATTTAGCCATTATGCAAGAGATAAACATTTTGCGCACATCTGGTTGCGCTTGTATTATGAGTTGAAAGTAATAAGTTTTCCCTCTCGCTCTAACCTGACAAACGCAAACAGCTTAATTTTAGCGCAATAGGAATATTGCGCACAATAACCTATTCCCCCATAGAAGTCAATGTAGGAAAAAAAGTGGGGGGAAAAATCTAACACCCTACTCTCGTGCTAACCCGAACTCATATTCACATATGCGCTAATCCGACCGCATATTCACATATGTGCTAGCCCGACCGCATATTCTAATGTGCGCTAACCCGACCGCGTATTCACATATGTGATAACCTGACCACGTATGCTAATGTGTGCTAACCCGGCATGAAAATAATTATTTCACATACCAATGTTCTGCACATAGAAGAATATGTTCTACTTATTAAAAAAAAAACATATATATATATATATATATATATTCTAAAAAATGTGGATGGAAAAACTGCTATTATTTATATAGTGTTGCAGGTGTATAATTAGCTTCTTAAGTATACAAACACGAAATTACCAACTCGTATATAAAAAATGAGAAGGTCAAAAGATCAATTATTGTGGTGCAGACCCATTATATAATTATCAATCAGAAAACAAGAAGATAAAGTGGTTTATAATAAAACCACACCAAAGACTGGGAATTCAGCACTCTTTTAAATAGAAACAAAAAGGCAACAGATGCTAAATTTGAAACAAAGTCATGTTTATTCTCACACTGTGTCGAGCGCAGGCCCCGTCAAAATGACAGCATCCAATCAACTGGATAAAGTGAATATCGTGGTTAAAAGCATTAAATACAAAAATACAGATAATACAAAAAGTATTTACATATGTTTGCAAATACTAGGACCAGTCCATGTGAAGTGACATGCAGTAAGTAGAGTCTAGATACTTCCTAGAATATATCAAAAACTGTAATACCAAAATAACTGTAATACCAAAATAAATGCTGCAAATGAGTAGGCACAGAATGTAAGTCTCAGTAGAATGTTCACAGACCTATATAGGTTTTAATAAAACTGGAAATGAGAATTACTAAGACTGTGCATACAAAATCAAAATCATAAACTTCTAGATATTGGAAATACCTGCACACACCAAACAAGAATAGCACAAGAAAGCAATTCCTAAAAGATCACAAGAGATGATGGTGCTCCAGTCCAGATCTTTAATTCTATCTATAACGATTTTGGGCCAAACAAACAGATAATGTGGTCAGAAGCAGTGCAATATTCAAGCTTGTATGCAGTCATATAGCCAGTATAATCCCGGTTGTAGTCACTGATACCAAACCGTCCCACAATTTACTATGTATATATCTTGAAGCTACGGGACCTTACCTCCGGATAGACTCTCTTTCTTTCAGAGTCACGACCGGGAACTGGAATCACCTGATTTGCGGTGACCGGGTCCTACTCGTAGCTAACCTTCCTTCCTTCGTCGGGAACCTTTGGCGTGTGATCGCGTAATCACAACCGTCACGTGGTTTTGATTCTCCAATCGGTAAGGGAGTTTCCTCACTGTCAATCCCAATGCGGGAGATTTGAAACCAAAAAGACCCAGAGCGCTCTGAAATATTGATGGTTGTTCTCAGGTTGTTAGAAATCCGGATTCACAGTTGCATCTACGCGTTTCAGCCATACACAGGCCTTTGTCAAGATGTTTGATCCGGATCATACACTGCTTATTTATAGCCTTAACCACTTCCTGTTTGTTCATTGTTCTTTATTAATTGGTTAATTTCAATGTCCATTTTAAATATCATCGAATACAGAGGCAATTTATTCTTTGTGAACATAATAAATCCTTATTTGTTTATCTCATCTAGTACATATTTTATAAAATGAATAGATAAACAATAATCCATATAATGTCATAAAGTGTCATATATAGTTTCTAAAATTGTTCCTTAAAGTATTTTTACACTAAAAAAAAATTATACACTAAAAATTCATAGAGGTTTCTTAAAATCATAAGTAATATTCTATTTAAAACAATTAATAATTCATAATTAATATGCTAATAATATATATATATATATGTAAAACCTAATAACAACAAGGGAGTGGTTTAATGTAATCTAAAATTAATGTGAAGACATATATCAAAGATACAAAAAACATCAAATTTATTTAAATTCCCTAAAAATTGGTCAAGTTTAAAAATTCATAATGTTTTAAAATAACAAAATATAGCTATTAAAGACAAATATAACTAACACTGTCAAGCTATCTCAAATTATTCAATGTAAAAATGGGTTCAAGTCTAGTTCAGCATTTAACCCTTCAGGTACTAGTGAACCAAAATTATAAATTAATTTTGCCTCTTTATATAAAATCATTCTTTCATAGTCACCACCCCTACCGTCCTGTTTGACTTTTTTAATACCCCACCAGCAGAGATCGCTAACATTACTATTATGGCATTCTTTAAAGTGTTTAGAGACAAAGTGACCTTCAAACCCATTTTTAATGTTATTGACATGATCTCTAATTCTGTCTCTTAATTTCCTCTGGGTCTGTCCTAAATACTGTTTTTTGCAAGAACATTGAAGGAGATAAATGACCCCCTTATTACTACATCTGATCACGTCTTTTATAGTATGTGTATAGTTTCTTGTGGCGGAATTAATTTTCTTTAATTTGGTGCTAAATTTACATGCTACACAGCTGTAGCATGGGAAAAAAATATGTAATTTAGATCCAGTTAGATCCACATCAACTATATTTGTGCTTCTCCTATACATGCTTGGCGCTAAATTATTTTTCAGATTCTTTGCCTTAGTATAAATTATATCAGGGTGTCTTTTAACATGATCTCCTAATATGTGGTCTTTTTTTATAAGGTGCCAGTGCTTGTTTAAAATAGATTTTATATGGCCATGTTGGGCATTATGTTTAGTGATAAAAGGGATATTCAATTTTTCTACCTGGTCATTGTATTTAGAACTTCTTTCTTTGCCTTTAAGTAGCTCTTCCCTATCTTTCAATCTTGCTTAAAACTATTAATGAATACTAATGATTACCTTAAGGAAGCTGCAAGGATTTTAGATGATAAAAATACTTATAAAAAATTATTAAGTGACCCGATAACTAAACAGAAACAGAATTTGGATAAAATATTGAATGAAGCACAATCAAAAGGATTACTTAATTTAAATGAATTTAATTTTCTAACAATAAAATTTCCCAGAACCCCAACTTTTTATTTTCTGCCAAAAATCCATAAGTCCCTCGTCAATCCACCAGGTCGTCCAATTATATCGGGAATAAATTCATTAACTTCAAACTTATCCCAGTATATTGACCAATTTCTTCAAAAATATGTAATTAAATTACCGGCCTACCTTAAAGATTCTACACATTTGTTGAATATATTAAATCAAATAAGTTGGAATGAAAAATATTTAATGGTCACATGTGACGTAACTAGCCTATATACGACTATTGAACACAAGCTAGGACTTATGGCGGTCAACCATTTTTTAAAAAGAGATGTAGATTTAAAATCGGATCAGTGTCAGTTTATCCTAAGATGTATTGAATTTATTCTAAATAATAATTATTTTATTTTTGATGGGAAATATTATTTGCAGCAAAAGGGTACTGCAATGGGTACCAAGTTCGCACCCAGCTATGCCAATATTTTTATGGGTTATCTTGAAGAGTCATTTATTTATAATGGAGCATGGGGTGCGAACTTGGTATCCTATAAAAGATTTATAGATGATATCTTTATAATTTGGAATGGGGACTATGAGCTTCTTAATTTATTCTTGGAAGATATTAATCAAAATAGTCTTGGTTTAAAATTTACAAGTGAAATTAATAGTAAAACCCTACATTTCCTTGATTTAGAAATAAATATTATTGACCAAAAAATTCAAACTAAAATGTTTTTTAAAAAAGTAGACGCCAATAATTACGTTCACATGGAAAGCTGTCATTTGGCAAAATGGATTGAGAATATTCCTTCTAGCCAGTTCACTAGATTCAAGAAAAATTGTAGCATTACTGAAGATTTTGAAACCCAGACATTAGTTTTAAAAGACAGGTTCCTTGACAAAGGGTATGAAGAAAATAATGTAAGGAGGGCAATGGAGAAAGCAAGATTGAAAGATAGGGAAGAGCTACTTAAAGGCAAAGAAAGAAGTTCTAAATACAATGACCAGGTAGAAAAATTGAATATCCCTTTTATCACTAAATATAATGCCCAACATGGCCATATAAAATCTATTTTAAACAAGCACTGGCACCTTATAAAAAAAAGACCACATATTAGGAGATCATGTTAAAAGACACCCTGATATAATTTATACTAAGGCAAATAATCTGAAAAATAATTTAGCTCCAAGCATGTATAGGAGAAGCACAAATATAGTTGATGTGGATCTAACTGGATCTAAATTACATGTTTTTTTCCCATGCTACAGCTGTGTAGCATGTAAATTTAGCACCAAATTAAAGAAAATTAATTCCGCCACAAGAAACTATACACATACTATAAAAGACGTGATCAGATGTAGTGATAAGGGAGTCATTTATCTCCTTCAATGTTCTTGCAAAAAACAGTATTTAGGACAGACCCAGAGGAAATTAAGAGACAGAATTAGAGATCATGTCAATAACATTAAAAATGGGTTTGAAGGTCACTTTGTCTCTAAACACTTTAAAGAATGCCATAATAGTAATGTTAGCGATCTCTGCTGGTGGGGTATTAAAAAAGTCAAACAGGACGGTAGGGGTGGTGACTATGAAAGAATGATTTTATATAAAGAGGCAGAATTAATTTATAATTTTGGTTCACTAGTACCCGAAGGGTTAAATGCTGAACTAGACTTGAACCCATTTTTACATTGAATAATTTGAGATAGCTTGACAGTGTTAGTTATATTTGTCTTTAATAACTATATTTTGTTATTTTAAAACATTATGAATTTTTAAACTTGACCAATTTTTAGGGAATTTAAATAAATTTGATGTTTTTTGTATCTTTGATATATGTCTTCACATTAATTTTAGATTACATTAAACCACTCCCTTGTTGTTATTAGGTTTTACATATATATCTATTATTAGCATATTAATTATGAATTATTTATTGTTTTAAATAGAATATTACTTATGATTTTAAGATTATTTTTAGTGTATAATTTTTTTTTAGTGTAAAAATACTTTAAGGAACAATTTTAGAAACTATATATGACACTTTATGACATTATATGGATTATTGTTTATCTATTAATTTTATAAAATATGTACTAGATGAGATAAACAAATAAGGATTTATTATGTTCACAAAGAATAAATTGCCTCTGTATTCGATGATATTTAAAATGGACATTGAAATTAACCAATTAATAAAGAACAATGAACAAACAGGAAGTGGTTAAGGCTATAAATAAGCAGTGTATGATCCGGATCAAACATCTTGACAAAGGCCTGTGTATGGCTGAAACGCGTAGATGCAACTGTGAATCCGGATTTCTAACAACCTGAGAACAACCATCAATATTTCAGAGCGCTCTGGGTCTTTTTGGTTTCAAATCTCCCGCATTGGGATTGACAGTGAGGAAACTCCCTTACCGATTGGAGAATCAAAACCACGTGACGGTTGTGATTACGCGATCACACGCCAAAGGTTCCCGACGAAGGAAGGAAGGTTAGCTACGAGTAGGACCCGGTCACCGCAAATCAGGTGATTCCAGTTCCCGGTCGTGACTCTGAAAGAAAGAGTCTATCCGGAGGTAAGGTCCCGTAGCTTCAAGATATATACATAGTAAATTGTGGGACGGTTTGGTATCAGTGACTACAACCGGGATTATACTGGCTATATGACTGCATACAAGCTTGAATATTGCACTGCTTCTGACCACATTATCCATTTGTTTGGCCCAAAATCATTATAGATAGAATTAACGATCTGGACTGGAGCTCCATTGACAGTACTGTGTCCTATTGCATATGCATTTTTAGTTTTTTAATACCTTGAGTAATTTTAACCACCGGTGGTTTTGTGATTATCTTAGTTTTGTCAATTATTTTTTCTGTGTGTTTATTTATTTATATTTATTCTCTACCCATTAAATAATATATATTGCAACATTGTATTAATTATTATTTTGCCAGCTATATAATTTTAATGTTTTGCTTTAGAACTATATTTATAAGGGAAATATATTTTTTTAGGAAATTACTGTGTTTTTATACCTAGCTTTTTTAGCGCCACACTTATTTTTCTACCACTAAGACTGTGCATAGTCACTTGTACCTTAGTAAATAACAAATACGAGACACCAAGCAACATATATATTACTTAGCATAACATGAACACTAGGGAGTTATCATACGTATGCATAAATGTAGTATGAAGTACATATCTTAGGTGGTTTTACAATGATACCTAGATGGACAAAAAGACAGATGTATAATGGAGAATTATAGTCAGTATATAATGGACTGATAAAATAATAAGTCTTTCTGTTGGTATCGGCCTCCCCAAAGAATCAGGGAAGTATTGAGTAGCGTCTTTCACAAAGTAAGTAGAGCCAAAGAAAGCAAGGATATGTATATAGTCATATAGCGAAGCACTTGAAGCATGAGTGTTAGTACTGCAGCGAATAAAGAAATTTGAAGCAAAAGACAGAAACGCAGGAAGATATCTCTTATATATTGGTATACCCCTCTGTCAACTGCACCTGTCTTGTATAGATAGCAGCATACATCGAGCATAAATGGAGGCAGTGTTGCATAACAGTTTAAGGCAAAAACAAAGATGCAGGAGGATACCTCGTCTATGAATCTGTATCCCTCTGTCAACAAAACCTGTTTACTGCCGGACTTCAGCACCATTCCTCAAGTCATTCCGTCTAACAAGCTGCTTTTCAACTGAAGTGTAGAATCCGATATACAGACCAAATAAATTGCATCAAAATCCTCCAGAGTATCCTCCGAGAGTATTCACCTTGCTTAGACTTACAAACTTAGCAGCATGCTCAAATTTCTCCGCCATACGATCAGGCAAATAAGCGTGTCAGGTCACATGGAGCGGTCAGCCAATTGCCGATGTGCGTTTCACCCCCTCGTCACTAGCGAGACTGGGCTTCCTCAGGGCTTGGTCAAAAAAAATCTAACACCCTACTCTCGTGCTAACCCGACCGCGTATTCACATATGTGCTAGCCCGACCGCATATTCTAATGTGCGCTAACCCGACCGTGTAATCACATATGTGATAACCTGACCACGTATGCTAATGTGTGCTAACCCGGCATGAAAATAATTATTTCACATTCCAATGTTCTGCACATAGGGGAATATGTTCTAAGCATAAGTAGAACATATTCTTCTAAGTGCATAACATTGGAATGTGAAGTATTTACAGTAAATACACAGTATAACACTTATTAAAAATGATTATTACATAAATATGTTTTTACATGTTTTCATCTACTTAACTGCAAAGAGCTTCAATGCACTTATATATATTTGTCTATATAAGTGTACATATGTATTTATGTGTATATATGTCTGTAAATACATATATACACATATAAATACATATATCTATACATACATATACATCTTTAGACATGTATATGTATGTATCTCAATGTTAAAATCCTTTGCATGCCTTTTTTTCCTAACACCTGAGTCCTTATATCTTTGAGCCCTTATAACTTTTTTGTCCAATATTTTTTTTTGAAATAATTTTTATTAGATTGTATTATTATGAGTGTAACTGTATTTGGTAATGTATTTTTGATGTGTTTTGTGACACTTTTCTGTTTCACGAAACAGTTAACCACAGCTCAACTTGTAATACGAGCACAATTTAACCTGTGTGCAAATGGTCGCAAAAACATGAGTGCACTCCACTTGTAACCTGGCCCTAAATGAGTAAAAGGGACATAAAGTCTACATTTTTTCTTTCATGATTCAGATAGAGCATGCAATTTTAAAGAACTTTCACATTTACTTCTATTATCAATTTTTCGTTGTTCTCGTTATCTTTGGTTGAAAAGCAGGGACGTAAGATCAGGTGTGTGCATGTGTCTGGAGCACTATATGGCAGCAGTTTTGCAATACTGCTAGCCATTTGCCAGAGCACTAGATGGCAGCTATATTTTGCTTTTATGTAGTGCTCCAGACACCTACCTAGGTATCTGTTCAGCAAAGAGTAACATGGGAACAAAGCAAATTTAATAATAGAAGTAAATTGGAAACATTCTTAAAATGATATGTTCTGTCTGAATCACAATAATACATTTCTGAGTTTCATATCCCTTTAAGGGAGTCTATGGCCTCTAGTTATCAACGTGTCTACTTTACCTGCCTTCGCCGGCCCAATACGCCCGCCTAAGCTCGCCTACCATCGCCGCCGCCGCGGACCTGAATACGTTCGCCAAAGTTATCAAAAAAGCTGTCAAAAAGCCGTGCACCAAGTACGGGGCGATGAGCAGCGGACTGTGATAGTTATCACTCATCCGATCTCGCTGCTCTTCGGCTTTTTTACAGCTTTATTGACAAGCTGTCACTAAGCACCCACACTAACTACACTGTTCTACCCCCTATACCGGCGCCCCCGGAGCCCCCCGCAACTAAATAAAGTTAGTAACCCCTAAACCGCCGCTCCTAGACCCCGCCGCAACTCTTATAAATGTATTAACCTCTAAACCGCCGCTCCCGGACACCACCGCCACCTACATTATACCTAGTAACCCCTATCCTGCCCCCCCTACACCGCCGCCACTGTAATAAATTTATTAACCCCTATCCTGCCCCCCCTACACCGCCGCAACTATAATAAAATTATTAACCCCTAAACCTAAGTCTAACACTAACCCTAACACCCCCCTAACTTAAATATTAATTAAATACATTAACCCCAAATCTGCCCCCCCTACACCGCCGCCACCTATAATAAATTTATTAACCCCTATCCTGCCCCCCCTACACCGCCGCCACTGTAATAAATTTATCAACCCCTATCCTGCCCCCCCTACACCGCCGCAACTATAATAAATTTATTAACCCCTATCCTGCCGATCCCGGACCTCGCCGCAACTAAAATAGTTTAACCCCTAAACCGCCGCTCCCGGACCCCGCCACCACCTATATTAAACTTATTAACCCCTAATCTGCCCCCCCTACACCGCCGCCACCTATAATAAATTTATTAACCCCTATCCTGCCCCCCCTACACCGCCGCAACTATAATAAAATTATTAACCCCTAAACCTAAGTCTAACACTAACCCTAACACCCCACTAACTTAAATATTAATTAAATACATCTAAATAATATTTCTCTTATTAACTAAATTATTCCTATTTAAAACTAAATACTTACCTGTAAAATAAACCCTAATATAGCTACAATATAAATAATAATTATATTGTAGCTATCTTAGGATTTATTTTTATTTTACAGGCAACTTTCAATTTATTTTAACTAGGTACAATAACTATTAAATAGTTATTAACTATTTAATAGCTACCTAGATAAAATAAAGAGAAATTTAACTGTAAAATAAAAACTAACCTAAGTTACAATTACACCTAACACTACACTATACTGTACTTAAATAAATTATTCCTATTTAAAAATAAATACTTACCTGTAAAATAAACCCTAAGATAGCTACAATGTAATTAATAATTACATTGTAGCTATTTTAGGATTTATATTTATTTTACAGGTAACTTTGTATTTATTTTAGCTAGTTAGAATAGTTATTAAATAGTTATTAACTATTTAATAACTACCTAGCTAAAAGAAATACAAAAGTACCTGTAAAATAAATCCTAACCTAAGTTACAATTAAACCTAACACTACACTATCATTAAATTAATTAAATAAATTACCTTCAAATAACTACAATTAAATACAATTAAATAAACTAACTACAATAAAAAAAATAAAAAAAGCTAAGTTACAAAAAATAATTTACAAACATTTCAAAAATATTACAACAATTTTAAGCTACTTACACCTAATCTAAGCCCCCTAATAAAATAACAAAGCCCCCCAAAATAAAAAAATGCCCTACCCTATTCTACATTAAAAAGTAAACAGCTCTTTTGCCTTACCAGCCCTTAAAAGGGCCTTTTGCGGGGCATGCCCCAAAGAAAACAGCTCTTTTGCCTGTAAAAAAAAATACAACCCCCCCCAACATTACAACCCACCACCCACATACCCCTACTCTAACCCAAACCCCCCTTAAATAAACCTAACACTACCCCCCTGAAGATCATCCTACCTTGAGCCGTCTTCAGCCAGCCGACCACCGATGGAACCAAAGAGGAGATCCGGAGCGGCAAAAGTCTTCGTCCAAGGGGCGCTGAAGAGGTCTTCCATCTGATAGAAGTCTTCATCCAGGCGGCGTCTTCAATCTTCATCCATCCGGAGCGGAGCCATCTTCAGAAGAGCCTACGCAGAGCCATCCTCTTCTTCCCGACGACTAACGACGAATGACGGTACCTTTAAGTGACGTCATCCAAGATGGCGTCACTCGAATTCCGATTGGCTGATAGGATTCTATCAGCCAATCGGAATTAAGGTAGAAAAATCTGATTGGCTGATTGAATCAGCCAATCAGATTCAAGTTCAATCCGATTGGCTGATTGGATTGAACTTGAATCTGATTGGCTGATTCAATCAGCCAATCAGATTTTTCTACCTTAATTCCGATTCGCTGATAGAATCCTATCAGCCAATCGGAATTCGAGTGACGCCATCTTGGATGACGTCACTTAAAGGTACCGTCATTCGTCGTTAGTCGTCAGGAAGAAGAGGATGGCTCCGCGTAGGCTCTTCTGAAGATGGCTCCGCTCCGCTCCGGATGGATGAAGATTGAAGACGCCGCCTGGATGAAGACTTCTATTGGATGGAAGACCTCTTCAGCGCCCCTTGGATGAAGACTTCAATCGGATGGAAGACTTCTTCAGCGCCCCTTGGATGATGACTTCTGCCGCTCCGGATCTCCTCTTCGGTTCCATCGTTGGTCAGCTGGCTGAAGACGGCTCAAGGTAGGATGATCTTCAGGGGGGTAGTGTTAGGTTTATTTAAGGGGGGTTTGGGTTAGAGTAGGGGTATGTGGGTGGTGGGTTGTAATGTTGGGGGGGGTTGTATTTTTTTTACAGGCAAAAGAGCTGTTTTCTTTGGGGCATGCCCCGCAAAAGGCCCTTTTAAGGGCTGGTAAGGCAAAAGAGCTGTTTACTTTTTAATGTAGAATAGGGTAGGGCATTTTTTTTATTTTGGGGGGCTTTGTTATTTTATTAGGGGGCTTAGATTAGGTGTAAGTAGTTTAAAATTGTTGTAATATTTTTGAAATGTTTGTAAATTATTTTTTTTATTTTTTGCAACTTAGCTTTTTTATTTTTTGTACTTTAGTTAGTTTATTTAATTGTATTGTAGTTATTTGTATGTAATTTATTTAATTTATTTAATGATAGTGTAGTGTTAGGTTTTATTGTAACTTAGGTTAGGATTTATTTTACAGGTAATTTTGTATTTCTTTTAGCTAGGTAGTTATTAAATAGTTAATAACTATTTAATAACTATTCTAACTAGCTAAAATAAATACAAAGTTACCTGTAAAATAAATATAAATCCTAAAATAGCTACAATGTAATTATTAATTACATTGTAGCTATCTTAGGGTTTATTTTACAGGTAAGTATTTATTTTTAAATAGGAATAATTTATTTAAGTACAGTATAGTGTAGTGTTAGGTGTAATTGTAACTTAGGTTAGTTTTTATTTTACAGGTAAATTTCTCTTTATTTTATCTAGGTAGCTATTAAATAGTTAATAACTATTTAATAGCTATTGTACCTAGTTAAAATAAATTGAAAGTTGCCTGTAAAATAAAAATAAATCCTAAGATAGCTACAATATAATTATTATTTATATTGTAGCTATATTAGGGTATATTTTAAAGGTAAGTATTTAGTTTTAAATAGGAATAATTTAGTTTGTATAATTTAGATGTATTTATTTAATATTTAAGTTAGGGGGGTGTTAGGGTTAGACTTAGGTTTAGGGGTTAATCATTTTATTATAGTTGCGGCGGTGTGGGGGGGGCAGGATAGGGGTTAATAAGTTTAAGATAGGTTGCGGCGGGGCCGGGAGCGGCGGTTTAGTGGTTAAACTATTTATTTAGTTGTGGCGAGGTCCGGGATCCGCAGGATAGGGGTTAATAACTTTATTATAGGTGGCGGCGGTATGGGGGGGCAGGATAGGGGTTACTAGGTATAATGTAGGTGGTGGCGGGGACCGGGAGCGGTGGTTTAGGGGTTAACATATTTATTATAGTGGCGGTGGGCTCCGGGAGCGGCGGTTTAGGGGGTAATCCATTTATTTAGTTGCGGCGGTGTAGGGGGGCAGATTAGGGGTGTTTAGACTCGGGGTACATGTTAGGGTGTTAGGTGTAGACAGCTCCCATAGGAATGAATGGGATATCTGGCAGCAGCAAACATGAACTTTCGCTATGGTCAGACCCCCATTGATTCCTATGGGATCCGCCGCCTCCAGGGCGGCGGTTTGAAAACCAGGTACGCTGGGCTGGAAAAGTGCCGAGCGTACCTGCTAGTTTTTTGATAACTCCCAAAAGTAGTCAGATTGTTCCGAACTTGTGTGTGGAACATCTGGAGTGACGTAAGAATCGATCTGTGTCGGACTGAGTCCGGCGGATCGAAGCTTACGTCACTAAATTTTACTTTTGCCGGTATCTAGGGCTTGATAACTAAGGTGAATCAGCCTCGCCACAAATACGCTGCAGAATTCCAGCGTATTTGAGGTAGAGACGTTGATAACTAGAGGCCAATGCGTGTGCTACAATTAGAGAGAGTTTAAAGTGTTAAACAATCAATGATATTTGTGTATAGGCATGGTGGGTATACTGAGCATGTTTTCTAAATTATGTTTTTAAACTTTAAATATTTGAAAAAAAAATTAAAATTAAAATTTCAATCATCTAAAATCAAGAACACGCCAGGAAATTATTTTCCATAAGAAGAAATTGTCCGCAACTTATATCATCTTATATATTGGGATCTTAACAGTTCTAATACTGCATGTAACCACTAAGTTATATGTTTTTTCATTTCATGAAAGTGCTTTCATGAAGTGCTCCAGATGCCTACCTAGGCATCTCTTCAGCAAAGGATATCATAGAATAAAGCAAATTTGATAATAGAAGTAAATTGGAAACTTTTTTTGTAAAATGGCATACTCTGGGGTAGATTTAACAAGCAGCCGATGCTGCTTTCTACCCCCGAAGTTTCCGGCTGGCCGGAAACGTAAGTTAAGAAGCACTGAAGCAGCGGTCCTTAGCTTGTCGTGGTGGATTGCATTCATTTTAATCCGCTCTGGATGATTGACGCCCCCTGCTAGTGGCCGATTGGCCGTGAATGTGCAGGGGGCGGCATTTCACAAGCATTTCACAAGAAATACTTTGCAATGTTCAGCATACACTGTCCGCTCGCCTCTTGTTAAATTGACCCCTAAGTCTGATTTACAAAAGGAATTTTTTAGGTTTCATTTTCCTTTGAATTAACCCAGATAATCTAATTGTATGTACATTTTAAATGTTCACACTCAAACATGGCATAAGGTGCTCTGCCGTGGAGAACCAATATCTGTCCTTGCACAACCCAAACTTTGTCCTGATCTTCTTGGTCCTACAAACACATGGAGCAAACGTTGGCAGCATAGCAATTCTATACACAGTGCAGCATGCAAATAAAAAATGGAATGTGAATAATGTTTTTTTAATTTTATTTAAATAAAACATTTCATGGATAATTGTTTTTAATTAAATCCCTATTTAAAAGGGACATAATGCTCACAATTGAAATGATCATAAATTTATTTCACAACTGAATAGGAGCATTTCTAGGATACACATCAGCAAAACTGCTTCTGGCAAAATGTATCATTGTTTCTCTGACAGCTGTCATTGTGCAAAGAGTATATGTAAATATGCCATATGTGTGTGAATTCAAACACCATGGGGCCTATTTATCAAAGCGTCAACTGTGCTGCATTCGCCGGCACCAATACGCTAGCCTAACAATGCCGCCGCTGACCTGAATACGCTCTCCATAGTTACCAAAAAAGCTGTCAAAAAGCTGCGCATCAAGTACGGGGCGATGAGCAGCGGACTGTTGTTAACTAACAGTCATCAATCTCGCTGCTTTTCGGCTTTTTGACAGCTTTATTTGTATACTGTCACTAAACAACCACACTATACTAAACTGTTTAACCCCTATACCGCCGCTCCCGGACCCCGCCGCAACTAAATAAAGTTATTAACCCCTAAACCGCCGCTCCCGGAGCCCACTGCCACTCTAATAAAGATATTAACCCCTAAACCACCGCTCCCGGAGCCCACCACCACTCTAATAAAGTTTTTAACTAGATATGTGGATGATCGAAAAATTTGTTTCGGTTCGGATCGATTCGGAGGTTTTCGAATTTCGTTTCGGATCGATTCGAATTCGGAAAACTTTGAATGAATTCATTTCGGATTCATTCGGATTCAAAAAAATTCGGCTGGATTCGGTTCGGAAATTCGGAATTTCGGTATGTGTGCTGTGTATTAGACTAGTATTATGTACTGTATATTAGGTGTAACCCATAGCAGAGTGATATAACCTAATATACTGTACAATACTAGTGTAATCCATGTCCATCCGAATTTACCGAATAAATCCGAGCAAATTTGGATTTATTCGGTAAATTCGGCAGTATTTTAATTCGGAAATTCGGTTCGATCCGAATCTCCGAATTTGCCGAATTTCCGAATCGAACCGAACCGAATTGCACATGTCTATTATTAACCCGTAAACCGCCGCTCCCGGAGCCCACCGCCACCTACATTATACTTATTAACCCCTAATCTGCCACCCCCTATACTGCCGCCACCTACATAAAGTTATTAACCCCTAAACCGCCAGCCCCCACATCGCCATAAACTAAATTAAACTATTAACCCCTAAACCTAACAACCCGCTAACTTTATATTAAATATTAACTCATCCCTTTCTTATAATAAATTTAAACTTACTTTTAGAATTAAATTAAACTATATTAAACTAATAATTAACCTACCCTAACTATTATAATAAAATTACATTAAACTATATTAAACTATTAAGTAACCTACCCTAACTATTATAATTAAATTACATTAAACTATATTAAACTATTAATTAACCTACCCTAAATATTATACTAAAATTACATTAAACTATATTAAAATAATAATTAATCTATCCTAACTTTTATACTAAAATTACATAAAACTACAAATTAAAATAACTATATTATATATTTAAACACCTAACACCTAGAATTCTATCAGCCAATTAAGGTTGAAAAAATCCTATTAGCTTTTCCAATCAGCCAATAGGATTGAGCTTTCATCCTATTGGCTGATCCAATCAGCCAATAGGATTGAGCTCACATTCTATTGGCTATTCCAATCAGCCAATAGAATGCAAGCTCAATCCTATTGGCTGATTGCAACAGCCAATAGGATTTTTTCAACCTTAATTCCGATTGGCTGATAGAATTCTATCAGCCAATCGGAATCTAAGGGACGCCATTCTTGGATGAAGTCATTTAAACGAACCTTCATTTGTCGGTAGTCGTCGGAAAGAAGAGGATGCTCCGCGTCGAATGTCTTGAAGATGGAGCCGCTCTGTGCCGGATGGATGAAGATAGAAGATGATGTCTGGATGAAGACTTCTGCGGGCTTGGATGAAAACTTCGGCCGCTTCGATGAGGACTTCTCGCGGCTTCTTGGAGGATGGATGTCGGATCTTCAAAACTGTAAGTAAATCTTCTGGGGTTAGTGTTAGGATTTTTTAAGGGTGTATTGGGTGGGTTTTAGTTTTAGATGAGGACTTGGGCTGCAATAGAGCTAAATGCCCTTTTAAGGGCAATGCCCATCCAAATGCCTTTTTCAGGGCAATGGGGAGCTTAGGTTTTTTTAGTTAGCTTTTTATTTGGGCGGTTGGTTGTGTGGGTGATGGGTTTTACTGTTGGGGGGTATTTGTATTTTTGTTTTACAGGTAAAAGAGCTGATTTCTTTGGGGCAATGCCCCGCAAAAGGCCCTTTTAAGGGCTTTTTGTAGTTTATTGTAGGTTAGAAGATTTTTTTATTTTGGGGGGGCTTTTTTATTTTCATAGGGCTCTTAGATTAGGTGTAATTAGTTTAAAGCTTTGATAATTTCTTTTTTATTTTTTGTAACTTAATGTTTGTTATTTTTGGTAACTTATTTGTTAATTTTTGGTAACAGTATTTTTTTAGTGTAGATTTAAATTATTTAAGTAGGGTTAGGTGTTTAAATATATAATATTGTTATTTTAATTTGTAGTTTTATGTAATTTTAGTATAAAAGTTAGGTTTGATTCATTTTTATTTTAATATAGTTTAATGTAATTTAATTATAATAGTTAGGGTAGGTTAATTATTAGTTTGATATAGTTTAATGTAATTTTATTATAATAGTTAGGGTAGGTTAATTATTAGTTTAATATGGTTTAATTTAATTCTAAAGATAAGTTTAAATTTATTATAAGATAGGGATAAGTTAATATTTAATATAAAGTTAGCGGGTTGTTAGGTTTAAGGGTTAATAGTTTAATTTAGTTTATGGCGATGTGGGGGGCTGGCGGTTTAGGGGTTAATAACTTTATTTAGTTGCGGTGGGGTCCGGGAGCGGCGGAATAGGGGGTTAATAACTCTATGTAGGTGGCGGCGGTGGCGGGCGGCAGATTAGGGGTTAATAAGTATAATGTAGGTGTCGGCGGTGTCGGGGTGGCAGATTAGGGGTTAATAAGTATAATGTAGGTGGCAGCGGTGTCGGGGCGGCAGATTAGGGGTGTTTAGACTCGGGGTACATGTTAGGGTGTTAGGTGTAAACATAACTTTTATTCTCCCATAGGAATCAATGGGATACCGGGCAGCAGCGAACATAAGCTTTCGCTGCTTTCAGACTCCCATTGATTCCTATGGCATCCACCGCCTCCAGGATGGCGGATTGAAAACCAGGTACGCTGGGCCGGAATAGTGGCGAGCGTATCTGGTAGATTTTTGTTAACTTTCAAAAGTAGTCAGATAGTGCCGAATTTGCATTCGGAACATCTGTAGTGACGTAAGCATCGATCTGTGTTGGACTGAGACCGGCGGATCGTATGTTACGTCACAAAATTCTACTTTTGCTGGTCTGTAGGCTTTGATAACTAAGGGGAATCAAGCTTTCCACAATTACGCTGCGGAATTCCAGCATATTTGAGGTTGACGGCTTGATAAATAGGCCTCCATGCCTGCTTGCAGATGATATATTGCATCATCCATGGCTCAGTTTGCCTCATTTTTGATAATTACATGTCCCCACCATCTTTATGTGCAGACACAATGTTCAAGTGGGTGAGCAAGGTACATATGCACATATTCTTTGCTCACAGTAAAAACTATCACTAAACCAGAGGATTTTGGTAATACACTTACATTGCAAAACTGCTTCTTTTTAATATTGTAATGCATCCATGTGCATTTCAGTTCTGAGCTGTATGTCCCTTTAAAGGTACACAAAAATGCAAAACAAGACAATGACAACCACCAATCAGCAGTGAGCTCCTGGTAGTGCATTGCTGCTCCTGAGCATACCTAGGTATGCTGTTCAACAAAGGATACCAAGAGCAGAAAGTAAATTTAGTAATAGACTAATCTGAAATGTGTCTTAAAATTACATGCATTATTTGAATCATAACCATTGTATTTTGACTTTAAAGTCCCTTTAAGAATGGCTGTGCAATTTGTAGTTATGTATTTTGTGAGATGTTACAAACTAAGGAGACAATAGAGATTTAGAAACTAGCACAACTAGTTTGTTATATGAAAAGGGATTAAAAGTAAAATGTTACTGTGAAAGTATTAATAATAAAAGATGAAGCAACATTGAAATACTGATTTTTCTCCAGAGAAAGGGATAATGATTTTCTGTTGATTTACCTTTTCTTACAGATTTAAGAAGAATTACAGCAGGATTCTTAGGCATGGCAGCTGCTGTGCTCCTGTGTGGATGCATAGTAGCAGCAGTAAGCTTCTTTTGGGAAGAGAGCCTTACACAACACGTAGCTGGACTCCTTTTCCTCATGACAGGTAATTAATTGTTTAATATAGCTGTAGGAATCCAGCTGAAGGGCTTAACAGCATATCGAAATGCAATGATGTATTCAAAGCAAAGATTAGCATGACAAATAATATGCAGATTAATTAGATTAGCTGATTAAATATTGAAGATTTAGGAAAAGCTATAAATTAGTTACTAGACTGATCAAACAATGGCTGTGTAGAATGTATCAATGTAAAATCTGCTCTTTAAATTCTTTCAGAACGTAACAATTAGGTAATTTAAGACCTGATCGGTCCAATGGGCTTCCACTTTCCAAGAACCATATATTAACATGGAATCTCAAATCAGACCCCATCACCTGTAGACCAGACCAATTTCCCTGTAGTCCTAATCAGACATATGCCCACATAGGACTTCCAATCAGACTACAATATTTGCGGCTCCAGTGTAAGTTATATGCCCATACCAGACCCTTTCAGTGTAGTGTCATGTTTTTCCATTCATTTTACTGGACAAGTAGTTAAAATGCTGCACTGTCCTTTTAAATACTAATGCCTGGCAAACCTAATAATAAACCCCAGATCCCTATGACTGCACAAAAAAAGGGATCCATGGTTAGTTGCTTTTATTAACACCAGTAATGGCGCATAGTATTGCCACAACAGCACATCCTGAATCAATACAGTCAAAAAATGCAATGAATAAAAATATAACATTAATTGGAAAATATTTATAGAAATGTGTAAAAATGTATCCTTAGATACAGTTCTTAGAAATGACATTTTCTATTCTGCTTATATCTTATTAATGGCTGGTAGAAAAGAAACTGAGATTAGCTTCTTACCAACAGGTTGTAGTTAAAGGGACATTGAACTATACACATTTCTCCCCTTAAATGTGCTCCCAATGACCCATTTTACCTGACAGACTGTATTAAAGAGATTACAAATAGCTAATTTGCCTTTATTTTGTTATTTAAAATAATTGCTTTTGCTCGTTGAATCTCCAATCTATACTGAAAAGTTTAGTACTGCAGTATTGAGTATAGAATGTTTTTTTTTAAACAAGAGGAATCAACAGAAATCAACTTCCCAGTCGAAAGGCAGGGAGACAGATGTTCATGCAACTACTATTACGCAAAACACTTGTTACTCTAATAGAAAAACACATGTATATGAAAACAGAGATGAATACGATTCTATACCCTATCTGATTTGTACTGGCTGCAATATTTCATTTTTTAATCGTGCCCCTTGCTCCCTGCTAGCTTTACTCTCCCAAGCAAAGTTCCCCATTCCAGCAAACTCCATAACATTCTATGGGAGACATTGTGCAACTGGCAGGGAAGCACCTTTTTTTATCGAATTCCCTGGCACCCGTGTGAGTGCTATTTTGGAAAACTATTGTAAATTTTAGTAACTGTTTCAGGTTTTGCTACAAAACCATGAACAATGAAAAGGTTTAGTAAAAACAATTTAACACTTAGAAACACATTACATAAACCAAGGGAAACCAACTGGTGGTCTGCAACAGTAGGTTTAGCAGCATCTTGAAAAAGAAAACAGATAAAGTATGTGCACTAGTTAATGTGGCCTAAGGAAAAACATAAATAAGAATGTGTGCTTTGTACACTTCTGATGGGTGGACAAACAAGATGTCTGTAACTCTCACAAATCCTCCAGAGTGGAGATGGAAGACTAGCAGGCTGAGTGTACCATGCAACCTCACCTACATTTGGTCCTGTGTCCCTGGATATTTTTAGGAAATATGTAATTATTTGTATGTTTAATATCCATGCATTGTGTATGTGGCTCTTAAAGGGGCATGAAAACCCAAAGTTTTATTTTGTGACTCTGACAGAGCATAGCATTTTAATCAGCTTTCAATTTTACTTATTTAATCAAAATTGATGTATTCTACTGATATCCTTTTGTTGAAGAGAATACCTAGGTAGGCTAATGAACTGAAATGCATTACTGGAAGCTAGCTTCTGATTCATTGGCTCACATGATATGTTCAGCTAGCTCCCATTAGTTTATATCTGCTCCTTCAATAAAGGATACTAAGAGAGTGAAGCAAATTTGATAATATAAGTATCTTGGAAAGTTGTTTAAAATGGAATGTTCTATCTGAATCATGAAATAAATACAAATTGGGTTTCATATCTCTTTAAAGCTTCTAAAAACACTGACCTGAAGCCCCTATGTGTTAGGAATTGGCCATCACTAACAAACAATTTATCAAGAAGAGGAATTACTGTAATGTAATGACAAGAATTCCTTTGTGATATATGCATGCGCTTTATAAACCTCTGATGCCCCACAGGAGCATTTATCCCAAATGAACGTAATTGCTGAAAAACAATAGTTGCTTTAGTTCCTTCTCAATAACAATGTCTCTTTGATGTATTTTTCAGGAATATTTTGTACCATTTCTTTGTGTACTTATGCAGCAAGTGTCTCTTATGATCTACATCGCCTGCCAAAATTCATTTACGGGCTTCCAAGTGACGTTGAGCATGGATACAGCTGGTCTTTGTTTTGTGCCTGGTGCAGTCTGGGCATGATAGTGGCAGCTGGATGCCTTTGTACTGCCTACCCATTTATCAGTAGAACGAAGATTTTGCTCCTGAAGTCTGCCAGAGACACTTGCGTATGACTGGGCACTGTGTGTTAGTGACTTTGTTTTCCATGACAAAACATTGTGTGCACTACAAAACTGATCCCTAGTGCTCAATACATATTTGAGAGTGATCTTTAATGTTTAAAGCACAAATATTGTAAGCTTAAACAAAAGATTTGACATAAAACCCATAGCTTTCCAACAAGGAAAAAGAACTTAAAAATTGTTATGGTGACCTATCGTACCACTATTGGACATTTTCCTGTGCTCATCTGGTCTGTGTGAATTGTTCAACGGAGAAATCATTGGAATCGTAAATATTTTGGAAAATATATGGAGATAAAAACAAATCGACAATGGGAAAAAAAAAATAATATCTCCTCATAAACAACACAACAAAAAACTTTAAAAGCATGGAAATACTGTGCAATCAAAGTGCTTTAACAAATTATTATTTATGCAACATATTTGTGTGTCTTCAACTGAATTGTCAATCTATGGGGGGGGAAAATAGCGAGGAAACAATTTCCCTTTCTGGGTTCATTTTCTGATACCTTTGCTTGATTTCATTTCAAAGCAGAGAAAATACAAAGATCTATTTGTGAAATAAGACGTGTGGAAAGAAAATAAATATACTGTTAATCTCATGCTTGATAAATTGTTTATACAAACTGTTATGAAGTCAGTCAAATTGCTTGTTTCATTATAACATCATGTTTGCATTTCATTTCCTGGTGTGTATTCTAGAAAGATATCATTCAGGTCGTTCCATAAATAACTGTGTAATAATATACAGTACAGCACATGAAATGATTAATCCCTGTTTGTAGCACTGTACATTTCTAATATTGCTTCTAAAGAAACTCTATAGTTGATTTTTATCTCTATAGTTGTTTAATTTAACCAATAATTTGCCTCTTACAAATCTAACACATATTCAAACATTTAAAAAATAAATAAATATATATATATATTTTAATTTAAAGGGACAGTCTACACCAGAATGTTTATTGTTTAAAAAGATAGATAATCCCTTTATTACCCATTCCCTAGTTTTGCAGTTATATAAATACACGTTTTACCTCTGTGATTACCTTGTATCTAAGCCTCTGCAAACTGCCCCCTTATTTCAGTTCTTTTGACAGACATCCATTTTAGCCAATCAGAGCTGGCTCACTGGAACTCCACGTGCGTGAGCACAGTGTTATCTATATGACACACATGAACTAACACCCTTAAGTGGTGAACAACTGTCAAAATGCCCTGAGAGAAGAGGCGGCCTTCAAGGCCTTAGAAATTAGCATATGAGCCTCCTAGGTTTAGCTTTCAACTAAGAATACCAAGAAAACAAAGCAAAATTGGTGATAAAAGTAAATTGGAAAAATGTTTAACATTATATTCTCTATCTGAATCATGAAAGTTTATTTTGGACTAGACTGTCCCTTTAATAGCTTGGTTGCTTTAGGACTCGCTACATTTATAGCACTTACCAATTATATAAATATGGGCTAAGATGCAGTGTTTGTTTTTTAAAGGGATATGAAACCCACATTTTTTCTTTTGTGATTTAGACAGAGAACACAATTAAAAAAAGTTCTCAGTTTACCTCTGTTATCAAATTTGCTTTGTTCCAATGGTATTCGTTGTTAAAGAGATACATAGGTAGGTATCTGTGGCACTACATGTCAGGAAATATTGCTGTCATCTAGTGCTCTTGCAAAACTGCTGTTCTATAGTCCTCCATTCACATGCTCCCGAGCATATGCTCCTGCTTTCAAACAAAAGAAACAAAGAGAATGTAGAGCTTTTTAATAATATAAATAAATTAGAAAGCTGCTTAAAATGAAATGCTCTATCTGAATCATGAAAGAAACATTTTGAGTTTCATATAACTTTAAGAAACTTATTTTCTAACAAAAAATGGCCAATTAAAATCTCCTTTTTACACCCCTTGTGCTAGAGGTGTTTAGTTGTTTGGCCCTCTTTGGAGGTACACATAATTTTTTAACTGTTTTTCTGTGAGGTACCCACTCAAATTATACCTCATTTATTTCAGCAGACCAAGCATTTTTAGAAAATTACTTTAGTTTTCAGAAATATCATAATATAAGAAAAAAACCACCATGTGAAATGCAAAAAAAAAGTTACTTTTTTTTACGTTATTTTCTTTGGTGTACATATTAAAGGGATAGTCTAGTCAATATTAAACTTTCATGATTCAGATAAAGCATGCAATTTTAAGCAACTTTCTAATTTACTCCTATTATAATTTTTTCTTCATTCTTTTGCTATCTTTATTTGAAAAGCAAAAATGTAAGCTTAGGAGCCGGCCCATTTTTGGTTCTCTCTGGGCATCCTTGCTGTCTAAATACAGGCTCTATCTGAATAATGAAAGTTTCATTTTGACTAGACTATCCCTTTAAGTAGCAGCATGGGAGTAATTTCCTAAATATTTCAAACACACATTTTATTGCCCCACATTTGGCATCAGTTCACCTCCCAAAACAGAAAAAAATTATGATTTTTATACTTTATGGTTCACTATAAATCAACAATTATAGATCAGAAAACAATTATTATTTTTGTCACTATTCACCATCTTGCAATTTATGCAGAAAATGAGTAAGTATAAAATATCTAACCATACAAGTATTGCATACATTTAAAATTACACAAAATTCTGAATTCCCAGAGGGGTGGTTTAACCCATTTTTAAACTCTATGAATGTTTATATCCCTGTCCGAAATCACTCAGCATAGTAAAAAATATATTAAAAACTAAAAAAACAAAACATAAAATTGTTGTACCAAAAGTCATCCTACATAGACTTTCACAAAATATCACCCATTTGAACATTCTCTCACTTCTTCCATTTATTTTAATTCTTCCATTTTTTTAGTTCATACAAACCTTGTCCTATGTGCCCTAACATCAACAGTACAAATAAATTAGGCTAGCCGTTACTGCCAGGTTATAAGTCTTACTGTAGAAATCCTTTATAGGAAACCCCTTATTTGAATTGCAAAACATCAAATGTGTGGTATTATGATATGTTGTTTTGGTGAGGGGGTAATAAAGGCCTCTTAAAAAGCATCAGAACCACAAATATATAATCAAAGATGAGAAGTATTTGTCATTGTTGTAACAATCAGCTGGCAGCAGGTGGACACAGGACCACTCATTTTGAAAGACCAGGATTGCTGCTCACAAATAAGGGGTCTCAAGTTTATATATGTATTTTGGGGAACAACAGAGAGGATAATGCACCTCCATATGATTATGGTTCTGGCAGGTGATAATTTTTTAACATAGTAGCCAGCAGATAAAACACCTGGGCATGTGACCCCACCTTTGAAAGAGTGGCCTCGCCTCTTTAAAAAGAGGGGTCACTTGCCATGTGTTAAGATGGGTGCAAGGGTTTTATAGCTCAGATGATGGTAAAAGGCACCAAGTATACAGGTGATTGCTATTTCTATGGCAATCACCTGCTATTTAAAAGGGCATGAGACCATTTATTTAATTATGGGCAATCACCTCTTTCATGTGTGGGTATTGGGTGTATGTGTGTTCTATGCTGTCTTTAGGGGATATGAGCACTTTTGTGGCCACTGTCCCCTATTCAGTTAATACATTAGGTAGGCGATTGTAATAAGCCCACCTACTGATGACAGGGGTATGAGATACAATAATGGGAAGAGGGTGTTCCCCTGTTTAAACTCATTTTTTTATAAGCCTTTGTACTTTATGGGGGGAGATGGGGACTTTAGAAGTGCCCCCTCATCAAACACAGTATAGCTGTCTAAATGGTAATCACCTGACAATTAGAGGGGATGCGACCCCTCATGTGAAAGAGGAAGATTAGATCTTTTAAATGAGGTGTCTCATACACATATAGTTAAAACGGATGGGGAGATAGGGGCTCTATAGTGCCCTCTCCCCACAAATAGAAATCACTTTCTTTCTAGTGGGGCAGGTGACCTCTATTTTAAAATGTGATCAGTTGCATCCTATGGGGCAAGTAAAGAGGGGAGTATGAACTTTCAAATGAGGGGTCACTTATTGTTCTGGCTGCTGCAGGTAATCTCCTTCATTTAAAAGTGCAGACTCCCCATTTTCAAATGAATGGTCACCTGTAATTGGTCTTGGGGCTGAGATATGGGCTTCCAAAGCCTACACAATTTCTATCTATCTATCTATCTATCTATCTATCTATCTATCTATCTATCTATCTATGTCCTTAAAGGGACATGAAACCCAAAACATTTATTTTATTATTCCGATAGAGACAACAATTTTAAACAACTTTCCAATATACTTCTATTATTTAATTTGCTTCCTTCTCTTGTTATCCTTTGCTGGAAGGTTTATCTAGGAAAGTTCAGGAGGAGCAAAGAACCTAGGTTCTAACTGCTGATTGGTGGCTGCATATATATATATATATATATATATATACTGATTGTCATTGGCTCACCCATGTGTTCAGTTAGAAACCAGTAGTGCATTGCTGCTCCTTCAACAAAGCATACCAAGAGAATAAAGCAAATTTGATAATAGAAGTAAACTGGAAAGTTGTTTAAAATTGTATGTTCTTCCTAAATCATGAAATATTTTTTTTGGGTTTCATGTCCCTTTAAGTCCGGGGAAAGAATGCACTCTCAGCCCTGTGCCCTGCACTGGGTTGCACAGTCAAGCATTCATGTAATTGTTCTAAGCCTTCACTTGCAACTACAATTAAAAAAAACTATAAAATATGATGAGCAGCCTTCTTCAGGTGTAAGTGAAGGTTTGCAATATACAGGTCCATATCCAAAAATCCGGAATTCCAACATATACAGAATTATTCAGAAACCCACATTTTTATTACATTTTTTTTTTTAAATAAAATGATTAAATATTACCATATTCCCCTGACATTAAGTCTTCTTTGCCTGCATATTTGATTTGGTTTTCGTGTTCTAAAATGCAATTGATAGTTTATATTTATTTAAAACAACACCTTTGTGATTACAGTACTGTAATATCTTTCTGATGTATACAAATGTATTAAAAATGATAGAAAACTACCTTTAGGTTGCACGTATAAGCTCTAATATGACATGTAAATAGGTAATATGTAAATATTGCCTAAGTGACATAAGATGAGGCTCTTTACACCTGGTCTCACTTTCCAAACTCCCCCATTAAACAGATGCAAATATACAAAATTCAGAAATTTAAAGGGACAGTCTACACCAAAATTTGTATTGTTTAAAAAGACAGATAAACCCTTTATTACCCATTCCCCAGTTTTGCATAACTAACGTAGTTATATTAATATACTTTTTACCACTGTGATTGCGTTGTATCTAAGCCTCTGAAGACAGCCCCCTTATTTAAGTTCTTTTGACAGACTTGCATTTTAGCCAATCAGTGCTGACTCCTAGGTAACTCAACGGGTGTGAGCACAATGTTATCTATATGGCACACATAAACTAACGCCCTCTAGTTGTGAAAAAATGTCAAAATGCATTTATATAAGAGGCGGCCTTCAAGGGCTAGGAAATTAGCATATGAACCTGCTAGGTTTAGCTTTCAACTAAGAATACCAAGAGAACAAAGCTAAATTGATGATAAAAGTAAATTGAAAAGTTATTTACAAATACATGCCCTGTCTGAATTTCGAAAGTTTATTTTTAACTAGACTGTCCCTTTAAACTATTTGAAAATCCAAACCTTTTCGTTTGGATAAAGGGTGTTGTACCTTTATATCCATAGTTTTTGGTGCTGGCAGTAAGACCAAATAGCAAAATAAATTATGAGTTATTAGCGCACAGCCACATACAAATATAAAGAAAATACAAAGACAAATATTTGGAAGTGCTACAAAAAAATGCCTGCATGAAATCAACTATGCTTTTATAATACAGAGATCTTAGTTAGACAATATGGTCATAATGATTTGTCTAAGTAAGGATGCTTTTCACTGCAGAGTATAGGTATACTGTATATTGTATGAACAAGATTTAATATGTTAATTGTAAGCACATTATGTTGTTCTATTTTTGCTGTATAATTAGTTTAACCCTTTTTTTTTTTACAGACCCCCAATTTTTTTTACAGACCCCAATTTCAATCTGCCCCCACCAGCTGAGCTGAAATGAGGGCCGCACCTTCATGCAGACTTGGCTTCTTAAAGTGCTTGGATCTATTCCAACTTGAAGAAGGCTTCCAATTGGAACCAGAATCTTTGGGGGAAGGATTGGCTTTCTGTTCCTTATTCTGTCGAAAAGAACGAAAACAATTAGAAGGTTTTAGATTTACCTTTAGGATAATATCGTGAGGCAAAAAAACTCCCTTCCCCCCAGTGATAGTTGAGATAATTGAATCCAACTGAGAACCAAATAAATTATTACCTTGGAAAGAAAGAGATGGTAATCTAGACGTAGATACCATGTCAGCATTCCAATATTTAAGCTACAAAGCTCTTCTAGCTAAAATAGCTAAAGACATAGATTTAACATCAATTTTGATGAAATCAAAAATAGCATCACAGATAAAATGATTAGCATGTTGAAGCAAGCAAACAATGCTAGACAAATCAAAATCTGTTTCCTGTTGCGCTAAGCATTTTCAACCAAAAAGTTGATGCAGCTGCAACGTCGGCCATGGATATAGCAGGCCTAAGAATATAGCCAGAAAATTAATAAGATTTCCTTAGATAAGATTCAAGTTTCCTATCTAAAGGAACCTTAAAAGAAGTACTCTCTCATAGGAATAGTAGTACGTTTGGCAAGAGTAGAAATAGCTCCATCAACTTTGGGAAATTTTTTCTCTAGCTGCTGGCAAAGGATACAACTTCTTAAATCTAAAAGAATGAATAGAAGAAGTACTAGGCCTATTCCATTCCTTAGAAATCATATCAGAAATAGCATCAGGAACTGGAAAAACCTCTGGAATAACCACAGGAGGTTTATAAACAGTATTTAAATGTTTACTAATTTTAGTAACAAGAGGACTAGAATCCTCAATATCCAAAGTAACCAACACTTCTTTACGAGTATACTCCATCTTAAAGAGATAAGTAGATTTGTCAGTGTCAATATCTGAGGAAGGATCTTCTGAACCAGATAGATCCTCATCAGAGGAGGATAAATCAGTATGTTGTCGGTCATTTGAAATTTCATCAACTTTATGAGAAGTTTTAAAAGACCTTTTATGTTTATTAGAAGGCGGAATAGCAGACAAAACCTTCTGAATCGCATCAGCAATAAAAATCTTTTATATTCACAGGGATATCATGTACATCAGATGTTGAAAGAACAACAGGCATTGTACTAGTACTGAAGGATACATTCTCTGCATGCAAAAGCTTGTCATGACAACTGTTACATACTACAGCTGGAGATATAATCTCCACAAATTTACAACAGATACACTTAGCTTTGGTAGAACTGTTATCAGTCAGCAGGATTCCAACAGTGGTTTCTGAGACAGGATCAGATTGAGACATCTTGCAAATGTAAGAGAAAAAAACAACAAATAAAGCAAAATGATCAATTTCCTTATATGGCAGTTTCAGGAATGGGAAAAAAATGCAAACAGCATAGCCCTTTGAGCATAAAAAAGAGCAAGAGGTATATAGGAAGTGGGGTTTAAATAAATAAATAATTTGACACCAAGTATGACGAAAAACGCAAAAACATAATTTATGTAAGAACTTACCTGATAAATTCATTTCTTTCATATTAGCAAGAGTCCATGAGCTAGTGACGTATGGGATATACATTCCTACCAGGAGGGGCAAAGTTTCCCAAACCTTAAAATGCCTATAAATACACCCCTCACCACACCCACAATTCAGTTTAACGAATAGCCAAGAAGTGGGGTGATAAGAAAAAAGTGCGAAAGCATATAAAATAAGGAATTGGAATAATTGTGCTTTATACAAAAAAATCATAACCACCACAAAAAAGGGCGGGCCTCATGGACTCTTGCTAATATGAAAGAAATGAATTTATCAGGTAAGTTCTTACATAAATTATGTTTTCTTTCATGTAATTAGCAAGAGTCCATGAGCTAGTGACGTATGGGATAATGACTACCCAAGATGTGGATCTTTCCACACAAGAGTCACTAGAGAGGGAGGGATAAAATAAAGACAGCCAATTCCTGCTGAAAATAATCCACACCCAAAATAAAGTTTAATGAAAAACATAAGCAGAAGATTCAAACTGAAACCGCTGCCTGAAGTACTTTTCTACCAAAAACTGCTTCAGAAGAAGAAAATACATCAAAATGGTAGAATTTGGTAAAAGTATGCAAAGAGGACCAAGTTGCCGCTTTGCAAATCTGATCAACCGAAGCTTCATTCCTAAACGCCCAGGAAGTAGAAACTGACCTAGTAGAATGAGCTGTAATCCTCTGAGGCGGAGTTTTACCCGACTCAACATAGGCAAGATGAATTAAAGATTTCAACCAAGATGCCAAAGAAATGGCAGAAGTTTTCTGGCCTTTCTAGAACCGGAAAAGATAACAAATAAACTAGAAGTCTTTCGGAAAGACTTAGTAGCTTCAACATAATATTTCAAAGCTCTAACAATATCCAAAGAATGCAACGATTTCTCCTTAGAATTCTTAGGATTAGGACATAATGAAGGAACCACAATGTCTCTACTAATGTTGTTGGAATTCACAACTTAGGTAAAAATTCAAAAGAAGTTCGCAACACCGCCTTATCCTGATGAAAAATCAGAAAAGGAGACTCACAAGAAAGAGCAGATAATTCAGAAACTCTTCTGGCAGAAGAGATGGCCAAAAGGAACAAAACTTTCCAAGAAAGTAATTTAATGTCCAATGAATGCATAGGTTCAAATGGAGGAGCTTGAAGAGCCCCCAGAACCAAATTCAAACTCCAAGGAGGAGAAATTGACTTAATGACAGGCTTTATACGAACCAAAGCTTGTACAAAACAATGAATATCAGGAAGAATAGCAATCTTTCTGTGAAAAAGAACAGAAAGAGCAGAGATTTGTCCTTTCAAGGAACTTGCGGACAAACCCTTATCTAAACCATCCTGAAGAAACTGTAATATTCTCGGTATTCTAAAAGAATGCCAAGAAAAATGATGAGAAAGACACCAAGAAATATAAGTCTTCCAGACTCTATAATATATCTCTCTGGATACAGATTTACGAGCCTGAAACATAGTATTAATCACAGAGTCAGAGAAACCTCTTTGACCAAGAATCAAGCGTTCAATCTCCATACCTTTAAATTTAAGGATTTCAGATCCTGATGGAAAAAAGGACCTTGAGACAGAAGGTCTGGTCTTAACGGAAGAGTCCACGGTTGGCAAGAGGCCATCCGGACAAGATCCGCATACCAAAACCTGTGAGGCCATGCCGGAGCTACCAGCAGAACAAACGAGCATTCCTTCAGAATCTTGGAGATTACTCTTGGAAGAAGAACTAGAGGCGGAAAGATATAGGCAGGATGATACTTCCAAGGAAGTGATAATGCATCCACTGCCTCCGCCTGAGGATCCCGGGATCTGGACAGATACCTGGGAAGTTTCTTGTTTAGATGAGAAGCCATCAGATCTATTTCTGGAAGTTCCCACATTTGAATAATCTGAAGAAATACCTCTGGGTGAAGAGACCATTCGCCCGGATGCAACGTTTGGCGACTGAGATAATCCGCTTTCCAATTGTCCATACCTGGGATATGAACCGCAGAGATTAGACAGGAGCTGGATTCCGCCCAAACCAAAATTCGAGATACTTCTTTCATAGCCAGAGGACTGTGAGTCGCTCCTTGATGATTGATGTATGCCACAGTTGTGAAATTGTTTATCTGAAAACAAATGAACCGGGTGAACTGCCATTGACTTCAATAGGCAGGCAAACTTTAAAACCAACAGGGACTCTTTCTGGCCACAATAGTGATGGAAAAGTTGTTTCAAGGGGACTAACACCTGGACTGTGGCATGTCGGAGGGGGATCCATGGCAAAACTCCCACGGAAAAATACATAGTTGATGCAGAGCCTGGTTTTAAGCCATAAAGTGCATAAATCACCTAACATTCCTAAATTTTTTGGAATAACGTGCTTTAAAACATCAGGTATGATGTTGTATCGATCAGGTAGTGTAAGGGTTACGCCCGCTTCACAGTGACAGACCAAACTCCCCGTGTAACGCACCACAAACAACCGCAAACAGTCCATTTGCACAACCACGAGATAGATAGATTTGATAGATAGATACATAGATTTCATAGATCAATAGATGCAATATACATTTGATAGATACGATTGATAGTTAGATAGATTTGATAGATAAATAGATAGATTTGATAGATATATAATTTCCCAGACAGAGAATTACAAAACGTGTGGCCTGGGACCCATGGTAAGGTTCCCAGAGGCAGTTGCGGCGCCAGGGGATGTGTATATGGCATGGATTTTAGGAACCGAGAGATGGAAAAAGATGCTTGGTCGTTTTCTTTTTACAAAATTTATACTACTGTTACAACAGATATGAGTGGTGGCACTAGTTGGCAAGTGGGCCTGGCACACGCTGGCAGGCAGGCAACTGCAATTAGATTACACTAGCAGACTGATGTTTCACAGTCAAAAAAGTTTTTTTTTTTAATATTTACACTACTGTTACAACAGATATGAGTGGTGGCACTTGTTGGCAAGTGGGCCTGGCACACACGCTGGCAGGCAGGCAGGCAGGCAGGCAACTGCAATTAGATTACACTAGCAGACTGATGTTTCACAGTCAAAAAAGATTTTTTTTTTTAAATTTACACTACTGTTACAACAGATATGAGTGGTGGCACTTGTTGGCAAGTGGGCCTGGCACACACGCTGGCAGGCAGGCAACTGCAATTAGATTACACTAGCAGACTGATGTTTCACAGTCAAAAAAGTTTTTTTTTTTTAAATTTACAATACTGTTACAACAGATATGAGTGGTGGCACTGGTTGGCAAGTGGGCCTGGCACACACGCTGGCAGGCAGGCAACTGCTATTAGATTACAATAGCAGACTGATGTTTCACAGTCAAAAAAGTTTTTTTAAAAAAAATTTACACTACTGTTACAACAGATATGATTGGTGGTGACACTAGTTGGCAAGTGGGCCTGGCACACACGCTGGCAGGCAGGCAGGCAACTGCAATTAGATTACACTAGCAGACTGATGTTTCACAGTCAAAAAAGTTTTTTAAAAATGTTTTTACACTACTGTTACAACAGATATGAGTGGTGGCACTAGTTGGCAAGTGGGCCTGGCGCACACGCTGGCAGGCAGGCAACTGCAATTAGATTACACTAGCAGACTGATGTTTCACAGTCAAAAAAGTTATTTTTTTTAAATTTAGACTACTGTTACAACAGATATGAGTGGTGGCACTTGTTGGCAAGTGGGCCTGGCACACACGCTGTCAGGCAGGCAACTGCAATTAGATTACACTAGCAGACTGATGTTTCACAGTCAAAAAAGTTTTTTTACATTTTTTTTACAATACTGTTACAACAGATATGAGTGGTGGCACTAGTTGGCAAATGGGCCTGGCACACACGCTGGCAGGCAGGCAACTGCTATTAGATTACACTAGCAGACTGATGTTTCACAGTCAAAAAAGTTTTTTTTTTTTAAATTTACACTACTGTTACAACATATATGAGTGGTGGCACTAGTTGGCAAGTGGGCCTGGCACACACGCTGGCAGGCAGGCAACTGCAATTAGATTACACTAGCAGACTGATGTTTCACAGTCAAAAAAGTTTTTTTTTAAAAACATTTTTACACTACTGTTACAACAGATATGAGTGGTGGCACTGCAGGCAGGCAACTGCAATTAGATTACACTAGCAGACTGATGTTTCACAGTCAAAAAAGTTTTTTTTTAAAAAATTTACAATACTGTTACAACAGATATGAGTGGTGGCACTGGTTGGCAAGTGGGCCTGGCACACACGCTGGCAGGCAGGCAACTGCTATTAGATTACAATAGCAGACTGATGTTTCACAGTCAAAAAAGTTTTTTAAAAAATTTTTTACACTACTGTTACAACAGATATGAGTGGTGGTGGCACTAGTTGGCAAGTGGGCCTGGCACACACGCTGGCAGGCAGGCAGGCAACTGCAATTAGATTACACTAGCAGACTGATGTTTCACAGTCAAAAAAAGTTTTTTTAAATTTTTTTTACACTACTGTTAAAACAGATATGAGTGGTGGCACTAGTTGGCAAGTGGGCCTGGCGCACACGCTGGCAGGCAGGCAACTGCAATTAGATTACACTAGCAGACTGATGTTTCACAGTCAAAAAAGTTATTTTTTTTAAATTTAGACTACTGTTACAACAGATATGAGTGGTGGCACTTGTTGGCAAGTGGGCCTGGCACACACGCTGTCAGGCAGGCAACTGCAATTAGATTACACTAGCAGACTGATGTTTCACAGTCAAAAAAGTTGTTTTACATTTTTTTTACAATACTGTTACAACAGATATGAGTGGTGGCACTAGTTGGCAAATGGGCCTGGCACACACGCTGGCAGGCAGGCAACTGCTATTAGATTACACTAGCAGACTGATGTTTCACAGTCAAAAAAGTTTTTTTAAAAAAAATTTACACTACTGTTACAACATATATGAGTGGTGGCACTAGTTGGCAAGTGGGCCTGGCACACACGCTGGCAGGCAGGCAACTGCAATTAGATTACACTAGCAGACTGATGTTTCACAGTCAAAAAAGTTTTTTTTAAAAAACATTTTTACACTACTGTTACAACAGATATGAGTGGTGGCACTGCAGGCAGGCAACTGCAATTAGATTACACTAGCAGACTGATGCTTCACAGTCAAAATTACACAGGCAAAAAAAAAAAGATGTTCTAGCCCTAAAAAGGGCTTTTTGGGGTGCTGTCCTTACAGATATGAGTGGTGGCACTAGTTGGCAAGTGGGCCTGGCACACACGCTGGCAGGCAGGCAACTGCTATTAGATTACACTAGCAGACTGATGTTTCACAGTCAAAAAAGTTTTTTTTTAAAAAAAATTTTACACTACTGTTACAACAGATATGAGTGGTGGCACTTAGCAAGTGGGCCTGGCACACACTGGCAGGCAGGCAACTGCAATTAGATTACACTAGCAGACTGATGTTTCATAGTCAAAAAAAGTTTTTTTAAATTTTTTTTACAATACTGTTACAACAGATATGAGTGGTGGCACTAGTTGGCAAGTGGGCCTGGCACACATTCTGGCAGGCAGGCAGGCAGGCAACTGCTATTAGATTACACTAGCAGACTGATGTTTCACAGTCAAAAAAGTTTTTTTTTACAATATTTACACTACTGTTACAACAGATATGAGTGGTGGCACTGCAGGCAGGCAACTGCAATTAGATTACACTAGCAGACTGATGCTTCACAGTCAAAATTACACAGGCAAAAAAAAAAAAGATGTTCTAGCCCTAAAAAGGGCTTTTTGGGGTGCTGTCCTTACAGCAGAGATCAGATGAGTCCTTCAGGACTGTAGTGGACAATGAATACACTAGCCTAGCTATCAATTTCCCTATAAAATCAGCAGCATCTACACTATCCCTCCTCTCACTAAGAATGCAGGATCAGAATGAATCTAAAATGGCTGCTGCACAGGAGCTGGGAGGGTCTGGGAGGGAGTGTCTGCTGCTGATTGGCTGAAATGTGTCTGCAGACTGTGAGATACAGGGCCAAAGTTTACTCAATGATGACGAATAGGGGGCGGATCGAACATCGCATATGTTCGCCCGCCGCGGCGAACGCGAACAAGCTATTCGTGACATCACTAGTTATACTATCATAAAACTTTGCATGATCTTTACTAAAATGTAAATACAGTACATTACAACAGTTAATATTGTGATATTTGTTAAAAAGCATATTAATAGATACAAAAATATATACGATTGCCATACTATTATTTCCAGTCATCGGATTCTACTCATAATATTAACATGTGTCTTGCCACTCGAATCTTATATTAAAATATCTTTACCAGACAAATGATTTGTAGACAGTAACAGTATATTATACACCACAGTATCAAATGTCAAAAACGTATTTTGATCATAAATACCCCTTATGTCAATATATACTGAAATGTCCCTAGACATTAATGGCATCTAAATAGCTAGATATCTTCACATAAACAGTTTTCGAGCTAGGGAGGTGTGTACAGAGATCACCTTCTTATTGGTCAGCGTAGGGTATATAATGAGACAATTTGGTTTTATTTGCACAGCCTGATGAAACGGCTGTAAGCCGAGAAACACGTTGCTGTTGTTTTTAGATTATTTTTAATAAAATATTATATCTATACTTACGCTGGAGTATATTCTCATTTAACACGCCATATATCCGCAAACTATTTTTGCCATATACATTGGCTATATTACAAGTTTGTACTGTGGGAGCCCGGGAGGAAGCGACACCCTGATTGGTCGAAACACCCTGTGACGTCAACAGCCTAGCGTGTCTGCCGGGCGACTCCTAACAGTCCCGACTTGCGATCACTGGCATTCGGTGCTGCTCCGCCTGTGAGTAATCTGTGTATTTGGGGGAAGGGCTGTCATCTGTGCCTCTGTATATCCCAGACGATACTGCTCTATTATTTGGTGCCTCTCTTATTTGGTCCATATTTAACCTGGGAGGCCTGCAACATTTGTCACTAAGAAAACACCTTTTACTACCTGGCTTATAACACCTTGTCTACCCCTCTGAGCAGCAGGTTACTGCAAGAACAATTAGTAGATCTTGCTCTTCACTTTGATCTTACTGCTCATTAAAAAGGCTAAACAAATTGCCTCCTCCTACTGGTCAGGAGGGGAATATCCCACACACGAGGACTTGTGGACTCTCACTATCTAATGAAATTAAAGTATGGTTCGAAGGCAATGGAAAACTATGTCATGTGAAATGGGATAGGCCCCCTAGACTATTTACTGAAATCATATTACTTTCCAGATTCGTGAGCCAACTAGAAAATAAATGATTATGCAAATACCTGGAAAAGTGTTTGAGTAAGCAGAACCTTCCAAGCTTTTAATAGTTGTGTTGCCTTAATAATACAACAGCTTCTATTCAACATGGAGACATTCTACATAAGATGAAGCACCATACAAACCTCTGGATGATCTGTTTTCCTTGGAGAGATTTCCCCTTCATGAAACTCTTGAAGTCAGGAATTAAATTCTTGAGGTTCTCCACATTATTTTTTTAAATCGCTCTTGGTTCACAAATCCTGATTTACTGCCACAACATCTTCTTTTATAACTGAAGTTTTATATGTCCAATAACGAAGCCTAAGCCTCAAGATAGAGAAAGTGCGCTAACAAGCTAAAAGTATACACACCACATTAAAAGATATTTAAATTTATTAAATGAAATAGACAAATTACATAAAAACATATATAGAAATTAGCGGTAGGGACGTCTCCCTTGTATAAAAAATAGTAGTCCGTGCAAATATTTGCAAATAGCAGCTAACAATTAGTAGGATGTAAATAAATGTTAAAAAACAATCATAATCTTAAATGTATGGCATAGCACTGATAATATTCATAAAAGCAAGGATTATTAATAAAAACAAGCACCAAGTTCAGAAATATAATCACAGTGCAGGTGGCCGTGTGCAAATGAGCATCAATATTGTAGCATTACGGCTTGAATTCGTAACAAATTGGTGCCACAAACAGATACAATGTACTGTACCGTGAGTCAAGAGGGTACTCGGAGGGTGTTACCGAGGAAAGGAAATCTTACGGTCAAAGCTTGGACCTCGGCTGCAGTGACTGCCGTTCCTGGAAAGTAGAAGTGTAAAGACCTCTGCACATGTGAGTCGGCGTCTGACGTCACAAACTTCCGCTCTTCTCAGGTAATGGATTGTCGTTCCAGCAGCGTGAGAAAGAAAACAGCTGATTGCTGTGTGCTGATGAAAACTTGCTGCAAGAGCAGATTTAAATGCTGTAGATGTATCCGTTGTTCCAATAAACTGGTAGGGCACAAGTTATCCCTTACCTTGGGATATACAAAGATACTGGTATTTATCATTGCACAAGCAGTTCTGGTAAACTGCTTGTGCAATGCCGCCCCCCTGCAGATTCGCGGCCACTAGCAGGAGGCGTCAACCAACCCGCAGCAGAGGTGGCTGACAAGTTATGCTTCTTAACTCCTGTTTCTGGCAAGCCTGAAGGCTCACGCCGAAACGGAGCTTGATGAATTGGCCCCCAAGTCTTAAGTTTTGTAGTGTTACCATATTCTGAGGAGAGTTAAAAAAACATGTTGAAACTTTAGTTTTTCCAAATTCTAGATTTTCAACATCCAATATAAATGCAAAAATATAAATGTTGCTGGAAAGAATAAAAAGTGCTTAAGTGAGACAGAAAAAAGTGCTGTGCTATCTGCACAAATGATGCTGCCCACACCCAGATTCTTGGTTATACATCTTGCATTGACATTTTCTGTTATAATTTCCTAGTAAGCAGGAAAGATTTGAAAGGTGTCATCAGTTGGAACTTTAAATGTATCACATATTCAATGACATTTGAGTTACAGTGGTTAATATTAAGAATAGCTATATATTTGATACAAATACTTAAATTGGCATTTTGGGCATCACAAGCCTTGAAGAGTGCATTCTCCGATCATTCAACTGCATCATCATTTTAGAAGTTTAGGCCACAGAATTTTCAAATCAGAGAGATAAAATAGGGCACAATCATTGCCGCCCAACGTTCTTCTCCGGGATGTTATTTGGATCCCACACCACAGTCGTAGAATGCTGAGCATAAACAATCTGGTTATTCTGGAGTGTCTATCAGTTTGGGATAAGCTTAGACACCATCAACTTATTGCTCCTCATCCCTCCCCCATTACTTCAGTAGCTGGCCTACTTGCGAACTTACCTGATACCCACCCGAACACGTGGGCTTGATTAGGAGTCATTAAAGTTTCAGATTTCTGGTCCACCACAAAACCAGACGAGTTCATAACATTACTACAACTAAATGAGCAGTCAACCGTTCCTCAGTTTCTCAACTTTGAACTTTGCAGGATTCAGAGTTTCCTAAGAAGTTGGAATTTTTTTCCACATGCTTCCCGTCCCCTTACTCCATGGGAGTCTGTCCGGCAAGGCGGGCGCAAGCTTATCCGACCTTTGTCAAGGCATTACGTCCTCTTAGATGGCGCCTCACCACCGACTGTGGCTCCTCATCTCTTGAGATGGGATACTCTCCTGGGCACTGACACCACCAGTGAAACGTGGCAACGGGCCATCCAGTTAACCAAAAAGACTCTTCATTGTGTAACAATATTCGAAACGTTTTACAAGGTGCTCTCTCACTGGTACTTTGTCCCCACACGACTGTCTAGGATGTTTCCTGGATCGTCCCCGCTGTGCTGGAGAGGCTGCGGACAACGCAGTAGCTTGCTACACATCTGGTGGGAATGCCCCGTCATTAAACCACTATGGGAAAGAGGAATACGTATACTTCTAAATTATGGCATTAGAGTTTCTGCTGTTCCGGCACTCGCCCTCCTTCACTTAAATTTACACAGTTTACCTAGACACCAGAGTCTTTTTAGTGTCTATCTCCAGGCCTCAATCAAGACCAACATAGCTAAAGCTTGGAAAAGGGTTGTCCCTCCTAGCTGGCAGGATATTACCCATACAATGGCCTACCTATACACCATGGAAAAGCCAATTTACTTTGACCTCAATAAGTCTGACCTATTTGAGATGGCCTGGGCCGACTGGAAGAACGACCATGACACTTTGTGGCACCCACAGGCTCTGACGACTGACGCCTAACCTGACAGCTAACATTCTGACTACTCTAGCTAATGAGCTTAGTGTACAAACGACTAGAAACATTGACGATAGTACATTCCTCCCCCACCCTTTTTTCCACATATATGAACCCCTCCCCTCCCCTCCTCCCCCTCCCCTCACCTTGTTTTTCTACACTCAGAACATACCAGCTAAAGTGCCCTGCTGTGTTCTTATTTATTTATTTTTTGCTTTTCAAATGTACGGAACTTTATGTGATGGGTTCTATGACCCACCAATCTGTTTATTTCCAGTACTGAAATAAGGGGTCCTGCGAGTCCCCGATTGTTATGTTATACATTTGCAAAACCTTTAATAAAAACAATTTAAAAAAAAAAAATAGGGCACAAAACATTTTTAGAGATTTATCTATTGGCTGTAAAATTTCTTTTAAAGGGACATTAAACTACAGTAGCACTGTTATTACTCACCATGCTATTGTTTTTCCTCCTGTGCTGTTAGCTCTTTTAAAGTTATTCTCTTATTTTAACCCCTTACAGGTAGGGATGGACGAATGTTTTGCAAAATTTGAAAAATTAAACAAATTTGAACACATTTGTTCATGTACAACATTCTAACATTTGGTTAATGCAATAGTATTTATAATGCTATCTTTAAATGTAATATTCTATTCAAATTTCTCTAAATTTGAATATTGCATAATTAAAATTGATATATTTTTAAATCTATTATGTATCAATTTACTAAATTCCCTACCACATTAACTTTTGAACTTCTGAATAGTATTTGTTAAATCAAATGTTACATTCACAATGTCGAATGTGAATATTCAATCTAATTATGAACATTTGAAAACCTGGAAATAACATTTGATTAACGAGTTTTAAAGGATTTTCCTTCTTATCAACATTCGATTGTCCAAAACGAATATCCATAGGACTATTTGTTCTACCAAACTAATTGCACTTTCACCACATTCGCCCATCCCTACTTAAAAGTATTAGTTAATAAAGCTCTGCATCTTCACACTGGGCGCCACCATCTTGGAGCTTATATTTGTTATGTAACTTTTAAACTATGTAGAGAACTGCAAAAATATAATGCTTCCGCTCTCTATTATGTGAGCTAAACAAAAGTTAAAGGAACAGCTGTAAAAACAGCCAGTAACATCACAATACCAGTGCTACAAGATGGCGGCGCCCAGTAGAAAATGTAGCGCTTCACCAGCTGGATGTTGTTATGAGCTAAAAAAGAATAGCTTTAAAAAGAGCTGCAGGTGAGGGAAAACATGTGCACGGTGAGTAGTAACCATATTATTGTAGTTGTACACAGCAGTTTAATGTCCCTTTAAGGTAATTTTTTGGTAAAACAAAGTTTCGAGCACTCCCTAAAGACTACTGTTCAGGGACGCATACAACCTACACTAACTTTTCCTAACCCCAGTTCCTCTCCTTCTTTATTAACCCCTTGAACCCCCTTACCTGAGCCCAGCTGTTTGCAGATCACCTTCATAAGAGCTGACTACAACAATGCAATTCTCGGCAGGGCCCTCTACCCATTTGAACCCTATAAATGTTACCTTGTATACTATGCCTATGTTTATAGTACTGCAGAATCTGCTGGCGCTCTACAAACAACTGATAATAATAATTATAAAGTACAATACAAAGACAAATTCAGTAATAATCATGTAGCATCAAAGAAACATTACAGATACATTTAGCATATACTATAATGCTAACTTGTGGTACTGGTGAAATTTTAAACCACCTTTAGATTTTTAGTTTATGATGACTAGAACCTCTATATGGCATTAGGCTTTGTTTTCCTTCTAAATTATACATGAAAATAATAATTGCTCAAGACACATTCACACTCCTGAATTTACCACTTACACTATCATAATTTTTTATGTTTCAAATAAAGGATACCAAGAAAACAAGGTAATTTTTATAACAAAAGTACATTAGAGAGCTTTTGCTTTTAATTGTACACTGATTAAAGTTGAATTTCGATGCTATAAGAAACAACACCAGACTACACACATGCAAGTGTATATATATCTATTTTGTTTATGGTTCATATAATAGTTGCTTCTAAATTCACAAAATACACATACAGATAAGTGTTAATAAAATGTAGAATGATATAAAGGGGCAGTATACACAAATTTTCATTTAACTGCATGTAATAGACATTACTATAAAGAATAAAATGCACAGATACTGATCTAAAATCCAGTGTAAAACCTTTCAAAAACTTACTAAGAAGCTCCCAATTTAACACTGTTAATGAGATAAGCCTGGGACACCCACTGAAAGGGGTCTGTATACATCAGTATACATCTAAAACAGTGGGGCATGGTTAGGAGTCTGAAAAACATAATTTATGTAAGAACTTACCTGATAAATTAATTTCTTTCATGGTGGAAAGAGTCCATGAGCTAGTGACGTATGGGATATACATTCCTACCAGGAGGGGGCAAAGTTTTCCAAAACCTCAAATACACATCCCACCTGACACATACCTCAGTTTAACGTATAGCCAAGTTAGTGAGATGTAAAAGCATAAAAAAAGAGGAACAGGATAAAGTGCTTTATATAAAAAATATGATAACCCCCCAAAATTGGGTGGGTCTCATGGACTCTTGCCACCATGAAAGAAACAAATTATGCTTACCTGATAATTTCATCTCCATCGAGGGGAGGAGAGTCCACAGCTTCATTCATTACTGTTGGGAATTAAGAACCTGGCCACCAGGAGGAGGCAAAGACACTCCAGCCAAAGGCTTTTAATACCTCCCCCACTTCCCTCATCCCCCAGTCATTCTGCCGAGGGAACAAGGAACAGTAGGAGAAATATCAGGGTATAAATGGTGCCAGAAGATGATTAAATTTAGGTCTGCCCATTAGCGATAAGGGCGGGAGCCGTGGACTCTCCTCCCCTCGATGGAAATTAAATTATCAGGTAAGCATAATTTATGTTTTCCATCTAAAGGGGAGGAGAGTCCATGGCTTCATTCATTACTGTTGGGAACATATTCCCAAGCTCTAGAGGACACTGAATGAAACCGAGAGGGTAAAAGGCAGACCCTAATCTGAGGGCACCACAGCCTGCAAAACCTTTCTCCCAAAAACAGCTTCTGCAGAAGCAAAAACGTAAAATTTGTAAAACTTTGTAAAAGTGTGTAAGGAGGACCAGGTAGCCGCCTTACAAATCTGCTCCAAAGAGGCCTCATTCTTGAAGGCCCAAGATGAAGCCACAGCTCTAGTTGAATAAGCTGTGATCCTCTGAGGAGGCTTATGTCCCGCTGTCTCATAAGCCAAGTGAATCAAGCTCCTCAACCAAAAAGACAAAGAAGTAGCAGAGGCCCTTTGCCCCTTGTGCTTCCCAGAATACACCACAAAAAGAGATGTAGACTGTCTGAAATCCTTTGTAGCCTGAAGATAAAACTTCAAGGCACGAACCAAGGACACAAAGAAGGAACAACTATTTCCCGATTGATGTTACGGTTATACACCACCTTGGGGAGAAACCCCAACCCAGTGCGAAGTACAGCCTTATCTGCATGAAACACAAAATAAGGAGGATCACTTTGCAAGGTAGCTAATTCAGATACTCTGCGTGCCGATGCAATAGCCAACAGGAAGAGAACCTTCCAGGACAGAATCTTAATGTCTATGGAATGCATAAATTCAAACGGAACCCACTGCAAAACCTTAAGGACTAAGTTTAAGATCCAAGGCGGAGCCAACTGTCTAAACACAGGCCTGATTCTAGAAAGAGCCTGAACAAAAGATTGGATGTCAGGGAGCTCAGCTAGTCTCCTATGCAACAAGAATGATAAAGCTGAAATCTGTCCCTTTAAGGAACTAGCAGCAAGACCCTTCTCCAAACCATCCTGGAAAAAGGACAGAAATCCTGGCTACTTTCACCTCATGCCAAGGATATCCAGGACAAGTAAGTCCTCCACACCTTATGGTAGATGCGACGAGTAACTGGCTTCCTTGCCTGAATTAGCATATCAATCACACTCTCAGAAAAGCCTCTCTTGGCTAAGACTAGGCGTTCAATCTCTACGCAGTCAGCCTCAGAGAATCTAGATTTCGATGTTGAAAGGGACCCTGTGACAGCAGATGCCTGCGACAGGGTAACCTCAACAGCGAAGAGGATGACATCCCTACCAGATCCTCAAACCACGTCCTCCACGGCCACGAAGGAGCAATCAAAATGGCTGAGGCCCGCTCCTGTTTGATGCGTGCCACTACACGAGGTAGAAGTGGTAACGGTGGAAAAATGTAAGCTAGGCTGAATCCCCAAAGAACCGATAAGGCATCTATCAGTCTGGAGATCCCTGGACTTTGACCCGTATCGAGGTAGCTTGCAATTGAGTCTGGGCGCCATGAGATCTATCTACAGCGTTCCCCATCTGAGACAAATCTCCGCAAACACCTCGGGGTGAAGAGACCATTCCCCCGGATGGAAGCATTGTCTGCTGAGAAAGTCCGCTTCCCAGTTGTCCACACCTGGAATGTGAATCGCTGAGAGCGAGCAGTCGTGGGACTCCGCCCACTCCAGAATCAGAGACACCTCCCTCATCGCGAGGAAGCTCCTCATACCCCCCTGATGGTTGATGTAGGCCACCAAGGTAATGTTGTCGGTCTGGAATCTGATGAAACTGACCGACCCCAGAGAAGGCCATGCCTTCAGAGCATTGTAAATTGCTTGTAGTTCCAGGATTTTGATTGGAAGGAGAGACTACTCCATGGAGCACTTTCCTTGTGCCATTCTGGCACCCCAAACAGCTCCGCATCCTGTCAGACTGGCGTCCGTGGTCACAATCTCCAAGGACGGTCTCAGGAAGGATGTCCCCATGGACAGCTGCTCCGGACGAATCCACCAAGAGAGGGAGTTCTGAGTACGAGCATCCATGGATATCAGCTGTGATAGATCTAAATGATCACTGTTCCACTGTCTCAACATGCACAATTGAAGAGGTCTGAGATGGAACCTGGCGAATGGGATGACATCTATGCTTGAAACCATGAGACCTATCACCTCCATACATTGAGCCACCGGTGGACTTGTGGAGGACTGAAGGGCAAGACACATGGTCGCAAGCTTCCTGCGTCACTGATCTGTGAGAAATATCTTCATGGACATAGAGTCTATTATCGTTCACAGGAACTCCACCTTGTTGCTGGGAACCAGGGAACTCTTTCCTGAGTTGATCTTCCAACCGTGAGATTGGAGCAAAAGAAGAAGAGCCCTCGAATGATCCTCTGCAAGGCTGAGCGATGGATTCTGAACCAGGATGTCGTCCAGGTATGGAGCCACCACAAGCAGCGCCCCCAGAACCTTTGTGAAGACTCTCAGGGCCGTCGCCAGGCCAAACGGAAGGGCCACAAACTGGAAGTGTTGGTCTAGAAATGCAAATCTTAGGAACCTGAAGTGGTCCCTGTGAATTGGCACATGAAAGTAGGTGTCCTTCAAGTCTACAGTAGTAATGAACTGTCCCTCTTGAACTAGGGGCAAAATAGATCTGATTGTTTCCATTTTGAACAATGGAATACTCAGAAACTTGTTTAAACACTTTAGGTTCAGAATCGAGCGAAATGTGCCCTCCTTCTTTGGAACCACAAAAAGGTTGGTATAGTACCCTAAACCCCTTTCTGCTAGGGGTACTGGTACGATAACCCTGAGATAGGCGAGATCCCTCACACACTCTAGAAAGGCCTCTCTCTTCTCTGGTCTTGAAGACAGGTTTGACAGGAGGAATCTGCCCTAGACAACTTCTAGAACCCAAGGGTCCTGAACGCCTTGCAACCATGCATCTGAGAATAGAGATAATCTGCCCCCTATGTGATCCGGAGACTGGTCGAGGGCTGTCCATGTCCATGTTCATGCCGATTTCATCTCGGCCACTGCTGGCTGAAAAACAAACCCTGTGTGCTGAAACATCTTTCACAACATGTTTTCTAGCATTTATCCATGGGCTCCTTAAACAACGAACTATCCTCAAGGGTAATAGTCATCTGCTTCGCAAGCATAGAGATAGCCCCATCCACCTTAGGGATGGTCCCCCACAGCTCAAGCTGAGAGTCTGGAACAGGGAACAGTTTTTTAAAGGAAGAAGGGGAAAAGTATGAGCCTAATCGCTCCCATTCATTCTTAATAATATTTGCCATCTTAACGGGAACCGGGAAAGTCTGAGGTACTACCCTGTCCTCGTATACCTTGTCAAGCTTAGGAATCGCAGGTTCCTCTGGGATCTTAGCTTCCAGAACCTCCAGAGTAGCAAGCACCTGCCGCAGCAAAAAGCGCAAATTCTCCATCCTAAACCTATAACCAGGCTCCTCCGCAGCCGGAGGTTTAGATGACACAGACTCCGACCCAGAAGAGACCTCCTCGGAAGAGTTGGAGTGGGCCTCATCATCATATAAAGCCTCTAGATCTTCCATCAGCGTAGATAAAACCTGGGCCGGGCCGCCATGATACACCCTACACTTGCGCTTAGCAGAACGTGGTAAGGCATGGATCACCTTCGAAACTGCCGATTCCAGTTGGTCCGCAAAGTCAGACGGGCAACGAATCTCTGCTGAAGGAGTAACGGTTGGACCCAGGGCACTGCATATGCAATCGGAGATGAATGTAGGGAACGCACCTCATGGGACGAAGACCTCTTAGAGGTGGACGGCTCAGTAGTACTAGACATCCGTTTACATTTAGATGTAACTTTATCAAGGCATGTGGAACATAGGCTGATCTACCAGAACCTCCTCACAATAAACACAGGAATGAAACTTTGTTAAAGAGGGAGAGCCCTCTAATGCATCAGAGTCCTCCATAGCTTGCGCTTTTGTTCAGACTAACTTACAAAAATGGCACCTCTATACTGCCAATGGCTGGGGAACTCACCACCTCCTAGGACCCGGACCACAGAAACTGCTACGTCTCCTGCACCACAGATCAACAGAGAAAGAGAGATAGGCACACCCAGGACCGCCCCTGCACTAGGGAAAAACGCGCCAAAAATGGCCACGCAAGATTCCCGCAAATAAACTGAAAGTTTACACACATTGCCAGAGCCTCATCTCGCACATAACGCAGCAATGACACAATATCATGTATAACCCCCCCTGTTCAATAATCCCCTTTCCAGGAATATTAACCCTTGATTCTGTAAAGATAAAGAGGCGCCACACTGTGACCCTGCCTTCTATGTTATCATTAGTAATAAAAAATCAAACAATCTTACCAGAATCTACGCCGTGGAACAGGAACACGGCCCTTCAAGTGTGACAGGTTAGTAGCGTCACTCCTGATATGGACTTGAGTGTAGAAAGCAGGCAGCAAAACTTGTCAATGCTGATTGCTTGTGGAGCTGTAAATATGAGTTGGGATGGTTTCGCAGAAAGACTCTCCCTGCATCTCCGGACTCTAAATTTCGCTCAGTCTCTCACTGAGAGGCTGACAGGATTACTTAAAACTCCAGTCCCAATGCGAAGAGTACTACCCTCCATAAGAGACAACTCAGAAACTCCGGCACTTCTCTGCCATCCTCCTGTGACGAAAGGCAAAGAATGACTGGGGGATGAGGGAAGTTGGAAAGGTATTTAAGCCTTTGGATGGGGTGTCTTTGCCTCCTCCTGGTGGCCAGGTTATTAATTCCCAACAGTAATGAATGAAGCTGTGGACTCTCCTCCCCTTTAAATGGAAAATTAATTCATAAGGTAAGTTCTTACATAAATTATGCTTTCTTTCATATAGGTGGCAAGAGTTCATGAGCTAGTGACGTATGGGATGTAATATCCAAGATGTGGAAGTCCACGAGTCAATAGAGAGGGAGGGATAAAATAAAAACGGCTATTTCCACTGAAAAATTAAATCCAAAAAAAGAAAATTTATGCTTAACTGATAAATTTGTTTCTTTTTAGACACGATGAGTCCACGGATCATCTTCATTACTTATGGGATATTCACCTCCTGGTCAGCAGGAGGAGGCAAAGAGCACCACAGCAGAGCTGTTAAATAGCTCCTCCCTTCCCTCCCACTCCAGTCATTCGACCAAAGTTAGGAAGAGAAAGGAAAAGTCAAGGTGCAGAGGTGTGTGAAGTTTATAATAAATAACAACCTGTCTAAAAGAACAGGGCGGGCCGTGGACTCATCGTGTTTAAAAAACAAATTTATCAGGTAAGCATAAATGACACGATGAGTCCATTGATCATCTTCATTACTTATGGGATACAATACCCAAGCTAGAGGACACAGATGATATGGGAGGGACAAAACAGGGAACCTAAACGGAAGGCACCACTGCTTGAAGAACCTTTCTCCCAAAAGCGGCCTCAGCCGAGGCAAAAGTATCACATTTATAGAATTTAGAAAAAGTGTGAAGAGAGGACCAAGTTGCAGCCTTGCAAATCTGTTCCACAGAAGCTTCATTTTTTAATGCCCATGAGGAAGCAACAGCCCTAGTGGAATGAGCCGTAACCCTCTCAGGAGGCTGCTGTCCAGCAGTCTCATATGCAAAACGGATGATACTCCTCAGCCAAAAAGAAAGAGGTAGCCGTAGCTTTCTGACCTCTACGTTTCCCAGAGAAAATTACAAACAAAGAAGAGGACTGACGAAAGTCCTTAGTCGCTTGTCAGTAAAATTTTAAAGCACGGACGACGTCCAAATTGTGCAGAAGACGTTCTTTCTGAGAAGAAGGATTAGGACACAAGGAAGGAACAACAATCTCCTGATTAATGTTCCTGTCTGAAACAACCTTAGGAAGAAAACCTAGTTTAGTACATAAAACTACCTTATCTGAATTGAAAATAAGATAAGGCGAAGTGTATTGCAACACCGAGAGCTCAGACACTCTACGAGTTGAAGAAATAGCAACAAGAAATACAACTTTCCAAGATAACAACTTAATATCTAAGGAATGCATAGGCTCAAATGGAGCCCCTTGAAGAACTTTGAGAACTAAATTCAGACTCCATGGAGGAGTAACTGGTTTGAACACAGGCCTGATCCTAACCAAGGACTGACAAAATGATTGTACATCTGGGACCTCTGCCAGACGTTTGTGTAACAAAACAGATAAAGCAGAGATTTGACCCTTTAGGGAACTTGTTGATAAACCCTTCTCGAAACCTTATTGGAGAAAAGACAAAATTCTGGGAATCCTAACTCTATTCCATGAGTAGCCCTTGGAGTCACACCAATAGAGATATTTACACCAAATCTTATGGTAAATCTTTCTAGTTACAGGCTTACGAGCCTGAATCATGGTCTCTATGACTGAATCAGAAAAACCCTGCTTGGATAAGATTAAGCGTTCAATCTCCAAGCAGTCAGCTTCAGAGAAACTAGATTTGGGTGAAGAAAGGGCCCTTGTATGAGAAGGTCCTTCCTCAACGGATGGCTCCAAGGTGGCAGGGATGACATGTTCACCAGATCTGCATACCAAATCCTGCGAGGCCAAGCAGGTGCAATGAGGATCACCAATGCCCTCTCCTGCTTGATTTGAGCAATGACCCGAGGAAGAAGCGCAAACTGGGGAAATAGGTATGCAAGGCTGAAGGACCAAGGAACCGCCAGAGCATCTATCAGTTCTGCCTGGGGATCCCTGGACCTCGACCCGTATCTCGGGAGCTTGGCATTCTGATGAAATGCCATGAGATCTAACTCTGGCCAACCCCATTTGAGAATCAGGTTGGAGAACACTTCCGGATGGAGTTTGCACTCTCCCGGAAGAAAAGTCTGCCTGCTCAGAAAGTCCGTCTCCCAGTTGTCCACCCCTGGGATGTGGATCGCTGACAGATGGCAAGAATGGGCCTCCGCCCACCGGATTATCTTGGCTACCTCAGTCATCACTAAGGAACTCCTCGTTCCCCCTTGATGATTGATGTAAGCCACTGACACTATGTTGTCCGACTGGAATCTGATAAACTGGGCCGAAGCCAACTGAGGCCAGGCCAGAAAAGCATTGAAGATCGCTCTTAGTTCCAGGATGTTTATAGGAAGAACAGACTCTGCCTGAGTCCATACTCCCTGAGCCTTTAGGGAACCCCAGACAGCTCCCCACCCTAAAAGGTTTTGGGCTACCGCTGGTATTTAGAGTCAGTCAGGAAAGGGTCTAATGCTCACTTTTCAGCCGCAACTTTTCCATACCGCAGATCCCCTTACGTCAATTGCGTATCCTATCTTTTCAATGGGATCTTTCTAACGCCGGTATTTAGAGTCGTGGCTGAAGTGAGCGTTAGAAATCTAACGACAAAACTCCAGCCGCAGAAAAAAGTCAGTAGTTAAGAGCTTTCTGGGCTAACGCCGGTTCATAAAGCTCTTAACTACTGTGCTCTAAAGTACACTAACACCCATAAACTACCTATGTACCCCTAAACCGAGGTCCCCCCACATCGCCGCCACTCTATTAAATTTTTTTAACCCCTAATCTGCTGACCGCACGCCGCTGCCACCTACATTATCCCTATGAACCCCTAATCTGCTGCCCCTAACACCGCCGACCCCTATATTATATTTATTAACCCCTAATCTGCCCCCCTCACCGTCGCCTCCACCTGCCTACACTTATTAACCCCTAATCTGCCGAGCGGACCGCACCGCTATTATAATAAAGTTATTAACCCCTAAACCGCCTCACTCCCGCCTCAATAACCCTATAATAAATAGTATTAACCCCTAATCTGCCCTCCCTAACATCGCCGACACCTAACTTCAAGTATTAACCCCTTATCTGCCGATCGGAGCTCACCGCTACTCTAATAAATTTTTTAACCCCTAAAGCTAAGACTAACCCTAACCCTAACACCCCCCTAAGTTAAATATAATTTTATTCTAACGAAATAAATTAACTCTTATTAAATAAATTATTCCTATTTAAAGCTAAATACTTACCTGTAAAATAAACCCTAATATAGCTACAATATAAATTATAATTATATTGTAGCTATTTTAGGATTAATATTTATTTTACAGGCAACTTTGTATTTATTTTAACCAGGTACAATAGCTATTAAATAGTTAATAACTATTTAATAGCTACCTAGTTAAAATAATTACAAAATTACCTGTAAAAAAAAATCCTAACCTAAGTTACAATTAAACTTAACACTACACTAGCAATAAATTAATTAAATAAAATACCTACAATTACCTACAATTAAACCTAACACTACACTATCAATAAATTAATTAAATACAATACCTACAAATAAATACAATTAAATAAACTAACTAAACAAAAAATAAAAAAGAACTAAGTTACAAAAAATAAAAAAATATTTACAAACATTAGAAAAATATTACAACAATTTTAAACTAATTACACCTACTCTAAGCCCACTAATAAAATAACAAAGCCCCCCAAAATAAAAAAATGCCCTACCCTATTCTAAAATAAAAAAGTTCAAAGCTCTTTTACCTTACCAGCCCTGAAAAGGGCCCTTTGCGGGGCATGCCCCAAAGAATTCAGCTCTTTTGCCTGTAAAAAAAACACATACAATACCCCCCTAACATTACAACCCACCACCCACATACCCCTAATCTAACCCAAACCCCCCTTAAATAAACCTAACACTAAGCCCCTGAAGATCTCCCTACCTTGTCTTCACCTCACCGGGCCCCGATCTGTCCAGAAGAGGGTCCGAAGTCTTGATCCAAGCCCAAGCGGGGGGCTGAAGAGTGACGTCCATCCTCGGACTGAAGTCTGGATCCAAGCGGCGGCTGAAGAACTCCATCATCGGGCTGAAGTCGGAAGTCAATCATCGGGATGAAGTCTTCTATCAAGCCGCATCTTCAATCTTCTTTCTTCCGGAGCGGAGCCATCTTCTTCCAAGCCGACGCGGAACATCCTCTTCAACCGACGCCTACTCGTCGAATGACGGTTCCTTTAAATGACGTCATCCAAGATGGCGTCCCTCGAATTCCGATTGGCTGATAGGATTCTATCAGCCAATCGGAATTAAGGTAGGAATATTCTGATTGGCTGATGGAATCAGCCAATCAGATTCAAGTTCAATCCGATTGGCTGATTGGATCAGCCAATCAGATTGAGCTTGCATTCTATTGGCTGATCGGAACAGCCAATAGAATGCAAGCTCAATCTGATTGACTGATTGAATCAGCCAATCGGATTGAACTTGATTCTGATTGGCTGATTCCATCAGCCAATCAGAATTTTCCTAACTTAATTCCGATTGGCTGATAGAATCCTATCAGCCAATCGGAATTCGAGGGACGCCATCTTGGATGACGTCCCTTAAAGGAACCGTCATTCGTCGGGAAGTCGTCGGAAGAAGAAGATGGGTCCGCGGTGGAGGTCTTCACGATGGAGCCGTTCCTCATCGGATGAAGATAGAAGATGCCGCTTGGATCAAGATGGTTGCCGGTCTGGATCGCCTCTTCTTCCCGGATAGGATGAAGACTTTGGAGCCTCTTCTGGACCTCTTCAGCCGCAGGATTATGGATCGCCAGCCCCCGCTTGGGTTGGATGAAGATTTCGGAGCCAGGACCGATCGGTGATACCCGGCGAGGTGAAGATAAGGTAGGAAGATCTTCAGGGGCTTAGTGTTAGGTTTATTTAAGGGGGTTTGGGTTAGATTAGGGGTATGTGGGTGGTGGGTTGTAATGTTGGGGGGGTATTGTATGGTTTTTTTTGCAGGCAAAAGAGCTGAATTCTTTGGGGCATGCCGCACAAAAGGTCCTTTTAAGGGCTGGTAAGGTAAAAGAGCTTTGAACTTTTTTAATTTAGAATAGGGTAGGGCATTTTTTTATTTTGGGGATCTTTGTTATTTTATTAGGGGGCTTAGAGTAGGTGTAATTAGTTTAAAATTGTTGTAATATTTTTCTAATGTTTGTAAATATTTTTTTATTTTTTGTAACTTAGTTCTTTTTTATTTTTTGTACTTTAGTTAGTTTATTTAATTGTATTTATTTGTAGGTATTGTATTTAATTAATGTATTGATAGTGTAGTGTTAGGTTAAATTGTAGGTAATTGTAGGTATTTTATTTATTTATTGATAGTGTAGTGTTAGGTTTAATTGTAACTTAGGTTATGATTTATTTTACAGGTAATTTTGTAATTATTTTAACTATTTTAGCTATTAAATAGTTCTTATCTATTTAATAGCTATTGTACCTGGTTAAAATAAATACAAAGTTACCTGTAAAATAATATAAATCCTAAAATAGCTATAATATAATTATAATTTATATTGTAGCTATATTAGGGTTTATTTTACAGGTAAGTATTTAGCTTTAAATAGGAATAATTTATTTAATAAGAGTTAATTTATTTCGTTAGATTTAAATTATATTTAATTTAGGGGGGTGTTAGTGTTAGGGTTAGACTTAGCTATAGGGGTTAATCCATTTATTACAGTAGCGGCGAGATTCGGTCGGCAGATTAGGGGTTAATAATTGAAGTTAGGTGTCGGTGATGTTAGGGAAGGCAGATTAGGGGTTAATACTATTTATTATAGGGTTATTGAGGCGGGAGTGAGGCGGATTAGGGGTTAATAACTTTATTATAGTAGCAGAGCGGTGCGGTCCGCTCGGCAGATTAGGGGTTAATAAGTGTAGGCAGGTGGAGGCGACGTTGAGGGGGGCAGATTAGGGGTTAATAAATATAATATAGGGGTCAGCGGTGTTAGGGGCAGCAGATTAGGGGTACATAGCTATAATGTAGGTCGCGGTGGTGTACGGAGCGCCAGATTAGGGGTTAATAATAATATGCAGGGGTTAGCGATAGCGGGGGCGGCAGAATAGGGGTTAATAAGTGTAAGGTTAGGGGTGTTTAGACTCGGGGTACATGTTAGAGTGTTAGGTGCAGACGTAGGAAGTGTTTCCCCATAGAAAACAATGGGGCTGCGTTAGGAGCTGAACGCGGCTTTTTTGCAGGTGTTAGGTTTTTTTTCAGCTCAAATGGCCCCATTGTTTTCTATGGGGGAATCGTGCGCGAGCACGTTTTTGAAGCTGGCCGCTTCTGTAAGCACCGCTGGTATCTAGAGTTGCAGTGGCGTTAAATTATGCTCTATGCTCCCTTTTTGGAGCCTAACGCACTGAAAACCCAGCCATTCTGTGAACTCTAAATACCAGCGGTATTTAAAAGGTGCGTGGGAAAAAAAGCACGCGTAGCTAACGCACCCCTTTGGCAGCAGAACTCTAAATCTAGGCGTAAGATAGCTACAATATAATTAATAATTACATTGTAGCTATGTTAGGGTTTATATTTATTTTACAGGTAAATTGTTAATTATTTTAACTAGGTATAATAGCTATTAAATAGTTATGAACTATTTAATAGCTACCTAGTTAAAATAATTACCCAATTACCTGTAAAATAAATCCTAACCTAAGTTACAAATACAGCTACACTATCAATAAATTAAATAAACTACAAATATCTATCTAAAAATACAATTAAACTAAACTAAACTAAATTACAAAACCCCCCCACTAAATTACAAAAAAATAAAAAAAAAAGATTACAAGATTTTTAAGCTAATTACACCTATTCTAAGCCCCCTAATAAAATAATAAAGCCCCCCAAAATAAAAAACATTCCCTACCCTATTCTAAATTAAAAAAAGTTCAAAGCTCTTTTACCTTATCAGCCCTTAAAAGGGCCTTTTGTGGGGGCATGCCCCAAAGAAAACTGCTCTTTTGCCTGAAAAAAAAAACACAATACCACCCCCCAACATTACAACCCACCATCCACATACTCCTAATCTAACCCAAACCCCCATTAAATAAACCTAACACTACCCCCTTGAAGATCTCCCTACCTTATCGTCACTACGCCGGGCCAAACTCCTCATCCGATCCGGGTGATGTCTATCCAAGCGGTAAAGAAGAAATCTTCATCCCGGCGATGTTTTTATCCAAGCGGCAGCAAAGTCTTCATCCATCCGCCAGCATCTTCCATCAAGCGGCATCTTGAATCTTCTCTCCACCGACGCGGAGCATCCATCCCGGCCGACGACTGAACGACGAATGAGGTACCTTTAAATGACGTCATCCAAGATGGCGTCCGTCGAATTCCAATTGGCTGATAGGATTCTATCAGCCAATTGGAATTAAGGTAGAAAAATCTTATTGGCTGATTGAATCAGCCAATCAGATTCAAGTTCAATCCGATTGGCTGATTGGGGCTTAGGTGTAATTAGCTTAAAAATCTTGTAATCTTTTTTTTATTTTTTGTAATTTAGTGGTTTTTTTTTGTAATTTAGTTTAGTTTAATTGTATTTTTAGATAGATATTTGTAGTTTATTTAATTTATTGATAGTGTAGGTGTATTTGTAACTTAGGTTAGGATTTATTTTACAGGTAATTGGGTAATTATTTTAACTAGGTAGCTATTAAATAGTTCATAACTATTTAATAGCTATTATACCTAGTTAAAATAATTAACAATTTACCTGTAAAATAAATATAAACCCTAACATAGCTACAATGTAATTATTAATGATATTGTAGCTATCTTAGGGTTTATTTTATAGGTAAGTATTTAGATTTAAATAGGAATATTTTAGTTTATAATATAAATTAGATTTATTTAATAAGAATTTAGTTAGGGGTGTTAGGATTAGATAGAGTTAATATAGTTAATATAAATACTATAGTAACTATAGTAACTATATTAACCCTAATATAATTAGGGTTAATATATATAATGTAATAACTATATTAACTATAATATACTTAGGGTTAATATAGATAATATAGCTGGCGGCGGGGTAGGTAGATTAAATTAGGGGTTAATAATTTTAATATAGATGGCGGCGGTGTAAGGGGCTTATATTAGGGGTTAAGACCATTAATATAGGTGCGGCGGTGTAGGGAGGGCAGGTTATAGGGCAAAAGAGCTGTTAACTTTGGGGCAAAGCCCCGCAAAAGGCCCTTTTAAGGGCTGGTAATAGAGTTTATTACTTTATGGATATTAGATTAGGGGTTAATAATATTAATATAGCTGGCGGCGGTGTAAGGGGTCAGATTAGGGGATAGATCAGGTAGATGGCGGCGGTTTTAGGGGCTCACAGTAGGGGGTTAGTTTATCTAGATGGCGGCGGTTTAGGGGTTAAATACTTTATTAGGGATTGCGGCAGGGGATCGCGGTTGACAGGTAGATAGACATTGCGCATGCGTTAGGTGTTAGGTTTTATTTAGCAGATCGCGGTTGACAGTTAGATAGACATTGCGCATGCGTTAGGTTTATTTAGCAGCTAGTTTAGAGAGTTACGGGGCTCCAATAGTCAGCGTAAGGCTTCTTACGGCTGCTTTTTGTGGCGAGGTGAAAATGGAGTAAGATTTCTCCATTTTCGCCACGTAAGTCCTTACGCTGTATATTGGATACCAAACTGCGCGGGTTTGGTATACCTGCCTATGGCCCAAAAAACTACGGGCGACGGCAGAAATATACGCGCGTAACTTCTAGGTTACGCCGTATATAGGATACCAAACCCGCGCAAATATTGGCGTCGCCAGCTTTTGCGGGCGACAATTTTTATCGGATCGACCCCCAGAGCTGCTATGTGCCGTTTAGTTCATTACATGTGCCAGCATATATAATATAACAGGAGACTCTAAGAGATGTGTATACATGGTGCTTAGGGATTACAAACATAGCGTCTATAAACTTTAGCTGCACCTGATCCTGTTGCGGTTCCTTGTTTTGTAAGCCTCGTGGGGAAGAAGCAAGATGGCGTCCGCTATCTGCTTAAGGCTGTCACTCACTCCGTGTGCTTAAGGGAGGATAAGGGCTTGTTGGAGATCCTCAATGCGGCGGTTCAGCTCCTCAGATGTTCCGACACCACTGGGTGTCCGTTTTGTTGCCCCCAGCTGAGTAGAAGTTTGCATGAAAAGCTCCGGTCCCACATAGCAACCTCACTGAGCGGCCATGTCCCAGCGTGGCCAGACTCCGCCCCAAGAACGCCTCTTTTTTTATCTGGTTTGCAGATAATCTTGAAAGACAAAAACTTTCTCGGGGAGGAACATTTTTGAATTCCAGTTTGTATCCCTGAGACACTATTTCTATTGCCCAGGGATCCTGAATGTCCCAAACCCAAGCCTGAACGAAGAAGGAAAGTCTGCCCCCTACCAAATCCGGTTCCGGATTGGGGGCATGCCCTTCATGCTGTTTTGGATTCAACAGCAGGCTTCTTGGATTGTTTACCCTTGTTCCAAGACTGGTTGGGTCTCCAAGTAGGCTTAGAGTGTTCTGGTTTAGAGGAGGAAGATAAAGAATTTCACTTGAAATTTCGAAAGGAACGAAAATTATTCTGTCATCCTTTCTGTTTGTTTCTCTTATCCTGAGGAAGGAGATGACCCTTACCTCCCGTGATATCAGAGATAATTTCTGTCAGGCCAGGTCCAAACAAGATCTTCCCCTTGTAAGGAATCGCTAGAAGCTTAGACTTAGATGACACTTCCGCAGACCAAGGTTTTAACCATAAGGCTCTGTGGGCTAGGATAGAGAATCCCAAACTCTTAGCTGCCACTTAGTAATTTGCAGAGAAGCGTCCGTAATAAAAGCATTAACTAACTTCAGAGCTTTAATCCTATCTTGGATCTCCTCTAAGGAAGTCTCAGTCTTGAGAGACTCGGACAGAGCATCAAACCAATAAGCTGCCGCACTAGTGACAGTAGCAATGCATGCAGCCAGCTGCAATAGAAGACCCTGGTGAACATAAATCTTTTTAAGTAGACCCTCCAACTTCTTGTCCATGGGATCTTTAAAAGCACAACTATCCTCAATGGGAATAGTAGTTCACTTGGCTAAGGTGGAAATAGCCCCTTCCACCTTAGGAACTGTTTGCCAAGTTTCCCTGACAGTATAAGCTATAGGAAACATATTTTTGAAAATAGGAGAGGGAGAGAAGGGAATACCTGGTCTCTCCCATTCCTTACAAACAACCTCTGAAGCTCGCTTAGGCACTGGAAAAACATCTGAGTAAGAAGGAACTTCGAAATATCTGTCCAATTTACTCGACTTCGCAGGAGCGACCACTACTGTGGAATCACAGTCGTCTAAAGTAACCAAAACCTCCCTGAGTAACAGGCGGAGGTGATCTAGTTTAAACCTTAAAGAGACAACCTCTGAATCAGTCAAAGGCAATAAACTCTCTGAGTCTGAAATTATGCCTTCCAATAGAACCTCTATACTCACCATTTCAGTTCCTTGGGAGGGTACATCCGAGATTGCCACCATGGCATCAGAAACCTCACTGATAACATGGTTGTCTTTTCTCTTACGCTTGCCTTGTAGCATAGGAAAAGCAGACAACGCATCAGAAATTGTGTTAGACATAAGCGCAGCTATGTCTTTTAAAGTAACTCCAGTAGGCGCTAGAGCAGAAGTACAGGGCACTGCTTGTGCGGGCGTTGAAGTTTAGGATGATTGGGGAGAAAGCTGCGGCATACTCTGAATCTCGTCATTAGACTCCTGAGAAGCATCCGCTTTTGAAAAATTTTGTTCATGAAAAATCTTTTCTCTATAACTTAAAGCCCTCTCAATACATGAGGGACAAAAAGGAATTGGTGGTTACACATTGGCATCCAAACACATGGAGCAAGTAACATTTTGCATGGCTCCTATATCCATACTGAAGCACAGAAAAAGTACAATGTAATAACAAAACTCACAATTTTGTTTTTTTTTATTACAATAAACCGATACTGGCCCTTTAAAATTTAAATGTTTTTTTCTGCAGGGAGAAAAAATGTGTTCCAAAATGAAAGGCAAAATTTATACAGATTACCTTAACTCAAATAATTTTGAATGTCTAAAACGATAGTGTGTCTTTAAATTTTAAACGGAAACTATTTTCCTGCCTTAAAAGAAAAAAAAAAAAACGTATCCTCAGTTAAATATCACAAAATTCAGACACCTTTATGCCTCAGCAGCTCTGCTGAGGCGCCTACCTGCCGACCGGATTCACTGCAATGTCCCAGCGGTGCAGATGATAAGGGCTCTATAGCGCTAAAAACCGCTTGCTTCTAGTTTACTGACAAACCATGCGGTTCTAGTGCAAAGCTGATTCTCCAACTGTCCTGTTTGCAAGAGAAGTAAAGTCGCCCCACAGCTAACCCGGAACAGCTCCGTGTACCAGACAAGGCTGAAAACTGTGCAGCGTAATTAGTAAGCGCACGAAAGCAATAGCCCCACCCATCGTAGGCGTTAATAATACACACAACCTGACCGGCTTCATTTTTAATTAAATAAACCGATAGGAAAAAAAACATAATTTATGCTTACCTGATAAATTTATTTCTTTTGTGATGTATCGAGTCCACGGATTCATCCTTACTTGTGGGATATTCTCCTCCCCTACAGGAAGTGGCAAAGAGAGCACCCACAGCAGAGCTGCCCATACAGCTCCCCTCTTAGCTCCACCCCCCAGTCATTCGACCGAAGGCTAGGAAGAAAAAGGAGAAACCATAGGGTGCAGTGGTGACTGAAAGTATAAAAATAAAAATATATATGCCTGTCCTAAAAAACAGGGCGGGCCGTGGACTCGATACATCACAAGAGAAATAAATTTATCAGGTAAGCATAAATGATGTTTTCTCTTGTAAGATGTATCGAGTCCACGGATTCATCCTTACTTGTGGGACACCAATACCAAAGCTTTAGGACACGGATGAAGGGAGGGACAAGACAGGGACCTTAAACGGAAGGCACCACTGCTTGTAGAACCTTTCTCCCAAAAATAGCCTCAGAAGAAACAAAAGTATCGAATTTGTAAAATTTGGAAAAAGTATGAAGCGAAGTCCAAGTCGTCGCCTTACAAATCTGTTCAACAGAAGCCTCATTTTTAAAAGCCCATGTGGAAGCCACAGCTCTAGTAGAATGAGCAGTAATCCTTTCAGGAGGCTGCCGTCCAGCAGTCTCATAGGACAAACGGATTATGCTTTTCAGCCAAAAGGAAAGAGAGGTAGCCGTAGCCCTTTGACCTCTCCGTTTACCAGAATAAACAACAAACAAAGAAGATGTTTAACGGAAATCTTTAGTTGCTTGTAAATAGAATTTTAAAGCACAAACCACATCAAGATTGTGTAACAGACGTTCCTTCTTAGATGAAGGATTAGGACACAAAGAAGGAACCACAATCTCTTGATTAATATTCTTATTAGAAACAACCTTAGGAAGAAACCCAGGTTTGGTACACAAAACCACCTTATCTGCATGGAAAACAAGGTAAGGGGAATCACATTGTAAAGCAGATAGCTCAGAAACTCTTCGAGCCGAAGAGATAGCTACTAAAAACAAAACTTTCCAAGATAGAAGCTTAATATCTATAGAATGCATAGGTTCAAATGGAACCCCTTGAAGAACTTTAAGAACTAAGTTTAGGCTCCATGGCGGAGCAAAAGGTTTAAATACAGGCTTGATTCTGGCCAAAGCCTGACTAAATGCTTTAACGTCTGGGACATCTGCTAGAATGTGAAGTAGAATAGACAAAGCAGATATTTGACCTTTAAGAGAACTAGCAGATAATCCCTTCTCCAAACCATCTTAAAGAAAAGACAATATTCAAGGAATCCTAATCTAATTACTCCACGAGTAACCTTTGGATTCCCACCAATAAAGATATTTGCGCCAAATCTTATGATAAATCTTCCTGGTGACAGGCTTTCTAGCCTGAATCACAGTATCAATGACCGATTCAGAGAAACCACACTTTGATAAAATCATGCGTTCAATCTCCAAGCAGTCAGACGCAGAGAAATTAGATATGGATGCGTGAACGGCCCTTGAATTAGAAGGTCCCGCCTCAGTGGCAGAGTCCACGGTTGAACCGAGGACATGTCCACTAGGTCTGCATACCAAGTCCTGCGTGGCCACGCAGGAGCTATCAGAATTACCAAAGCTCTCTCCTGCTTGATTCTGGAAACCAGACGTGACAGGAGAGGAAACAGTGGAAATACATAAGCCAGATTGAAGGACCAAGGCACTGCTAGAGCATCTATCAGTACCGCCTTGGGATCCCGGGACCTGGACCCGTAACGAGGAAGTTTGGCATTCTGACGAGACGCCATCAGATCCAATTCTGGTGTGCCCCATAGCTGAATCAGCTGGGCAAATACCTCCGGATGGAGTTCCCACTCCCCGGATGAAGAGTCTGATGACTTAGAAAATCCGCCTCCCAGTTCTCCTGGGATGTGGATTGCTGAGAGATGGCAAGAGTGATCCTCTGCCCACTGGATTATTTTGGTTACCTCCATCATTGCTAGAGAACTCCTTGTTCCTCCCTGATGATTGATATAAGCTACAGTCATGATGTTGTCTGACTGAAACCTGATGAATTTGGCCGCAGCAAGCTGAGGCCACGCCTGAAGCACATTGAAAATCGCTCTCAGTTCTAAAATGTTTATCGGGAGGAGAGCTTCCTCCCGAGACCATAAGCCCTGTGTTTTCAGGGAGTTCCAGACTGCACCCCAGCCTAGCAGGCTGGCATCTGTCGTTACAATCAGCCACTCTGGCCTGCGGAAGCACATTCCCTGAGACAGGAGGTCCTGAGACAACCACCAGAGAAGAGAATCTCTGGTCTCCTGGTCCAGATGCAGTTGAGGAGATAAGTCTGCATAATCCCCATTCCACTGTTTGAGCATGCATATTTGCAGTGGTCTGAGGTGTAGACGGGCAAAAGGAACTATGTCCATTGCCGCTACCATGAGTCCGATTACCTCCATACACTGAGCCACTGATGGCCGAGGAATGGAATGAATAACTCGGCAAGTGGATAAGAGTTTTAACTTTCTGACCTCCGTCAGAAATATTTACATTTCTACCGAGTCTATCAGAGTCCCTAGGAAGGAAACTCTTGTAAGAGGGAAGAGAGAACTCTTTTTTATGTTCACCTTCCGCCCGTGAGATGTCAGAAAACCCAACACGATGTCTGTGTGAGACTTGGCTAGCTGGAAAGTAGACGCCTGAATTAAGATGTCTTCTAGATAAGGCGCTACTGCTATACCCCGTGGTCGTAGAACCGCTAGAAGGGACCCTAGCACTTTTGTGAAAATTCTGGGAGCCGTGGCCAACCCGAAAGGAAGGGCCACAAACTGGTAATGCCTGTTTAGTAAGGCGAATCTGAGGAATTGATGATGATTTCTGTGAATAGGGATGTGTAGATATGCATCCTTTAAGTCCACGGTAGTCATATATTGACCCTCCTGGATCAGAGGTAGAATAGTCCGAATAGTCTCCATCTTGAATGATGGAACTTTGAGGAACTTGTTTAGAATTTTGAGATCCAAGATTGGTCTGAAAGTTCCCTCTTTCTTGGGAACCACAAACCGGTTTGAATAAAACCCTAGCCCCTGTTCCTCCTTTGGGACTGGGCGAATCACCCCCATGGTATGTAGGTCTTCTACACAGCGTAACAATGCCTCTCTCTTTGTCTGGTTTACAGACAATCGAGAAATATGAAATCTCCCCCTTGGAAGGGAGCCCTTGAATTCCAGAAGATATCCCTGGGACACAATTTCTAAAGCCCATGGATCCTGAACATCTCTCACCCAAGCCTGAGCGAAGAGAGAGTCTGCCCCCTACTAGATCTGGTCCCAGATCAGGGGCTACCCCTTCATGCTGTCTTAGAGGCAGCTGCAGGCTTCTTGGCCTGTTTACCCTTGTTCCAAGCCTGGTTAGGTCTCCAGACTGACTTGGATTGGGCAAAATTCCCCTCTTGCTTTGTAGCAGAGGAAGCTGAAGCGGGACCACTCTTAAAGTTCCGAAAGCAATGAAAATTATTTTGTTTGGGCCTCATCTTATTTGATCTATCCTGAGGGAGGGCATGACCTTTCCCTCCAGTAATGTCTGAAATAATATCCTTCAGTTCAGGCCCGAATAGGGTCTTACCTTTGAAAGGAATGTTCAAAAGTTTAGATTTAGATGACACATCAGCAGACCAGGACTTAAGCCATAACGCCCTGCGTGCTAAAAATACTTTGCCGCTAATTTAGCCAGTTCAAAAGCGGCATCTGTAATAACAGAATTAGCCAACTTAAGTGCCTTAATCCTGTCCATAATTTCTTCTAATGGAGTCTCCATTTGAAGAGCCTCAAACCAGAAAGCAGATGCAGTCATTACAGGAACAATGCACGCAATAGGTTGGAGAGAAAAACCTTGATGAACAAAAATCTTCTTCAGGAGACCCTCTAATTTTTTATCCATAGGGTCTTTGAAAGCACAACTGTCCTCAATAGGTATAGTTGTACGCTTAGACAGAGTAGAAATAGCTCCCTCCACCTTAGGAACTGTCTGCCATGAGTCCCTTATGGTATCAGATATGGGAAACATTTTCTTAAAAACAGGAGGGGGAGTGAACGGAATACCTGGTCTATCCCACTCCCTAGCAATAATATTGACAATAATCTTAGGGACTGGAAAAACATCAGTGTAAACAGGAACCTCTAAGTATCTATCCATTTTACACAATTTCTCTGGGACCACTATAGGGTCACAATCATCTAGAGCTGCTAATACCTCCCTAAGCAATAAGCGGAGGTGTTCAAGCTTAAATTTAAAGGCCGTCATATCAGAATCTGTCTGAGGAAGCGTCTTTCCTGAATCACAAATTTCTCCCTCAGATAACAAATCCCTTGCCCCTTCAGAGCATTGTGAGGGCATATCAGAAACGGCTATTAAAGCGTGAGACGGCTCAGCATTTTTCCTTAACCCAGAGCTGTCCAGCTTTCCTTGTAAACCAGGAAGTTTGGATAAAACCTCAGTGAGGGTTGTATACATAACTGTGGCCATGTCTTGTAAAGTAAATGAATGTGACGCACTAGAGGTACTTGGCGTCACTTGTGCGGGCGTTACTGGTTGTGACACTTGGGGAGAGCTAGATGGCGAACCCTCATTTACTTCTGACTGAGAATCATCTATTGCTCTATTTTTAAGCGCTAATATATGTTCTTTATAATTTATAGACATATCAGTACATTTGGGACACATTCTAAGAGGGGGTTCCACAATGGCTTCCAAACATATTGAACAAGGATTTTCCTTGGTATCAGACATGTTAAACAGGCTAGTAATGTAACAAGCAAGCTTGGAAAACACTGTAATCAAAGTAAATAACACTTAGAAATAAAACGGTACTGTGCCTTTAAGAGAAAAAAAGCTGCACAAGTTCTGCAAAACAGTGTAAAAAAGCAGTAAACTTAACGAAATTTTTGCAGTAGTATCTTACAGCCTTAGTAACTTTGCACAACTATGCAAATAAACAATTAACCCCTTAATGGCAAAACCGGATTGAAAAAACTTCAAAAACCGGTAAAAAAGACTTTCAGCACCTTGCCACAGCTCTGCTGTGGCGCCCACCTGCCCTTCAGAACGATTTGTGGGGAAAAAAACTCCTTTACAGCCCTCAAACACAGCAGGAACATCTAGAAAAGCAGTTGGATGACTCTTAAGGAAAAGAAACTGCACAACTGAGGCGCGAAAATAGGCTCCTCCCACCTCACTCGATGTTTTGAGGCCTATTAGAAAAACACCCGAGTGTCTCTTAATTAATCATGTGGGTTAAAAAACCCTAACACAAACCACAATGACCCCTTCAGTCCCTTCAAAAAACTTTAAAATTGTATCATTTACTGAACAAACAAAAAACGTATTTTCCTAACAGTGTCACCAGTAACAAATGAGCCCTTCAAGCAAGCTGAAATTCCTATCCAAGTGTCTGAATACAGCTTACCCTTTCCCCATGGGGATATTGCCAGCCTTTTCTAGAATAAACACAATCTGTCTAGAAAAACATAGGCTGAACATACCTTAATGCAGTTTAGCCTGCAAACCATTCCCCCAACTGAAGTTTTCCTGTACTCTTCAGCCCTTGTGAGAACAGCAGTGGATCTTAGTTACAAAGTGCTAAGATCATAATCCTCCTTGAAGAAATCTTCATCTCTTTTTCTGCCAAAGAGTAAATAGTACACACCGGCACCATTTTAAAATAACAAACTTTTGCTTGAGAAATAAAAAACCAACATTTTTGTCACCACACTCGCTCTGCACTTCCTAGTTACTTAGAGTAGGCAAAGAGAATGACTGGGGGTGGAGCTAAGGGGGGAGCTGTATGGGCAGCTCTGCTGTGGGTGCTCTCTTTGCCACTAATAGTAGGGGAGGAGAATATCCCACAAGTAAGGATGAATCCGTGGACTTGATACATCTTACAAGAGAAATAAGCTTAACTCCCAGCCCCAGTGCCTGTACTTAAGCGGTCAGTAAAAAAACCTCCATACACAGAGAGCCTGATGTCCCATCATAAAGAACCCCATATTTCTGAGCCTTATATGTGATAGAAGTATAATCAAAGTGCCAACTTTCCTCTGAGTCTGTATTCCTTCCCAGAATAAAAAATCACCACTTACCTTAATGCTGTCCGACAGCAGGACAGCCCAACAGGTTTAAGAGGTCCTCTCCCTCCTATAGCCCTGTGGAAAATGATAAGGCCCGAGTTAAACTTGCTTAGGCCATCAGGATAAGGGCAGCATAAATGTATGGGAGGCACAGTGAGAATTATGTCCCACCAGTTCCTATTGCTCTAAAGCCACCAAGAGCTCTACTGAAGAGACTGATATGGACTATGGCTACACCCTAGAACAAAGCAGCACAATCTTGCACTACTTTAAAAATAATAAACTCTTGATTGAAGAATCTATTCTAACACCTAACTTTACCTCTTCCTAGCACTAACGTAGGCAAAGAGAATGACTGGAGTGGGAGGGAAGGGAGGAGCTATTTAACAGCTCTGCTGTGGTGCTCTTTGCCTCCTCCTGCTGACCAGGAGGTGAATATCCCATAAGTAATGAAGATGATCCGTGGACTCATAGTGTTTTTAAAAAGAAAATAATTAAGTTTTCTTAAAAATTAAAAAAAATTAAATCATAGACACTAGAATCAAACTGAGACAGCTGCCTGAAGAACCTTTCTACCAAAAGCTGCTTCTGAAGAAGCAAAAACATAGAAATTGTAAACTTTAGTAAATGTATGCAAAGAAGACCAAGTGGCTGCTTTCCAGATTTGATCAACTGAAGCTTCATTCTTGAAAGAGCAAGATGTAGCAACTGATCTTGTAGAATGAGCTGTAATTCTCTGAGGCGGAGACTGCCCCACCTCCAAATAAGCTTTGTGAATCAGAAGTTTCAACCAAGATGCCAAAGAAATGGCAGAGGCTTTCTGACCTTTTCTGGAACCAGAAAAAAACATAATTTATGCTTACCTGATAAATTTATTTCTCTTGTAGTGTGTTCAGTCCACGGGTCATCCATTACTTATGGGATATATTCTCCTTCCCAACAGGAAGTTGCAAGAGGATCACCCAAGCAGAGCTGCTATATAGCTCCTCCCCTCACATGTCATATCCAGTCATTCGACTGAAACAAGACGAGAAAGGAGAAACTATAGGGTGCAGTGGTGACTGGAGTTATAATTTAAAATTTAGAACCTGCCTCAAAAAAGACAGGGCGGGCCGTGGACTGAACACACTACAAGAGAAATAAATTTATCAGGTAAGCATTAATTATGTTTTCTCTTGTTAAGTGTGTTCAGTCCACGGGTCATCCATTACTTATGGGATACCAATACCAAAGCTAAAGTACACGGATGATGGGAGGGACAAGGCAGGAACATTACACAGAAGGAACCACTGCCTGTAGAACCTTTCTCCCAAAAACAGCCTCCGAAGAAGCAAAAGTGTCAAATTTGTAAAATTTGGAAAAAGTATGAAGTGAAGACCAAGTTGCAGCCTTGCAAATCTGTTCAACAGAGGCCTCATTCTTAAAGGCCCAGGTGGAAGCCACAGCTCTAATGGAATGAGCTGTAATTCTTTCAGGAGGCTGCTGTCCAGCAGTCTCATAGGCTAAACGTATTATGCTACGAAGCCAAAAAGAGAGAGAGGTAGCCGAAGCCTTTTGACCTCTCCTCTGTCCAGAGTAAACGACAAACAGAGAAGAAGTTTGCCGAAAATCTTTAGTTGCCTGTAAGTAGAACTTCAGGGCACGGACCACGTCTAGATTATGCAAAAGACGTTCCTTCTTTGAAGAAGGATTAGGACATAATGATGGAACAACAATCTCTTGATTGATATTCCTGTTAGAAACTACCTTAGGTAAAAACCCAGGTTTAGTACGCAAGACTACCTTGTCTGAATGAAAGATCAGATAAGGAGAATCACAATGTAAGGCAGATAACTCAGAGACTCTTCGAGCCGAGGAAATAGCCATCAAAAACAGAACTTTCCAAGATAAAAGCTTAATATCAATGGAATGAAGGGGTTCAAACGGAACACCCTGAAGAACTTTAAGAACCAAGTTTAAGCTCCACTGAGGAGCAACAGTCTTAAATACAGGCTTAATCCTGGCCAAAGCCTGACAAAAAGCCTGGACGTCTGGATTCTCTGACAGACGCTTGTGTAAAAGAATAGACAGAGCAGAAATCTGTCCCTTTAGCAAACTAGCGGATAAACCCTTTTCTAAACCCTCTTGTAGAAAAGACAATATCCTAGGAATCTTAACCTTACTCCATGAGTAACTCTTGGATTCACACCAATATAAATATTTACGCCATATCTTATGGTAAATTTTTCTGGTCACAGGTTTCCGAGCCTGTATTAATGTATCAATAACCGACTCTGAGAAACCACGCTTTGATAGAATCAAGCGTTCAATCTACACGCAGTCAGCCTCAGAGAAATTAGATTTGGATGGTTGAAAGGACCCTGAATTAGAAGGTCCTGCCTCAGAGGCAGAGACCATGGTGGACAGGACGACATGTCCACTAGGTCTGCATACCAGGTCCTGCGTGGCCACGCAGGCGCTATCAGAATCACCGATGCTCTCTCCTGTTTGATCTTGGCAATCAGTCGAGGCAGTAACGGAAAAGGTGGAAACACATAAGCCATGTTGAAAACCCAAGGGGCTGTTAGTGCATCTATCAGCACCGCTCCCGGGTCCCTGGACCTGGATCCGTAGCACGGAAGCTTGGCATTCTGGCGAGATGCCATGAGATCCAGTTCCGGTTTGCCCCAATGAAGAATTAGTTGAGCAAATATCTCCGGATGAAGTTCCCACTCCCCCGGATGAAAAGTCTGGCGACTTAGAAAATCCGCCTCCCAGTTCTCCACGCCTGGGATGTAGATCGCTGACAGGTGGCAAGAGTGAGACTCTGCCCAGCGAATTATCTTTGAGACTTCTAACATCGCTAGGGAACTCCTGGTTCCTCCTTGATGATTGATGTAAGCTACAGTCGTGATGTTGTCCGACTGAAACCTGATGAACCTCAGTGTTGCTAACTGAGGCCAAGCTAGGAGAGCATTGAATATTGCTCTTAATTCCAGAATGTTTATTGGAAGGAGTTTCTCCTCCTGAGTCCACGATCCCTGAGCCTTTAGGGAGTTCCAGACTGCGCCCCAGCCTAGTAAGCTGGCATCCGTTGTTACAATCGTCCAATCTGGTCTGCGAAAGGTCATTCCTTTGGACAGATGAACCTGAGACAACCACCAGAGAAGAGAATCCCTGGTCTCCTGGTCCAGATACAGTAAAGGGGACATATCTGAGTAATCCCCATTCCACTGACTTAGCATGCATAATTGCAGCGGTCTGAGATGCAGGCGCGCAAATGGCACTATGTCCATTGCCGCGACCATTAAGCCGATTACTTCCATGCACTGAGCTACTGATGGGCTTGGAATGGAATGAATGACACGGCAAGCATTTTGAATTTTTGATAACCTGGACTCCGTCAGGTAAATCTTCATCTCTACAGAATCGATAAGAGTCCCTAGGAAGGGGACCCTTGTGAGTGGAAACAGAGAACTCTTTTCCATGTTCACTTTCCACCCATGCGACCTCAGAAATGCTAGAACTATCTCTGTATGAGACTTTGCATTTTGAAAACTTGACGCTTGTATCAGAATGTCGTCTAGGTACGGAGCCACCGCAATGCCTCGCGGTCTTAGTACCGCCAGAAGCGAACCCAGAATCTTTGTAAAAATTCTCGGAGCCGTAGCTAACCCGAAGGGAAGAGCTACAAACTGGTAATGCCTGTCTAGAAAAGCAAACCTTAGGTACCGATAATGATCTTTGTGAATCGGTATGTGAAGGTAGGCATCCTTTAAGTCCACTGTGGTCATATATTGACCCTCTTGGATCATGGGTAGGATGGTCCGAATGGTTTCCATCTTGAACGATGGAACCCTTAGGAATTTGTTTAAGATTTTTAAGTCTAAGATTGGTCTGAAGGTTCCCTCTTTTTTGGGAACCACAAACAGATTTGAGTAAAACCCTTGCCCTTGTTCCGTTCGAGGAAATGGGTGGATCACTCCCATCACTAAGAGGTCTTGTACACATTGTAGAAATGCCTCTTTCTTTACTAGGTTTGTTGATAACCTTGACAGATGAAACCTCCCTTGTGGAGGAGAAGTTTTGAAATCCAGATGGTATCACTGAGATATAATCTCCAACGTCCAGGGATCCTGTACATCTCTTGCCCAAGCCTGGGCAAAGAGAGAAAGTCTGCCCCCCACTAGATCCGTCTCCGGAAAGGGGGCCCTGTCTTCATGCTGTCTTAGGGGCGGAAGTAGGCTTTCTGGCCTGCTTGCCCTTGTTCCACGACTGGTTGCCTTTCCAACCTTGTCTGTAACGAGCAGTAGTTCCTTCCTGTTTTGGAGCGGAGGAAGTTGATGCTGCTCCTGCCTTGAAATTACGAAAGGCACGAAAATTAGACTGTTTGGCCTTTGATTTGGCCCTGTCCTGAGGAAGGGAGTGGCCCTTACCTCCAGTAATGTCAGCAATAATTTCCTTCAAGCCGGGCCCGAATAAGGTCTGCCCTTTGAAAGGAATATTCAGTAGTTTAGATTTAGAAGTTACATCTGCTGACCAGGATTTAAGCCATAGCGCTCTGCGCGCCTGTATGGCGAATCCGGAATTCTTAGCCATGAGTTTGGTTAAATGCACTACGGCATCCAAAACAAACGCATTAGCTAGCTTAAGCGTTCTAAGCTTGCTCAAAGTCTCATCCAATGGTGCTGTGCGAATCGCCTCTTCCAGAGACTCAAACAAGAATGCCGCTGCAGCAGTGACAGGCGCAATGCATGCAAGAGGCTGTAATATAAAACCTTGTTGAACAAATATTTTCTTAAGGTAACCCTCTAATTTTTTATCCATTGGATCTGAGAAAGCACAACTATCCTCCACCGGGATAGTGGTACGCTTGGCTAAAGTAGAAACTGCTCCCTCCACCTTAGGGACCGTCTGCCATAAGTCTCGTGTGGCGGCGTTTATAGGGAACATTTTTCTAAATATCGGAGGAGGGGAAAAGGGCACACCAGGTCTATCCCACTCCTTGCTAATAATTTCTGTAAGCCTTTTTGGTATAGGAAAAACGTCAGTACACACCGGTACCGCATAATATTTATCCATCCTACATAATTTCTCTGGGATTGCCACCGTGTCACAATCATTCAGAGCCGCTAACACCTCCCCTAGCAACACGCGGAGGTTCTCAAGCTTAAATTTAAAATTTGAAATTTCTGAATCCGGTCTCCCCGAATCAGAACCGTCACCCACAGAATGAAGCTCTCCGTCTTCATGTTCTGCAAATTGTGACGCAGTATCAGACATGGCTCTCGTGTCATCGGCGCGCTCTGTCCTTAACCCAGAGCTATCGCGCTTGCCTCTTAACTCGGGCATATTGTATAATACTTCTTTCATAACATTAGCCATATCATGTAAAGTGATTTGTAAAAGCCTTGATGTACTTGGCGCCTCAATCTCACGCACCTCCCGAGCGGGAGACGAAGGTACTGACACGTGAGGAGAGTTAGACGGCATAACTTCCCCCTCGTTGTCTGGTGATAATTTCTTTATCGGTACAGATTGACTTTTATTCAAAGTAATATCAATACAATTGGTACACATATTTCTATTGGGCTCCACATCGGCTTTTGAACATAATGAACAAGCAGATTCCTCTGTATCAGACATGTTTAAACAGACTAGCAATGAAGCTAGCAAGCTTGGAAATTACTTTCAATAAGTTTACAAGCAATATAAAAAACGCTGCAGCGCTTTTAAAAAACACAGTTGAATTAACAAAGAACTAATTCAGTTATAGTCAACAATTCTTAACGGTAAATGTATTATTTAGCAGAGGATTGCACCCATTAGCAAAAGGATGATTAACCCCTCAATACCCAAAAAAATGGATATCAAATTAAGATTTAACGCTTTTATCACAGTCAAACACACTGTCACAGGTCTGCTGTGACTGATTACCTCCCTCAAAAATGAATTTTGGAGACCCCTGAGCTCTCTAGAGACGTCCTGGATCAAGGAGGAAGAAACAGGAAGACTGTGCTAGAATTTTAACTGCGCAACAAGGCGCTAAAAAAAAAAAAAAGGCCCCTCTCACTCATGACCTGATATAACGGTTTCTATGCAGAAAAATACGTTAGCCATGTGGAAAAAATCATGCCCAAAAAGGATTTATCACCAAAGTACCTCACAAAACGAATAACATGCCAGTAAACGTATTAAAAACAAACTTTTTCAATGTCATGCAAAGTTATCACTAAGCCCGTTACCAGTCGCTTCTACTGCAGATAAGGCTTAAGCATTATTTCAGTATTAACAGTATTTTTTCAGTCAAATTCTAGTCCCTAGAAAATAACTCAACTGCGCATACATTTATCAGCCTGATACCAGTCGCTACTACTGCATTTAAGGCTGTACTTACATCATGTGGGTAACAGCAGTGTTTTCTTAGTCAATTCCATTCCCAGAAAATATTGTACTGCACATACCTCATTTGCGGGGGACCCCGCATGCTATTCCCTTTTCTGAAGTTACCCCACTCCTCAGAATGTTGAGAACAGCCAGTGGATCTTAGTTACGCCTGCTAAGATCATAGAAAAACGCAGGCAGATTCTTCTTCCAAATACTGCCTGAGATAGAAAAACAGCACACTCCGGTGCCATTTAAAATAACAAACTTTTGATTGAAGAATAATTAAGTAAAAACTCCAACTCCTCTCGCGACCTCCTTCTTTGTTGAGGGTTGCAAGAGAATGACTGGGTATGACATGTGAGGGGAGGAGCTATATAGCAGCTCTGCTTGGGTGATCCTCTTGCAACTTCCTGTTGGGAAGGAGAATATATCCCATACGTAATGGATGACCCGTGGACTGAACACACTTAACAAGAGAAATAACATATAGGCTAGAAGTCTTTCTGAAATCTTTAGTAGCCTCAACATAATATTTCAAAGCTCTTACCTCATCTAAAGAATGTAAAGACCTTTCAAGAGTATTCTTAGAATTAAGACACAAGGAAGGAACAATAATTTACGTATTGATACATAGTAACATAGTAGATAAGGTTAAAAAAAGACTGAAGTCCATAGAGTTCAACCTATACAAATCTAAAATACTTACAAAAAGCTCCAGTTAAGCTTAAATAACCCCATTAAAATGTGACCCATTTAATACTAGCAATCATATCCATGAATTTTGTTTATATACAGAAATGTATCCAGACTATTTTTAAATGTATCTATGGTATTGGCATTCACTACCTCCTTTGGTAATGAGTTCCACAATTTTATTGCTCTTACAGTGAAAAAACGTTTCCGTTGCAGGAGATTAAATCTCCTTTCCTCCAACCTTAAATTATGACCTCTTGTCAGAAACAATTTTCTTGGAATAAACAGAGCTTCTGCCATCTCTGTATATGGGCCTTGAATATATTTATATAAAGTAATCATGTCACCTCTCAAGCGCCTTTTTTCTAAAGAAAACAGACCCAGTTTGGCTAGCCTCTCCTCATAGGTTAATTTCTCCAATCCCCTTATTAGCTTTGTGGCCCTTCTCTGAATTTTTTCTAGTTCTGCAATATCTTTTTTAGCAATCGGTCCCCAGAACTGCACTCCAAACTCAAGGTGAGGTCTTACCAGGGCTTTATATAATGACAGAATTATGCTTTCCTCCCTTGAATCAATGCCTCTTTTAATACATGCTAGTATCTTATTAGCCTTTGAAGCCGCTGCCCTGCATTGTGCACCCATCTTTAGCTTGTTATCTATTACTACTCCCAAATCCCTTTCCTCCTGTGTTTGGCAAAGTCTTGACCCATTTAAAAAATACGTAGCCTGCTTATTTTTACTTCCAAAATGAAGAACCTTGCATTTTTCTGTATTAAATCTCATTTTCCATTCACTTGCCCATAGTTCTAATTTTAGCAAATCCCTTTGTAAAGAGAGTTCGTCCTGCTCTGACCTAATAACCTTACTTAACTTAGTATCATCTGCAAAAATAGAGATGTCGCTATTTAATCCTTGCTCCAAGTCATTTATACAAATATTAAAAAGAACAGGGCCCAGTACTGATCCCTGGGGGACACCACTGATTACCTTTGTCCAATCTGAGTATGATCCATTTACTACTACTCGTTGCTCAAAACTTTAGGCAAATATTTAAACGAAGTCCGCAAAACAGCTGTATCTTAAAGGAAAATCAGATAAGGAGACTCGCAAGACAGAGCAAACAATTCAGAAACTCTTCTAGCAGAAGAGATAGCCAAGAGAAATAACACTTTACAAGAAAGTAGTTTAATGTCCAAAGAATGCATAAATAGCATTATCACATGCGCGACATGCAAAGCTGTAGTGGATTTCTAATACACCTATCACTCTAAAAAGCAGGTAAGAATTTTGATTGTATATACAAAAAAACAAAATGTACCTAAATAAAGTCTAATGGATACTTCTATTATAGCTGCATAAAATGTGATTATCAACATTCCATGAGACTAACATAATACTTAGCATCCTAATTTATAAATAAATTACTAGCTCCAAAAAAAACCTGTATGTTTCATAGACTCTACCAAACTTCAAAAAAGGCAAAAAAAACATGCGAGTCTCCAGGCACTGTAAAGTTCTAAAAGTTCATATTTTATTGGAAACCAAGTGAAAAAAATGATAAAAACGAAGTGAACATAAAATAGTGAAGCTGGGCTGTCTTACGCGTTTCGGCTACATGTTAGCCTTACTCATAGACACACTTTGTGAAGACAGACACTGAGCTTAAATAGCCCCTGTGACTGAAAGAACAAAGCCCCAGCTGAACATAATTAACAAAACAATCCTATATTAAACTGAGATACAACAGTATAGTTAACAAACGTGTAATCAGGAAAGGTTCTATACTTTACAAATGTTACAAGAATATGAGGGGAAGATGAAACAAGTAGAGAAATAAAAATATACATATATATATAACCACTAGTGTATAAATTAAATCATTAACACTGGGAGTATAAGGGAATCAAGGCTACATAGTTAAAGGGACATGCTCTTATAAACTGTAACATTGGTTACAAATGCTTTTACATGTAGTGCAAATTTATTAACCCTTACGTATTGTGTCATTAGTTGCCATGGCTTTAATAGCGATAAAGTTAGTTGACTCAAATAAAGCGTGTAAGTTGCATGTGTCAGCATGACTCTATGAAAATACAAATATAAAAGGCGAGTTGCATATCACACTGTTAGAAATTATTAATTATTTGATAGAAGCAAGAAGCTCAAGACTAATGAGACATGATGCCAGGATCTCTCATTGGTTAGCATACTAGTACTTATATGTAAAGCCATGCCATAAAGTTAATATTTAAGGTATGTTTAAATGTATTGAATTTTATCAATTGGGTAGGGGCAAAAAGATTTCGATCTGTCAGATTCAAGTCAATTCTATCGTTTTTTTTGCCAGAGGTTGATGACATCGCCATCGATGTTAAAGCCTGCTGGTCTCCTAGTTCTGAGTTGAAAAATCCAGTATGCCTCCTGTCTACCAAACTTGACAAATATTTAGCCACAAATAAAGTCGCTAAAAAAAGAGCACTGAATTACTGACTCAAGGCATGTATACAAACAATATATAACAATTTTAGTTAAAAAGTGCCCAATCCATAGCTGAGAGTGTGTTATATAATAAAAGTAAATACTTACCGTGTAAGACACCTATCCATATATAGCAGACAGCCAAACCAGTACTGAAACATCAGCAGATGTAATGGTACAAAAGTATATTGTCGATCTATAAAGGGAGGCAGCAGATGAATCCCTGTGACCGATTTACAGAGAGCCTTATGAATAGATTTCCCATAGGCAAAAACATTGTTTCGTCAGGCAATACTCCCTTCACATCCCTCAGACAAACACTGCACTTAGAGAGGAACTGGGCTTCAATATGCTTAGAAGCGCCTTTCACTGAAGAAATCAAGCACGTCATGCTTCACCCCTTCCTAAGGAGGCAAAGTTTGTAAAACTGAGGTATGAGTGAGGTGGGAGGTGTATGTATAGGCATTTGAGGTTTGGGAAACTTTGCCCCCTCCTGGAAAGAATGTATATCCCATACGTCACTAGCTCATGGACTCGTCACCTATATGAAAGAAATCAGCATAAAGTTATTTAAAAATAAGCAAAACTATACATTTTTACCAAAACACACCCAGATGGGTTTTATAAATGGATCAGCTACAAAACATTTATGCAAAGAAAAATCTAGTGTATAATGTCACTTTAATGAAAAAAGTCACACAATTAAATGCAAACAAACTTTTTGTCATCAGCCCATGCTCTATGACACCCTGGATTTTAATAATAAACACATCTAATAGACAGTTGTAGAGGAAATAATATTTAAAAACAAGTTACAATATATGTAGAATTAACTTTGTATGACACAAAAAAATACAGCAATCCAAATGTTTCTTCCTTATTTCAGATTTGCTTAGAAGTCTGATTATAAAACTCATTATATAATAGAACTGATGCTGGATTTTTTACCTCTGAACATTATACTTACTATTGCAGCCAACAGTAATAAATAGTACGCTAAACATGCTATCAATTATCAGAAGAATTTATAAAGGCTATTGTAAGACCATGTTGCATAAACAACATGGTTTTGCTTCAACAATGTTGTACTGGCAGAGTCTGTGCTGGGAGAGGGTGCTGCCAAGCACTTTCGTAATGGGTTGGCATCTCCACCCAATTAAGCATTATGGAGAGAGTTACTGCAGCATTACTTTGGAATAGGACAGCATTCAAGTCATATATGGTATGAGAAGAACAATGTTTTTCAGTTCTGTCTACTTTATTAAGCTATACTTTCACTATGGTGATACAGCCTCATTCTTTATAGCTTTTCAATTTTAAACAATTCACTCTATTACTATTTCCTTAGTATGTTATTCAATCTGAATCTAAAAAAGTGTCACACATGTTATTGCAGATGAGGATAAGCAGATTATTTTAGTATGTTAGTGTTGTAAAGTAAAGTGACAGTACTACATAGTGCCAACATCAATAGATTGCAATAAAATGCTTCAATTGCTTTTTAACATTCCAACAAGCAGCAAAGAGTCAGTATCCACTACTCTGCACACATTGCATCCTGGTACAACACTTTTGTGGCTAATTTTCTGGATCTATGGTAAGGTAATGATTATGGTTAGGATTGGGGTTAAGTAGACACTCTGTAATTACAAGATATTGCTGCAGCAAATTAACATAGTGGGTAAATTTGAAAAGGTTTTAAGTTTAAAATGACCATTTTGTTTGCTGCGGATGTTCATTTTAATAAAATGGCGAGGAATCACGCAAAATCTTTTGGGGCTTTTTGAGCATTTTATAGTAATGAAGATGCTGCTAATGCACATTGCTAAAAAGTTCTTAATCTGCCAGACTTTATCCTAGTGTTTGGAATTTGGAACACTCCATTATAATAAATTATCAGTGAAGTCTATAAGCTTCACTTTTCATAGGCAACCGGTTTCTTTCCAATGACTATTGGTGGCCTCCAATCTCTCAAATGGACAATATTGGAACCATAGCAAAAGGGTTAAATGTACAATATTTGTGGGCAGAAAGAAGATAAAATGAGGGAATATAAAAATAGTTAGTTTAGGTGTTTTGTGAACTAAAATAATAGCATATTCTAGACAAGTTGGGGACCATGAGAACTTGCTGCTGCTATTTGTCCAGCATTAAAGTGACATTAAATGACAATATACCGATGTGCTGAAAGCAGAGATTACCCTAAGAATATCATGTAGATGTACTTCATTTATATAACATACTTTAATGTAATGGGTGCCCTGTGATGTTAAAACCTAGGTTTACCGTAATCTGTTCTGCATAGGACAATTAAGAACATATATAAAACAGTCAATAAAAAAGAATGTGTACAAACAAGGCTAACAGGGTTTCCACATGTTTATTGTTTGCAAACTCCCTTTAATTGACTGTTTAATATTTGTCCCTAATTGTACTTAGAAGAAGCTGGATAAGGGGAAACCTAGGTTTCAATATGTCAGCGCCCATTACTTTGTAGAAACTGAGCAGAATTAAGTTAAATTACAGGAAATGGGGGAAAAGTTTGTTCACTGCACATAATAAAACATTTTATATTACAATCTGAACGTGTTCAATGTCCCTTTAAGTGAAAGGGACAAACATTCACTATACACAAACTTGAATATTTTTTTCAGTTTCATTTCAAAATAAAGCTAATCCAGTAAATAATGTGTCTGTGCATTTTCAAATTACAAAAATAGAAATCTTCAGAATAACTGTGAAAAACTCTGAAAATATTAGATATATCCCCAGCCAATGATGTTCATGTCTTTCTGCATTTGAATATTACAGCTTCAGTCACTCCGAGGCTTACTGCATGTGACTCAACATGGATCAAAGACTCAAATGAATTAATTTTGCTCTCCATGCTTTCTTTATTTGTGGTACATTCATTCTTCTTCTCAGGATGTGAATCACCCTTAGCCATGGCAATGTGTCTGTCCTCAACAGCCTTGAATCGAAAATTTGCTTTCAGGTGATGATGAAGGCTTTGGCTGAGCAGCAATACAATAACTCCTTGAACACGAACGACTCTGCAATAACAGATGATATGTTGTAAGAATGAGAGAGCAATACATTTATTTGATCCTCCTTGAAGCAAGAATCCACTGTTCATAACTGCTGGGTACAAAAATCTATATAATAGATCTAAGATGAATTTTATTTTCTCCCTCTAAAATGTGCTGGTACTTTGTAAATGACAGGCATTGCTCCCTATTTATTCTGTTCAAATATTAAAAAGTATTTATAAAATGATCATCTCAAGCATCACCTTACCATTTTGCAGCCCTCAAAGGGGTATTGTGCTAAATCTGAAAGATAGCATTTAAACATAACATTTTTACCAACCAAGCAGTAGCAGGAAGTATATGAGTGATAAAGCTTTATCAATTTGAATTTAAAATGTACACATTTTTTCCATGTAAGAAACAGAAAATAAACATGACAGCATCCATTTTAATTCTGCAACCAACAAAATATAAATGAAAGCATTTTCTTTGTTTGTTTTTACGGAGCTGTAAGATGAATAATAGTAATTGATTTGGGATGCACAGTTTACCACCCCAAATCAGAGTTAAATAATAATTATTTCTATAAATAAATGACAATATATTTGTAAGATAGAACGTACAGAGAGGCCTAGATCAGTGTTCCTCAAGTATCCCCCAACAGGCCAGGTATTCATTATAGCTGAACCAGTACACAGGTGAAGTAATCAGCTGATCAGTAACACCATGGCTACTAACCTGCTCTCACCCACTGTTTCAGCTATAATGAAAACCTGGCCTGTTGGGGGTATTTGAGGACCGTGCTTGAGAAACAATGGCCTAGTCCTAAATCACTGGTTTTCAAACATGTCCTCAGGCCTCCCTAACAGGCCAGATTTTCAGGATTACCTTGTTTGAGAGCCTTTAAAATAACCATGTTTAATATGACAAGTGTAATGTATAATAAATCACAATTGAATAGATAAATCCAAACGTGATAAATAAATTATAACAAAATAATAAACTGAAGTCAATTATAGTGATAAAGTATCAAAAGTTAATGGATACACTGTCCCAGGCTTTGTCCTCGAATCCTTCCTTTGTTTTCAGTAAAACACCTCAGAAAGAAAAACAGAGGGAGATAATAGTGTAATCCTGTTAAAATGAACCAACTGAAGATTTTAGTTTTCCATTACTCACGTGGTTCTGAGCTTTTACCGAGCTCTATTGTATTGGGGCAATGCTATGTTAGGCACACAACCAGCCACACCTCCGGTGTATCGTCAAACGTGTTTATTATTAAAATAACAAATTCCCGTATGGGCATATCAGGAAACAATTGGTACATATATTGTCTCAAATTCCCAAAAACCTTTGAGGATAAACAATATTCTCCTATTCCTTGTATTGTCCCTTCACTTAGCCCAGGAATAACAAATGTTTTCAGTTTTTTTCAAGGATACATTCAATTCATTGTTACCAGATATTTAACTTCCCTTGTTGTTCTGTATTGGTCCCCCTGTGTAGTACTGATCCAATTTTTTAAAATTGGTGCCTTCTTCACCGTAATAAAATAAGTATAAAACTTTAGTGTCTGTAAAGCAATGGGTGCTGCCATGTTGTAACTAAGGTTTTTTTCTCCGTTGGGGCCAATTAGAGAAATTTGGAAATAAGTCACTAGAGTGTGCAGCCAATGACTGTGTGGTATATCACAGGAACTGAAAAGCACACAATTATCAGAATGAATTTACAGGAAAAAATAAATAATGAAAGAATATTGCAAAGTTTTATATATATATATATATATATATATATATATATATACACACACACACACACACACATTTTATATAACCATCTCAAACGGCTAGATTACAAGTTTTGCATTAGAGGCTGTGCGGTGCTAATGAGCAGTTTATGCTCACAGCTCACTTACAGACAGCACTGGTATTACAGGTTTTTACAAACCAGACAAGAAGTGAGCGTTGAGCAAAATTTTGCTCATTACCGCACTCCAATACCAGCGCTGCTTATGTTAGCAGTGAGCTGGTGTAACGTGCTTGTGCACGATTTCCCCATAGGAATCAACGGGGAGAGTTGGCTGAAATAAAGTCTAAAACCTTCAAAAAAGCAGCCTAAAACTCCTTAACGCAGCCCCATTGATTCCTATGCGGAAATACATTTTATGTTTACACCTAACACCCTAACATGAACCCCGAGTCTAAACACCCCTAATCTTACACTTATTAACCCCTAATCTGCCACCCCCGACATCGTCGACACCTACATTATAATTATGAACCCCTAATCTGCCGCTCTGGACACCACCGCCACCTACATTATACTTATGAACCCCTAATCTGCTGCCCCCAACATCGCCGACACCTACATTATATTTATTAACCCCTAATCTGCCGCCCCCAACGTCGCCGCCACTATAACATATTAACCCCTAAACCACCGCACTCCCGCCTCACAAACAGTTAAATATTATTAACCCCTAATCTGCCGTCCCTAACATCGCCGACACCTACCTACATTTATTAACCCCTAATCTGCCGCCCCCAACGTCGCCGCCACTATAACATATTAACCCCTAAACCACCGCACTCCTGCCTCACAAACATTAGTTAAATATTATTAACCCCTAATCTGGCGTCCCTAACATCGCTGACACCTACCTACATTTATTAACCCCTAATCTGCCGCCCCCAACGTCGTCGCCACTATACTAAAGTTATTAACCCCTAAATCTAAGTTTAACCCTAACCCCCCTAACGTAAATATAATTTAAATAAATCTAAATAAAAATTACTATAATTAACTAAATTATTCCTATTTAAAACTAAATACCTATAAAATAAACCCTAAGATAGCTACAATATAACTAATAGTTACATTGTAGCTATCTTAGGGTTTATTTTTATTTTACAGGCAAGTTTGTATTTATTTTAACTAGGTAGAATAGTTAGTTATTAAATAGTTATTAACTATTTAATAACTACCTAGCTAAAATAAATACAAAAGTACCTGTAAAATAAAACCTAACCTAAGTTACAATAACACCTAACACTACACTATAATTAAATTAATTCCCTAAATTAAATACAATTAAATAAAATGAGCTAAAGTACAAAAAAAAACACACTAAATTACAGAAAACAATAAACAAATTACAAGATTTTTAAACTAATTACACCTAATCTAATCCCCCTAACAAAATAAAAAAGCCCTCCCAAGATAAAAAAAAAGCCTTACCCTACACTAAAAGGGCCTTTTGCGGGGCATTGCCCCAAAGTAATCAGCTCTTTTACCTGTAAAAAAAATTACAAATCCCCCCCAACATTACAACCCACCACCCACACAACCAACCCTACTCTAAAACCCACCCAATACGCCCTTAAAAAACCTAACACTAACCCCTTGAAGATCACCTTACCAGGAGAAGTCTTCATCCAACCGGGCCGAAGTCCTCAACAAAGCCGGGAGAAGTCTTCATCCAAGCCGGGCGAAGTGGTCCTCCAGACGGGCAGAAGTCTTCATCCAGACGGCATCTTCTATCTTCATCCATCCGGCGCGGAGCGGGTCCATCTTCAAGACATCCGACGCGGAGCATCCTCTTCATCCGACGGCTCTTCTGGAATGAAGGTTCCTTTAAATGATGTCATCCAAGATGGCGTCCCTTCAATTCCGATTGACTGATAGAATTCTATCAGCCAATCGGAATTAAGGTAGAAAAAAATCCTATTGGCTGATGCAATCAGCCAATAGGATTGAGCTGGCATTCTATTGGCTGTTCCAATCAGCCAATAGAATGCGAGCTCAATCCTATTGGCTGATTGCATCAGCCAATAGGATTTTTTTCTACCTTAATTCCGATTGGCTTATAGAATTGGATGACGTAATTTAAAGGAACCTTCATTCCAGAAGAGCCGTCGGATGAAGAGGATGCTCCACGCCGGATGTCTTGAAGATGGACCCACTCCGCACCAGATAGATGAAGATAGAAGATGCCGTCTGGATGAAGACTTCTGCCCGTCTGGAGGACCACTTCGCCTGGCTTGGATGAAGACTTCTCCCGGCTTCGTTGAGGACTTCGGCCCGGTTGGATGAAGACTTCTCCCGGTAAGGTGATCTTCAAGGGGTTAGTGTTAGTTTTTTTTTTAAGGGGGTATTGGGTGGGTTTTAGAGTAGGGTTGGTTGTGTGAGTGGTCGGTTTTAATGTTGGGGGGGGTTTGTAATATTTTTTTACAGGTAAAAGAGCTGATTACTTTGGGGCAATGCCCCGCAAAAGGCCCTTTTAAGGGCTATTTGTAATTTAGTGTAGGGCTTTTTTTTTATTTTGGGGGGCTTTTTATTTTGTTAGGGGGATTAGATTAGGTGTAATTAGTTTAAAAATCTTGTAATTTGTTTATTATTTTCTGTAATTTAGTGTTTTTTTTGTTGTACTTTAGCTAATTGTATTTAATTGCATTTAATTGTATTTAATTTAGGGAATTAATTTAATTATAGTGTAGTGTTAGGTGTAATTGTAACTTAGGTTAGGTTTTATTTTACATGTACTTTTGTATTTATTTTAGCTAGGTAGTTATTAAATAGTTAATAACTATTTAATAACTATTGTACCTAGTTAAAATACAAACTTGCCTGTAAAATAAAAATAAACCCTAAGCTAGACACAATGTAACTATTAGTTATATTGTAGCTAGCTTAGGGTTTATTTTATAGGTAAGTATTTAGTTTTAAATAGAAATGATTTAGATAAGGATAGGAATTTTATTTAGATTTATTGTAATTATATTCAAGTTAGGGGGGGTTAGGGTTAGACTTAGATTTAGTGGTTAGTAACTTTAGTATAGTGGCGGCGACGTTGGGGGCGACAGATTAGGGGTTAATAAATGTAGGTAGGTGTCGGCGATGTTAGGGACGGCAGATTAGGGGTTAATAATATTTAACTAATGTTTGTGAGGTGGGAGTGCGGTGGTTTAGGGGTTAATATATTTGATATATTAGGGGTTAAAATGTAATTTTAGTGTTTGCAATACGGGAGGGTCTCAGTTTAGGGGTTAACAGGTAGTTTATGGGTGTTAGTGTACTTTTTAGCACTAGTTAAGAGTTTTATGCTACGGCGTTGTAGTGTAAAACTCTTAACTATTGACTTTAAAATGTGGTATTATTCTTGACAGGAGAGGGTGTACCGCTCACTTTTTGCCAGACTCGTAATACCGGCGCTATGCAAGTCCCTTTAGAAAAATAGGATACGCAATTTACGTAAGTGGATTTGCAGTATTTCCAAGTCTGGCCAAAAAAGTGAGCGGTACACCTGTACCTGCAAGACTCGTAATACCAGCGGGCGTTAAAAAGCAGCGTTAGGACCGGCCAATGCTGCTTTTTAAGCCTAACGCAAAACTCGTAATCTAACCGAAAGTGTTTACTGTCCCTTTAGGGAGACCTAACAGGGGTTAATTATCCTTAATAATAGAAGCCTTTATGAAACCTTAGTTGTGCAGTATCTGGTTGCTTTTTTATTCAAACATTCACGCTACACAAGTATATAGTTACAGTTTTAAATGTATTACCGAAATTTGAACAAAAGGAGATATTCTGAATGTGATTTTGTCTACTTTTTATGCTATGAGGGTGATTTTAAAAAGGTGTGAAAAATGTCAGTGGCTTTATAATTAAGCATTAATACATTTCAAGTAAGCATAGAAAATATTGTTGGTATTGATTGTGCACCAACACCGCCACATATTTACACAAATAAGTCATTTTGGCAGGTTTTGCACACCAACAAACAAGATTTTCATGATATGTAAACTAAAGCACAAGTGAAATAATCAGCTGATCAGTAACCATAGTTACTAAACAAAGAGTAACTGCTACTCACGGCCCAGCTCCGATCCTTGAAGTGCAAGGCATTAAGCAAAGGAGTACTTCCCCTCTAGCCCGGAGTGTTGCAGCAGCAACGAATCGAGCCTCTCAATACTTAGGGAGCACAGAAGGAGAAAATATTGTTAAAAACATTAAACACACTTGACATAGCATTTAGGGAACCGAGAGTCTGACGTGTTTCGCGCTCCCTAATGGCACTTAATCATAGATTTAGCTGACTATTTTACCTGTGGTATAGTTCAGATATCATGAAAATCTGTCCCATTGGTGTGCTCTGAGGGCTTAGATTAAACACATGGAAAAACAGTGGCCTCCAAACATTTCTATCATCCATGCTAAAGAATATGATTTTAAGGGATATATATATATAAAAAAAAATGTGATTCAGACAGAGCATACAATTTTGAAAAAGTTTCAGAGTTTCAGAATGGTTAATGGTGACCTTGCCTCCTGAGGAGACAAAACTCCATGCACTCTCAGAGGCACTGAGACTGATTTAGGCTGGTGTTTGTCCTTATCACGATCCAGGATAAAAATGTAGCCGCCTATAAAGAGGGACTGGTGGATCTGCTGCCATAACAGGGACGGTCTTGTCTTGGCAAAGGGAACTGAATCTGAGGCAGCCACCATGAGGCCAACAATATTCATACATTGAGCTACAAAAGGCAGTGGAATATGCAGAAGTCAAGCACAAGCCTGTTGAAGCTTGACTCTGTGTTGTTCTGTTAGATTCTATGATTGACCCTAAGGGCACAATAGTTTGAGACGTTAAGGAGCTCTGTGTTTCTGTCAGGGTTTTTTCCTGACTTGTTTACCATGTGCTGCTGGCAGCCATTTTACTCACCTCTCTTCCTGACTATGGTGCATTGTGGGGGATGCTGCTCACTTCCTGCACTTCCTTTTATGGCCAGACTGGATTACATCATCCATGTGAGACAGGATGCAGTCTCAGAATTGTGATGTCATAACTTATTATTTAAAGGGCCTCTGTTCAGTATGCTTTGTCCTTGCGTTGTCTCAGACCTGTTTGTGAGAGCTCCTGTGTATTACCTGGCTGTCTGACGTCCTTCCTGGTTCCTGATCCCTGGCTTGTTCCTGACTCTGCTGTTCTCCTTGTTCCTGATTCCGGCTCGTCTGACTACTCGCTTTGGCTCCTGACTCGGCTTGTCTGACTACCAGCTCTGGTTTTGATTCCTGGCTTGTTATTTGACTTGTGGACTTTTTATTATTTTTTGCTATTAATAAAGGTGTGATTATTTTTGCACTTCTCGTCTCAGTCTGATTCCTGGCACCCTGACATTACGCAACTACCATGAATCCTGATGGTGCTAGTAATCCACCTTTACCTGCCATAATTTCCAGGATGGATGAACAGGATCACCGCTTGGATCAATTTGCACTAGACCTGCAAACCCTGCTGACTCGCACTGCACATTTGGACCAAAGTGTCCCGCAAGTTATGGCTGCACCTATGCCAACCAGGAGCATGTCCGGTTCTGCACCTCTACCTCAGCGATATGGAGGCGATCCTAATCAGTGCAGAGGGTTTTTGAACCAGGCGGGCATTTACTTTGAGATGTTACCTCAGGCGTTTCTCTCTGACAGAGCTAAGGTGGGATTTCTCATCTCGTTACTCTCTGACACAGCTCTTGCCTGAGCTAACCCCTTGTGGGAGACTAATAAACCTGTGATTTCAAATAACCTCAATTTGTGGCCTCCTTTCGAAGGGTATTTGATGTTCCAGCTCGCTCCTCCTCTGCTGCTAAACTACTCATGTCCATTCAGCAAGGTACAAGATCTGTTGCTCAGTATGCCATTGAGTTCCGTACGCTTGCAGCAGAGGTAGGCTGGAACAATGAAGCCCTTGTTGCCGCCTTCTTTCATGGGCTCTCTGATGCGATTAAAGACGAAGGTGCTGCCAGAGACTTAACAGAGGATCTTGAGGCATTGGTGTCTTTTTTTATCCTAATTGACATCAGACTAAGTGAGAGGCCTTCTTTCAAGGAGCGCTTGCGGAAGCCTCCTGTACCGTTGTCTCCTACGTGTTCGTTCCCACCCATGCCTCCCTCTCCTCCCATGCCTCCTGGTCCCGAGTCACCTGTTGGGGGCAGACCTTAGGTGGTTTATCCTTGTCCCTGGAACCGCTAAAGGAGAAACTTTTGGTCACGGTTGTCCTTTCCTGGGTGGACTCCTCCATAGTCACCCAGGCTCTTGTTGACTCCGGTGCTGCGGGCTATTTCATTGACAGTGCTTTTGTATCGAAGCACTCCATTCCTGTTTTGCCTCGGTCCGTTCCGCTTGCTATTGAGGCCATTGATGGCAGGCCCCTTAAGCCCGCACTGGTTACTCACGAAACCGCTCCGTTGTCCATGGCTGTTGGGGCTCTCCATTTTGAAACCCTCCAGTTCCAGGTGATAAACTCTCCGCATTTTCCGGTTGTTCTGGGTTATCCCTGGCTCCAAAAGCACAATCCCAGTCTCGACTGGTGCAGGTCCGAAATTTTGTCGTGGTCTCCGCAATGTATTTCCACTTGTCTTCAGAAACCAGTTAAAGTCTTGTGCACTTCTTCAGTATCTCCATTGCCAGAGGAGTACCAAGAGTTCCTAGACGTTTTTAACAAGGTGCGTGCCGGTACGTTGCCTCCTCACCGATCTTACGATTGTGCCATAGACCTGCAACCCAGAGCCATTCCTCCTCAGGGCCGGGTTTACCCTCCGTCTGTTGCAGAGAATTGTGCTATGGAGGAGTATGTTTTCGTGGGGGATCATCCGCAAATCCTGCTCTCCTGCAGGGGCTGGCTTCTTCTTTGTGAAGAAAAAGGGTGGCGAGTTAAGACCATGCATCGATTATAGGGGTCTTAATCGTCTTACCATTAAGAATGCTTACCCTATTCCGCTCATTACGGAACTCTTTGACCGCCTCAAGGGAGCTACAGTCTTTACTAAGCTTGATTTGAGAGGAGCGTACAATCTCGTTAGGATGAAGGAGGGCCACGAATGGAAAACAGCATTTAACACCAGGAGCGTGCATTATGAGTATCTTGTAATGCCCTTTGGCCTATGTAATGCTCCTGCTGTTTTCCAGGAATTTATTAATGATGTCCTACGAGATATGTTGCAACAGTGTGTTGTGGTGCACTTAGACGACATCTTCATACACTCACCCACACTTGAGGCTCACCGTTCTGATGTTACACGGGTTCTTCAGAGACTACGTGAGAACGGCCTGTTTTGTAAACTTGAGAAATGTGAGTTCCATCAGACTCAAGTATCCTTCCTAGGTTACGTTATCTCCGTTGCAGGGTTCTCCATGGATCCTGACAAGTTATCTGCAGTTCTGCATTGGCCTCGCCCAGTTGGTCTTCGGTCTATTCAACGTTTTTTGGGGTTCGCCAATTACTATAGAAAGTTTATTAAAAACTTTTCTTCCTTGGTCAAACCTATCACAGACATGACCCGTAAAGAGAATGATCCACTCCATTGGTCACCTACTGCCATTGAGGCCTTTGATAGTCTTAAGACTGCCTTTGCTGCCGCTCCAGTTCTGGCTCATCCTAACCCTGTCCTGCCTTTTCGTTCTTGAGGTCGATACGTCTGAGACTGGAGTAGGTGCCCTCTTGTCTCAATGTCCTACGCCTGACGGTTCCTTGCATCCGTGTGGTTTCTTCTCTAGGAAATTGTCTCCAGCGGAGTGTAATTATGAAATTGGCGACAGGGAATTGCTGGCCATAATTTTGGCACTCAAGGAATGGAGGCATCTTCTCGAGGGTACTAGCGTGCCAGTACTCATTCTTACTGACCACAAGAATTTAACTTATCTATCTGAAGCAAAACGTTTGTCACCCCGACAGGCCAGATGGGCGCTATTTTTGTCTCGATTTAATTATGTGGTCTCCTACCTGCCTGGTAGTAAGAATGTTAGGGCTGATGCTCTCTCTCTACAATTTTCACCTCTGTCCAAGGAGGAGTCTGTACCTACTCCAGTTATACCTCCTGACCATATTTTGGCTACCATACGTACTAATTTGACTTCTCCCTTGGGGGAGGAGATCCTGGCTGCACAAACCAATGAACCTCCTGAAAAACCTAGTGGTAAGTGTTTTGTTCCTGAGAATCTTCGAACTAAACTTTTGCACACTTACCACTATCCTAAATCCGCAGGTCACCCAGGCAAGAACCAAATGATTTGGTCTGTCACTCGACAAGTCTGGTGGCCAGGTCTTCGCTCTGATGTTGCTTCGTATGTTGCCTCCTGCTCAGTTTGTGCACAGAATAAGACTCCTCGACGTCTTCCTGTGGGTCTTCTTCAACCTATTGCTAATGGTGAGCGTCCTTGGACACATCTTTCCATGGACTTCATTGTCGAGCTCCCTGTTTCCAATGGCAATACAGTTATCCTTATGGTGGTTGACCGTTTTTCTAAAATGTCACATTGCATTCCCTTGAAGAAGTTGCCTACCGCTCAGGAGCTTGCTTAAATTTTTGCCCGTGAGGTCTTCCGTTTACATGGGTTACCCAAGGAGATAGTGTCGGACCGGGGTAGCCAGTTTGTCTCCAGATTTTGGCGTTCCTTTTGTGCTCAAATGGGGATCCAGCTCTCCTTCTCCTCGGCATATCACCCTCAATCCAATGGGGCTGCGGAACGGTCTAATCAAGCTCTGGAACAGTTCCTCCATTGCTATGTCTCAGATCACCACAATAATTGGTCTGAACTGTTACCTTGGGCAGAGTTTGATCGTAAAAGTGCTATTAATGCTTCCTCCAAGTTATCCCCGTTCATGGCGAATTATGGGTTTCAACCATCCTTGTTGCCCGATTCATTCATGTCTCGGGGTATTCCGGCTTTGGAGGAGCATCTGCGGCAACTCTGTTCCACGTGGGTGCAGATTCAGGATTGCCTTCATTGTTCTATGCAGCGCCAAAAGTTCCAGGCTGATCGTAGGCGTCTGCCTGCACCTTCCTACCAGGTTGGTGAGAGAGTTTGGTTGTCCTCCCGCAACTTGAACCTTCGTGTGCCTTACGGAAGCTCTTGTTTTGTTGGTAACTGACGCAATCTCTTCATGTGCAATGTTCTTGATATTTATTTTGGTCTTCAGTTAACTCCAAGCTCATAGATACAATCCCAACACGCCTGACTAGGGTTAGAGAAACGGTGCAAGAGGAAGAACACACCACTACACTTTCCCAGTTTCTGCCAGTTTTCTTCTTTTTCACATAAGGATATATTTATTTAGGTTTCACCATAGAAGCACAGATTACACCCCTCATCAATATATATCCACTTCTCATTTTTATTTCAACTTACCATTTTTGCCACAACGGATTAAGGTATTAAACTGAGAACTATTATTGTTTATATATTTTTTGGGACACACTCCATAGACTTATCACTAAGGACTAAGACTTCTCGGCATCTAGAGACTTTACGCCTTCCACTAGCTAGCAACATTGTTTTCTTCCTTATTTTTATATTTAGATATATTTTTCCTATATTTTTTTCCCCAGCTGGGGATATTCCTTTACTCCAATGAAGAATCGCTCACTGTTTTTATTGTCTCACATTATATCTTGTAATAAATGTTATTCATTGATTCTGTTTTAAGTAGCAGCATATGCATCACCTTTTTTAAATTGCCTGTTTAAATACTTTTTAATTGCCTGCATACAAACTTTAGCCTTGTTGGCGCTCCTATTCTTTCCTTCATTGTCATTTCTCTCATTAGATCCGGTTAGATGATCTGGATAGTGAGTTTGTTTTATCTGGCGCGGTCTACTATATCTCACTCATCAGGATGTTGGCAAAGTGGCCAATAGGTGCTACACATTGTTGTGATGATCAGTGACCCAGTTATATAAGGGATAGCTGCTGCCTATTAAAGGGACATAAAACAAGTTGGGATAGAGACAAAATAATATAATATGCACTTTAATTACTTTACCTGCAAATTTATACTGCAGTGCCTAGCTATTAACCCTTTCTTTTTAGTTTCTGAATTGTAAAGTTCTAACTCCCCCCACACAATTCCTTTTATGGCTGTATCTATGTTTATTGTTCTTTTGGTAAAATGCAAAAGTGAATAGGGATTATCTGTTAGAGCATGTGAACTCAGTTGAAATACAATGCCTGTGTCTAAACACTGATAAGAGGGGTGGAGTTAGCTGCTCCAGGCAGCTTAGCTATGTAATTTATTTTGCTTTTTTTTTTTAATTATTTTAAAATACTTGCTCGCAATTTTTTTAAAAATTTTTTTTATGCAAACTATTTTAAATTAATTAGCCCTTTTAGGATATGCACAGATCTCAACCTGTTTTATGGCACTTTAAGTAACTCAGATATCTGGAGTCACCAGAGTTCACTGATTGACCTACACTACAATGGGGACTAGTGGTTACTCAGAGGTAATTAGGAGACCACTAATCTTTTAGTGATAGTTTGATGATCAGTAACCATGGAGTAACCTTTGACTATGGAGGGACTGGTGATCACTGAGTGACCACAAAGTGGCTGGTATTTACTCAGTAAAGTTTTATATATGATTGGGTGGCATGAAATAACAAAATCTGCTTAGGTCAATACCTTGAGTTAACTACCTTAAAAAATATATATTTATGTGTGTCAATTTTGAGAATCTGGGCAGTTTTCCTATACCAAATGAGAGTTACACCATTACATCATTTTAGAAAATGTATACATAGCTGCAGATAAAGACCTTAAAATTATCAAAACTAATATATACAAGCTCTCAGCTAAGATTAAAAGATTAAACTGGAAGAGTTAGTTACCGCATCTGGCCAAATGGGACAAGCCCAGGGACCACATCAAGGTCTCTTTCAAAACCCTAATACAGCCATACAAATGCCAGCTCTCAATCAAACAAACTAGGAACAAGTCAGGGTTCACAGACTTATGCAATCACCCTAGACATATAGAAAACACGGAAGGGGACTGCACTCTCAGACTGGAAAGGGTACACATCCCATGACCCTGCAACATGCTCAGCCCTGGGTGCTAATAACACTCTCAGGAAGCTGTGCTGTCTAAGGAGCCACAGTCAGTTAACCCCAGACAAGTCTGGGTGCAAGGCCCATAGAGACAATTGCAAAATAAATTAATACAACGCATAGAGAAAGTCCAGCACTCACTTACAAGCTCTCAGTTTAGATTAAAAGCAAAACTGGAAGAGTTAGTTACAGCATCTGGCCAAATAGGACAAGCCTAGGTACAACCCTGACTTGTTCCCAGTTTGTTTGATTGAGAGCTGGCATTTATATGGCTGTATTAGGGACCCAGGTTTTGGAAGAGACCTTGACGTGGTACATGGGCTTGTCCTATTTGGCCAGATGCTGTAACTAACTATTCCAGTTTTGCTTTTAATCTTAGCTGAGAGCTTGTAAGCGAGTACTGGACTTTCTTTGTGTGTTGTATTAATTTATTTTGCTAAATTTTCTCTTTGGGCCTTTGGAGTGTGTTTGGAGACTCTGCACAGGCCATTGTTACCTTACAGGGAGTGCTAAGGTTGTGTAAGATTATATATATATATATATATATATATACACAAATGCTATAGAAATGAATGCACCTAGATGCATCCACTACTATAAAGAAAGTTGCGCACACTCACAATAAGATAATTCAAGATGATATACAATGTAACTAATATGGATACAAGCAAATTGACTGTTCACAAAAACAGAATTTATGTTTACCTGATAAATTTCTTTCTCCTATGGTGTATCCGGTCCACGGCTTCATCCTTACTTGTGGGATATTCTCAATCCCTACAGGAAGTGGCAAAGAGAGCACACAGCAGAGCTGTCCATATAGCTCCCCTCAGGCTCCGCCCCCCCCAGTCATTCGACCGACGGTTAGGAGAAAAAGGAGAACCATAGGGTGCAGTGGTGACTGTAGTTTACAAAAAATAAAATTTAAACCTGACCAAATGCCAGGGTGGGCCGTGGACCGGATACACCGTAGGAGAAAACAGAATTTATGTTTACCTGATAAATTACTTTCTCCAACGGTGTGTCCGGTCCACGGCGTCATCCTTACTTGTGGGATATTCTCTTCCCCAACAGGAAATGGCAAAGAGCCCAGCAAAGCTGGTCACATGATCCCTCCTAGGCTCCGCCTACCCCAGTCATTCGACCGACGTTAAGGAGGAATATTTGCATAGGAGAAACCATATGGTACCGTGGTGACTGTAGTTAAAGAAAATAAATTATCAGACCTGATTAAAAAAACCAGGGCGGGCCGTGGACCGGACACACCGTTGGAGAAAGTAATTTATCAGGTAAACATAAATTCTGTTTTCTCCAACATAGGTGTGTCCGGTCCACGGCGTCATCCTTACTTGTGGGAACCAATACCAAAGCTTTAGGACACGGATGAAGGGAGGGAGCAAATCAGGTCACCTAAATGGAAGGCACCACGGCTTGCAAAACCTTTCTCCCAAAAATAGCCTCAGAAGAAGCAAAAGTATCAAACTTGTAAAATTTGGTAAAAGTGTGCAGTGAAGACCAAGTCGCTGCCCTACAAATCTGATCAACAGAAGCCTCGTTCTTGAAGGCCCATGTGGAAGCCACAGCCCTAGTGGAATGAGCTGTGATTCTTTCGGGAGGCTGCCGTCCGGCAGTCTCGTAAGCCAATCTGATGATGCTTTTAATCCAAAAAGAGAGAGAGGTAGAAGTTGCTTTTTGACCTCTCCTTTTACCGGAATAAACAACAAACAAGGAAGATGTTTGTCTAAAATCCTTTGTAGCATCTAAATAGAATTTTAGAGCGCGAACAACATCCAAATTGTGCAACAAACGTTCCTTCTTTGAAACTGGTTTCGGACACAGAGAAGGTACGATAATCTCCTGGTTAATGTTTTTGTTAGAAACAACTTTTGGAAGAAAACCAGGTTTAGTACGTAAAACCACCTTATCTGCATGGAACACCAGATAAGGAGGAGAACACTGCAGAGCAGATAATTCTGAAACTCTTCTAGCAGAAGAAATTGCAACTAAAAACAAAACTTTCCAAGATAATAACTTAATATCAACGGAATGCAAGGGTTCAAACGGAACCCCCTGAAGAACTGAAAGAACTAAATTGAGACTCCAAGGAGGAGTCAAAGGTTTGTAAACAGGCTTAATTCTAACCAGAGCCTGAACAAAGGCTTGAACATCTGGCACAGCGGCCAGCTTTTTGTGAAGTAACACAGACAAGGCAGAAATCTGTCCCTTCAGGGAACTTGCAGATAATCCTTTTTCCAATCCTTCTTGAAGGAAGGATAGAATCCTAGGAATCTTAACCTTGTCCCAAGGGAATCCTTTAGATTCACACCAACAGATATATTTTTTCCAAATTTTGTGGTAAATCTTTCTAGTTACAGGCTTTCTGGCCTGAACAAGAGTATCGATAACAGAATCTGAGAATCCTCGCTTCGATAAGATCAAGCGTTCAATCTCCAAGCAGTCAGCTGGAGTGAAACCAGATTCGGATGTTCGAACGGACCCTGAACAAGAAGGTCTCGTCTCAAAGGTAGCTTCCAAGGAGGAGCCGATGACATATTCACCAGATCTGCGTACCAAGTCCTGCGTGGCCACGCAGGAGCTATCAAGATCACCGACGCCCTCTCCTGATTGATCCTGGCTACCAGCCGGGGGATGAGAGGAAACGGCGGGAACACATAAGCTAGTTTGAAGGTCCAAGGTGCTACTAGTGCATCCACTAGAGCCGCCTTGGGATCCCTGGATCTGGACCCGTAGCAAGGAACTTTGAAGTTCTGACGAGAGGCCATCAGATCCATGTCTGGAATGCCCCACAGCTGAGTGACTTGGGCAAAGATTTCCGGATGGAGTTCCCACTCCCCCGGATGCAATGTCTGACGACTCAGAAAATCCGCTTCCCAATTTTCCACTCCTGGGATGTGGATAGCAGACAGGTGGCAGGAGTGAGACTCCGCCCATAGAATGATTTTGGTCACTTCTTCCATCGCCAGGGAACTCCTTGTTCCCCCCTGATGGTTGATGTACGCAACAGTTGTCATGTTGTCTGATTGAAACCGTATGAACTTGGCCCTCGCTAGCTGAGGCCAAGCCTTGAGAGCATTGAATATCGCTCTCAGTTCCAGAATATTTATCGGTAGAAGAGATTCTTCCCGAGACCAAAGACCCTGAGCTTTCAGGGATCCCCAGACCGCGCCCCAGCCCATCAGACTGGCGTCGGTCGTGACAATGACCCACTCTGGTCTGCGGAAAGTCATCCCTCGTGACAGGTTGTCCAGGGACAGCCACCAACGGAGTGAGTCTCTGGTCCTCTGATTTACTTGTATCTTCGGAGACAAGTCTGTATAGTCCCCATTCCACTGACTGAGCATGCACAGTTGTAATGGTCTTAGATGAATGCGTGCAAAAGGAACTATGTCCATTGCCGCTACCATCAACCCGATCACTTCCATGCACTGAGCTATGGAAGGAAGAGGAACGGAATGGAGTATCCGACAAGAGTCTAGAAGTTTTGTTTTTCTGGCCTCTGTCAGAAAAATCCTCATTTCTAAGGAGTCTATTATTGTTCCCAAGAAGGGAACCCTTGTTGACGGAGATAGAGAACTCTTTTCCACGTTCACTTTCCATCCGTGAGATCTGAGAAAGGCCAGGACAATGTCCGTGTGAGCCTTTGCTTGAGGAAGGGACGACGCTTGAATCAGAATGTCGTCCAAGTAAGGTACTACAGCAATGCCCCTTGGTCTTAGCACAGCTAGAAGGGACCCTAGTACCTTTGTGAAAATCCTTGAAGCAGTGGCTAATCCGAAAGGAAGCGCCACGAACTGGTAATGTTTGTCCAGGAATGCGAACCTCAGGAACCGATGATGTTCCTTGTGGATAGGAATATGTAGATACGCATCCTTTAAATCCACCGTGGTCATGAATTGACCTTCCTGGATGGAAGGAAGAATAGTTCGAATGGTTTCCATCTTGAACGATGGAACCTTGAGAAACTTGTTTAAGATCTTGAGATCTAAGATTGGTCTGAACGTTCCCTCTTTTTTGGGAACTATAAACAGATTGGAGTAGAACCCCATCCCTTGTTCTCTTAATGGAACGGGATGAATCACTCCCATTTTTAACAGGTCTTCTACACAATGTAAGAATGCCTGTCTTTTTATGTGGTCTGAAGACAACTGAGACCTGTGGAACCTCCCCCTTGGGGGAAGTCCCTTGAATTCCAGAAGATAACCTTGGGAGACTATTTCTAGCGCCCAAGGATCCAGAACATCTCTTGCCCAAGCCTGAGCGAAGAGAGAGAGTCTGCCCCCCACCAGATCCGGTCCCGGATCGGGGGCCAACATTTCATGCTGTCTTGGTAGCAGTGGCAGGTTTCTTGGCCTGCTTTCCCTTGTTCCAGCCTTGCATTGGTCTCCAAGCTGGCTTGGCTTGAGAAGTATTACCCTCTTGCTTAGAGGACGTAGCACTTTGGGCTGGTCCGTTTCTACGAAAGGGACGAAAATTAGGTTTATTTTTTGCCTTGAAAGGCCGATCCTGAGGAAGGGCGTGGCCCTTACCCCCAGTGATATCCGAGATAATCTCTTTCAAGTCAGGGCCAAACAGCGTTTTCCCCTTGAAAGGAATGTTAAGTAGCTTGTTCTTGGAAGACGCATCAGCCGACCAAGATTTCAACCAAAGCGCTCTGCGCGCCACAATAGCAAACCCAGAATTCTTAGCCGCTAACCTAGCCAATTGCAAAGTGGCGTCTAGGGTGAAAGAATTAGCCAATTTGAGAGCATTGATTCTGTCCATAATCTCCTCATAAGGAGGAGAATCACTGTCGACCGCCTTTATCAGCTCATCGAACCAGAAACATGCGGCTGTAGCGACAGGGACAATGCATGAAATTGGTTGTAGAAGGTAACCCTGCTGAACAAACATCTTTTTAAGCAAACCTTCTAATTTTTTATCCATAGGATCTTTGAAAGCACAACTATCCTCTATGGGTATAGTGGTGCGTTTGTTTAAAGTGGAAACCGCTCCCTCGACCTTGGGGACTGTCTGCCATAAGTCCTTTCTGGGGTCGACCATAGGAAACAATTTTTTAAATATGGGGGGAGGGACGAAAGGAATACCGGGCCTTTCCCATTCTTTATTAACAATGTCCGCCACCCGCTTGGGTATAGGAAAAGCTTCTGGGAGCCCCGGCACCTCTAGGAACTTGTCCATTTTACATAGTTTCTCTGGGATGACCAACTTGTCACAATCATCCAGAGTGGATAATACCTCCTTAAGCAGAATGCGGAGATGTTCCAACTTAAATTTAAATGCAATCACATCAGGTTCAGCTTGTTGAGAAATGTTCCCTGAATCAGTAATTTCTCCCTCAGACAAAACCTCCCTGGCCCCATCAGACTGAGTTAGGGGCCCTTCAGAAATATTAATATCAGCGTCGTCATGCTCTTCAGTATCTAAAACAGAGCAGTCGCGCTTACGCTGATAAGTGTTCATTTTGGCTAAAATGTTTTTGACAGAATTATCCATTACAGCCGTTAATTGTTGCATAGTAAGGAGTATTGGCGCGCTAGATGTACTAGGGGCCTCCTGAGTGGGCAAGACTCGTGTAGACGAAGGAGGGAATGATGCAGTACCATGCTTACTCCCCTCACTTGAGGAATCATCTTGGGCATCATTGTCATTGTCACATAAATCACATTTATTTAAATGAATAGGAATTCTGGCTTCCCCACATTCAGAACACAGTCTATCTGGTAGTTCAGACATGTTAAACAGGCATAAACTTGATAACAAGTACAAAAAAACGTTTTAAAATAAAACCGTTACTGTCACTTTAAATTTTAAACTGAACACACTTTATTACTGCAAATGCGAAAAAACATGAAGGAATTGTTCAAAATTTACCAAATTTTCACCACAGTGTCTTAAAGCCTTAAAAGTATTGCACACCAAATTTGGAAGCTTTAACCCTTAAAATAACGGAACCGGAGCCGTTTTGAACTTTAACCCCTTTACAGTCCCTGGTATCTGCTTTGCTGAGACCCAACCAAGCCCCAAGGGGAATACGATACCAAATGACGCCTTCAGAAAGTCTTTTCTAAGTATCAGAGCTCCTCTCACATGCGACTGCATGCCATGCCTCTCAAAAACAAGTGCGCAACACCGGCGCGAAAATGAGGCTCTGCCTATGCTTTGGGAAAGCCCCTAAAGAATAAGGTGTCTAAAACAGTGCCTGCCGATATTATTATATCAAAATACCCAGATAAAATGATTCCTCAAGGCTAAATATGTGTTAATAATCAATCGATTTAGCCCAAAAAAAGTCTACAGTCTTAATAAGCCCTTTTTGAAGCCCTTATTTACAATCGTAATAAACATGGCTTACCGGATCCCAGAGGGAAAATGACAGCTTCCAGCATTACATCGTCTTGTTAGAATGTGTCATACCTCAAGCAGCAAGAGACTGCTCACTGTTCCCCCAACTGAAGTTAATTGCTCTCAACAGTCCTGTGTGGAACAGCCATGGATTTTAGTGACGGTTGCTAAAATCATTTTCCTCATACAAACAGAAATCTTCATCTCTTTTCTGTTTCTGAGTAAATAGTACATACCAGCACTATTTCAAAATAACAAACTCTTGATTGAATAATAAAAACTACAGTTAAACACTAAAAAACTCTAAGCCATCTCCGTGGAGATGTTGCCTGTACAACGGCAAAGAGAATGACTGGGGTAGGCGGAGCCTAGGAGGGATCATGTGACCAGCTTTGCTGGGCTCTTTGCCATTTCCTGTTGGGGAAGAGAATATCCCACAAGTAAGGATGACGCCGTGGACCGGACACACCTATGTTGGAGAAATTCTGTTTTCTCCTACATTGGTGTATCCGGTCCACAGCTTCATCCTTACTTGTGGGAACCAATACCAAAGCTTTAGGACACCGATGAAGGGAGGGAACAAGTCAGGTAACCTAAACGGAAGGCATCACTGCTTGTAAAACCTTTCTCCCAAAAATAGCCTCCGAAGAAGCAAAAGTATTGAATTTGTAAAATTTGGCAAATGTATGCAGTGAAGACCAAGTCGCTGCCTTACAGATCTGTTTAACAGAAGCCTCATTCTTGAAAGCCCATGTGGAAGCCACAGCTCTAGTAGAGTGAGCTGTAATTCATTCAGGAGGCTGCCTTCCAGCAGTCTCATAAGCCAACCGGATGATGCTTTTCAGCCAGAAAGACAGAGAGGTCGCAGTCGCCTTTTGACCTCTCCTCTTGCCAGAATAGACCACAAACAAGGACGATGTTTGTCTGAAGTCTTTAGTTGCTTTTAGATAAAACTTCAAAACACGAACCACATCAAGATTGTGTAACAGACGTTCCTTGTTAGAAACTGGGTTAGGACACAGAGAAGGAACAACTATTTCCTGGTTAATATTCTTATTGGAAACCACTTTTGGAAGAAAACCAGGCTTGGTACATAAAACGACCTTATCTGTATGAAACACCAGATAGGGTGAATTACACTGCAAAGCAGACAATTCAGAAACTCTTCTAGCAGAAGAAATAGCAACCAAAAACAAAACTTTCCAAGATAGTAACTTAATATCTATGGAATGTAGAGGTTCAAACAGAACCCCTTGAAGAACTGAAAGAACTAAATTTAGAGTCCATGGAGGAGCCACAGGTCTGTAGACAGGCTTGATTCTGACTAAAGCCTGTACGAACGCCTGAACATCTGGCACGGCTGCCAGACGCTTGTGCAACAAAACAGACAGAGCAGATAGCTGACAGACCTTTCTCCAATCCTTCTTGGAGAAAAGATAGTATCCTTGGAATCCTAATCTTACTCCATGAGTAAGCCTTGGATTCGCACCAGCAAAGATATTTCCGCCATATCTTATGGTAAATTTTCCTGGTGACAGGCTTTCTAGCCTGAATCAGAGTATCTATAACTGATTCCAAAAACCCACGCTTAGCTAGAGTCAAGCGTTCAATCTCCAAGCAGTCAGTTGCAGAGAAACTAGGTTTGGATGTTCGAATGGACCTTGGATTAGAAGGTCCAGCCTCAAAAGTAGCTTCCATGGTGGAACCGATGACATATTCACCAGGTCTGCATACCAAGTCCTGTATGGCCATGCAGGAGCTATTAGAATTACCAAAGCCTTCTCCTGTTTGATCCTGGCTACTAGCCGGGGGAGAAGAGGAAACGGTGGAAAGACATAAGCTAGATTGAACGACCAAGGCGCCACTAAGGCATCTACCAATGTCGCCTTGGGATCCCTGGACCTGGACCCGTAACGTGGAACTTTGGAGTTCTGACGTGACGCCATCAGATCCAGATCTGGAAGGCCCCATAGTTGAGTTAACTGGGCAAAAACCTCCGGGTGAAGTTCCCACTCCCCCGGATGGAAAGTCTGACGACTCAGACAATCCGCTTCCCAGTTGTCCACTCCTGGGATGTGAATTGCTGATAGATGGCAGGAGTGATCCTCTGCCCATTTGATGATCTTGGATACCTACCTCATCGCCAGGGAACTCTTTGTTCCTCCCTGATGATTGATGTACGCTACAGTCGTCATGTTGTCCGACTGAAATCTGATGAATTTGGCCTCCGCTAGTTGAGGCCATGCCTGGAGCGCATTGAATATTGCTCTCAATTCCAAAATGTTTATCGGGAGGAGAGATTCTTCCCAAGACCAAAGACCCTGAGCTTTCAGGGACTCCCAGACGGCACCCCAGCCTAAGAGGCTGGCGTCGGTCGTGACAATGATCCACTCTGGTCTGCAGAAACTCATTCCCTGAGACAGGTGATCCTGAGACAACCACCAGAGGAGTGAGTCTCTGGTTTTCTGGTCCATTTGAATCTGGGGAGACAAATCTGCATAATCCCCATTCCACTGTTTGAGCATGCACAGTTGCAGTGGTCTTAAATGAATTAGAGCAAAGGGAACCACGTCCATTGCCGCAACCATTAGTCCTATTACCTCCATGCACTGAGCTATGGAGGGTTGAGGAATGGATTGAAGAACTCGACAAGTGTTCAAAAGTTTTAACTTCCTGACCTCCGTCAGAAAGATCTTCATTTCTACCGAGTCTATTATTGTTCCCAGGAAGGGAACTGATGGTGATCTTTGTGGATAGGAATATGCAGGTACGCATCCTTTAAGTCCACGGTAGTCATATATTGACCCTCCTGGATCATTGGTAAAATTGTCCGAATGGTTTCCATTTTGAATGATGGAACTCTGAGGAATTTGTTTAGGATTTTTAAATCCAGAATTGGCCTGAAAGTTCCTTCCTTTTTGGGAACTACAAACAGGTTTGAGTAAAAACCCAATCCTTGTTCTGCTGTTGGAACTGGGTGTATCACTCCCATTTTCAAAAGGTCTTCTACGCAATGTAAGAATGCCTGTCTCTTTATCTGGTCTAAAAATAAGCGAGACATGTGGAACCTTCCCTTTGGAGGAAAGTCCTTGAATTCTAGAAGATACCCCTGAGAGACAATTTCTAGAGCCCAGGGGTCCGGAACATCTCTTGTCCAAGCCTGAGCAAAGAGAGAAAGTCTGCCCCCTACTAGATCCGGTCCCGGATCGGGGGCTACCCCTTCATGCTGTCTTGGTAGCAGCAGCAGGCTTCTTGACCTGTTTACCCTTGTTCCAGCCTTGCAATGGTTTCAATGCTGGTTTGGGCTGGGATGCGTTACCCTTTTGCCTAGTGGCTGTAGAGGTAGAAGCCGGTCCGTTCCTGAAATTGCGAAAGGAACGAAAATTAGACTTATTTTTAGCTTTGAAAGGTCTATCCTGTGGAAGGGCATGGCACTTTCCCCCGGTGATATCTGAAATAATTTATTTCAACTCTGGCCCAAATAGGGTCTTACCCTTGAAAGGAATATTAAGCAATTTTGTTTTGGATGACACATCTGCCGACCACGATTTTAGCCAAAGCGCTCTACGCGCCACTATTGTGAAACCAGAATTTTTCGCCGCTAATTTGGCTAACTGCAAAGCGGCATCTGTAATGAAAGAATTAGCCAACTTCAGGGCGTGAATTCTGTCCATGACTTCATCATAAGAAGTCTCCTTCTGGAGCGAGTTTTCTAGTTCCTCAAACCAAAAAGCCGCTGCAGTGGTTACAGGAATAATGCAAGAAATTGGTTGAAGAAGAAAACCTTGTTGAACAAAAATTTTCTTAAGTAAACCTTCTAATTTTTTATCCATAGGATCTTTGAAAGCGCAACTGTCTTCTATTGGTATAGTCGTGCACTTAGCTAGCGTTGAAACTGCCCCCTCTACCTTGGGGACCATCTGCCACGCGTCCCTTCTGTGGTCAACAATTGGGAACATTTTCTTAAATATAGGAGGGGGAACAAAAAGGTACACCTGGCTTCTCCCATTCCTTATTCACTATATCCGCCACCCTCTTAGGTATCGGAAACGCATCAGTGTGTACTGGGACCTCTAAGAATTTATCCATTTTACACAATTTTTCTGGGACCACCAAGGGGTCACAATCATCAAGTGTAGCTAGGACCTCCTTAAGTAGGGCGCGGAGGTGTTCTAGCTTAAATTTAAATGCTATGGTATCAGGCTCTGCCTGCTGAGAAATTTTTCCTGTGTCAGAAATTTCTCCCTCAGACAGGCCCTCCCTCACCGCCAAGTCAGACTGATGTGAGGGCACTACAGATAAATTATCCTCTGCGTCTGCTTGCTCATTTTCTGTATTTAACACTGAGCAATCACGCTTCCTTGGAAAAGCTGGCAGTTTGGATAAAAATGCTGCAAGAGAATTATCCATTACTGCTGCTAACTGCTGCATAGTAATAGCAATTGGAGCGCTAGATGTACTGGGCATCGCTTGCGCGGGCATAGCTGGTGTTGACACAGAAGGAGGGGATAGCGGGCTATCCTCACTACCTTCAGCTAAAGAATCATCTTGGGCTACATCTTTAAGCGTGATTGTACGGTCCTTAAGCTGTTTGGACGCTATGGCACACTTCACACATAAATTTAATGGGGGAACCACCTAGGCCTTTAAACATACAGAACATAGGCTATCTGAAGGTCAGACATGTTTGACAGACTTAGACAGAACTTCAATGCAATAAAAATTATTTTTGACAAAAACGTTACTGTCTCTTTAAATAATAAAAGTGCACACTTTATTACTGAAACATCAGAAAACCATCAAATAAACATCCGATATTAATGAAATTTTCACCACAGTGTCTTAATGCTTTGAGAAGATTGCACACACATTTTCAAACCAATTAACCCCTTAATGCCCAAACCAGAGCTAAAAGAAGCAGTTAACCGGTTAAAAACACTACAGTCCCATGCCACAGTCTCTACTGTGGCCTTTACCTTCCTTAGGGGTTATTTAAGTAGGAAATAAGCCTCCCTGAAGTCCTTTCTGATGCCTCTGGACTCCCCACGTGAAGCTGCATGAACTGCCTAGTGAAAACAACTGCGCAATTGAGGCGCGAAAATGAGGCCTCCTCCCTCTACATTCCAGAGTGGAGGGGCCTTTCTGACTAGATTAGGTGTCTAAATAACTGCCAGGCGTAATATTAAACCCCATAAGTGTTTCAAAGTCTGAAAAAACACCTTATTTATACTTCAAACATGCCAAAAAGCAATCGATTTAGCCCACAATAGTGTCAACCAGCATAGAGCCCTTAATATAAGCCATAATTTTATACAGAGTCTAAGAAAAATGGCTTACCTATCCCAGATGGGATTTCTGACAGTCTTCTAACATTGCTTGGTCTTGTTAGAAAAATGACTGATCATACCTGAAGCAGTTAAGCCTGCAAACTGTTCCCCCTTAACTGAAGTTCTCTGGTATTCAACAGTCCTGCGTGGGAACAGCAATGGATTTTAGTTACTGGTGCTAAAATCATATTCCTCTCAGCAGAAATCTTCATCACTTTCTGCTGCAGAGTAAATAGTACAAGCCGGCACTATTTTAAAATAACAAACTCTTGATAGAAGAAATAAAAAACTACAACTAACACCACATACTCTTTACCACCCCCGTGGAGATGCTACTACTTAAAGCGGCAAAGAGAATGACTGGGGGGCGGAGCCTGAGGGGAGCTATATGGACAGCTCTGCTGTGTGCTCTCTTTGCCACTTCCTGTAGGGATTGAGAATATCCCACAAGTAAGGATGAAGCCGTGGACCGGATACACCAATGTAGGAGAAATGCAGGACATACACATATAAAATTGCACTTAAAAATAATTAATAATAATAATAAAAAGGATCTTATCCTTCCGTAGCAGGTTATAGGTTGATTACAGAGGGGTGTTCCGTGCTGCTCATCAAAAATGACTCAAGGTTCAAATTGAGTGGATAGGAATAGCTGCTTCAATCTAGAAAGATAAGCGCACAGAAACACCGCTCATAGTACAATAAAGTTTAATACGTTAAAACATATATACACAAACAGTTATCCCTAGGGTATTTCCTACTCACAGAGATGACCTCAATTGTATGAGGTAAATAAAAGCAGTTAGATATCAAAGTGTCCCTACTTGTAGTCCAAACGGTATCCCAGCGGTCCGTCAAAGCAATGTTCCAGTCCAAGTCTCCTGGTTAAAGTGCTCAAACAGTCCTTGTCACAGGCATACACTTGTGCTCCGGGTTCGGTATATTCAAAATTACCGCTTTCAAAGTTCTGAAAACACGCTCCTAATAGCTACTGGCAGTCTTGCACCACAGCTCGGCTTGTACGTTCGCAAATGACGTAAGATGGGCGTGGCCTTACGCACTTCAAGCCTCTAACGAAGCGGACGAGTTCCGTGAAACGCGTAAGGCCATGCCCACCTTACCTCAGTAGCTATTAGGAGCGTGTTTTCAGAACTTTGAAAGCAGTAATTTTGAATATACCGAACCCGGAGCACAAGTGTATGCCTGTGACAAGGACTGTTTGAGCACTTTAACCAGGAGACTTGGACTGGAACATTGCTTTGACGGACCGCTGGGATACCTTTGGACTACAAGTGGGGACACTTTGATATCTAACTGCTTTTATTTACCTCATACAATTGAGGTCATCTCTGTGAATAGGAAATACCCTAGGGGATAACTGTTTGTGTATATATGTTTTAACGTATTAAACTTTATTGCACTATGAGCGGTGTTTCTGCGTGCTTATCTTTCTAGATTGAAGTATATATATATATATATATATATATATATATATATATATACACACACACACACATACATACATACAGCTGACTCAGGAGATGAACACATTTTGAGATTTTCCAAAGTTAGAAAGCTACAGGTTTTTGTGAAATGTGATAATCTTTTTATATGTATATATATTATTTTGTTTACTTTTTGCAATGATTTATTAATTTTGTAAATGAATAGCTAGTTGAACTTCAATCCCCTGAAAGCTCTTTTTAAACTGGAAAAAAAATATATAGTTTTCATAGGTAAACATAAAAACAAGGCCTCTATTTCTGTTTAAAAATCAGTGATTGCAAAAATGTTAAAAAATCCCCAGTATTTTGACACGGTTTACTCTGAAATTTGCGGTAGCGAAGGAGTTACTTCTGATTTTACTGTCCCTTTTTATTTAGGCTCAATGGAAACACAATTAGATAAGCAGTATGGCTACATACCTTTCCATCTCTCGAAGAATATCAGGTAACAACTGTTTTATGCATTTTGAAGCTGTAAACTTTTTTCCAAATGGAATGTCTGAAATCAAAACATCTACATACTCTGAGCGTATTGGCAGTCCTAAAATACACAAAAAATAAAAATGAATGTGTCATTTCCAATTTTTTTCCCTCCACTTTTCATGGAGAGCACCCAGAAACAGATGGAAAATAGCATTTTTATAGCCTATGACAGTGATGGTTAACCTTGGCACTCCTAATGTTTTTGAACTACATTTCCAATGATGCTCAACTAGACTGCAGAGTACCTAAGCAACATGGGAAATGTAGTTCCAAAACATCTGGGGTGCCAAGGCTAGCTACCACTGGCCTATAGCATATTTGATTACCTATCTTTCAAACAGACGTGCATTCAGCGTTTCCATTGCTAAATAAAAGCTGAATATGGCCGCAGTTAGCCTCATTTAGCTCTTTTCAGCGCCTGTTTTTTTCATGTGAAAGTGCAAAATACTAAGGTCTGTGCAAATCAAATTTCCCATGAATAAATCTGCTGCCAAAAACACCAGAATACCACTACCCACGGCCATATTCAACATTTTTTTAGTAAATTAATGGCTAAATGCATGTCTACTTCAAGTACCTTAAGACAATGATTTTTTTTAATTTATTTAATTGAGGTAGGATATGTAAAGTACAAAATTTGAATCCAAAACATAATTAACAAGGTGGCATACAATATAGAAAGTTTACATGGAAATCTTATAAACGTATTGCTAAGACAAATAATAGTACAATTATTTGCACAATGTTTATAGAAAACAAACAAAAAAAAACACATAAGTATAAATAATATCTACATTTTTCAAACATTTAGTTTAGTGCATAACAAAAGCAATCATTATAGTTACAGTAGCGAAGGTTGAGGGTATAGGGAAAGAGGAAGTACTACTTATAATGTAAGAATAAGGTATACAAAACCAACTAGGTCAATGTTGAACTCTACTCAATCTATGAGACTAAAGTGAGATTATGGTCCTAGACTGTGTTCACATGTAAATATCTTAAATACCAAACATTCAAAACGACATCTGTAGCATGACCGACAAAGATGTATTATCTATTTCAATACCAAAAGTTAGCAGTTTAGGCAACTCCTCTTCGCATGTTCAATCTATGAGTGCCGGCAAGGGAGGAAAAAAAAAAAGGGGAGGTGTGGCAAATAATAAGAGATAGAACAAAGCAAAAGAGTCTCTCTTTGGCGTCCGTCTTAATTATCATCTAGTAAATTAGGGTAAAATTATTCATTATAGTTTAGGTGTATGAAAGATGGCATTCCACTGTTCCCATATTGCACAATGTAAATCTTGGGTTCCCCTATTTAAGAACACACTCTCTTCCATGGACTTAATATACTCAAGAAGGTCAAAGACTTTCTGAAATGTTGGAGCCCACTGTTTCCAGTGCCTTGCTAGGGATAATTTAACTGCAATCATAATATAGATATATAGATCAGTCGTGCACAAAGGATTACTATATAAAACAAGGAGTACAATCTGAGAGGAATACACCTACAATTCAACACTTAATTCACTTAATGATTTTATGAGACAAACAGCAAGGCAAATATTATGTACCATACCTAAAATAGATCCTTTTAGAAACTCTATAGAATGTGTAAGAGCTGCTGTTTTGGTATTGTGAACTGCACTTTTCAGCTGAGAGTCATTTACATCAATTCCCAAGAAATGAACACCCTGTTAAGATAAAGAATCACACGTTTATTTTTTATAAAAATATATGATATTGGACCAAGGATGAAAAAAAAACTGTGTCAGTGATTTTAAACTATGAAAAAAAAAAAACAATTAGTAACATTTTTACAGTTAAAAAGTTATCTAATACAGGTGACCCTCGGTTTTCGATGGTTTAATTTGCGCCGTTGCAAAATAACGTCCTTTTTTCAGTCATGTGACTGCTATTGAAAAGCATTGAGAAGCAGTATATTGATTAAAATATTCAGTAGGTGGGGCTGTCGGCTTGTGTTGCAGCAAAGATATGCAAGCCAAGCAAGCTGAAATTAATCAGTGTAACCAGACCTAAGCGATTGAGCAGCTTTCAAAGGAACAAGATCTAGCAGCCACTTCACTTTTATCTTCCTGCCCAGCTGCTTGAAGGTCAAGATGCCTATAAATCAGTCCAGACTGGAATGCATAGAATAACTGAAGACCCGATAATATCTAACATCCTAACAATGCAGAGAACTGTTTGCAGAAAAATGCAAGTAAAAAAAAGAATTTATGCTTGCCTGATAAATTTCTTTCTCTTGTGATGTATCGAGTCCACGGATTCATCCATACTTGTGGGATATTCTCCTTCCCTACAGGAAGTGGCAGAGAGAGCACCCACAGCAGAGCTGTCTATATAGCTCCTCCCTTAGCTCCACCCCCCAGTCATTCGACCGAAGGCTAGGAAGAAAAAGGAGAAACTATAAGGTGCAGTGGTGACTGAAGTTTTTTAAATAAAAATATACTACCTGTCTTAAATAGACAGGGCGGGCCGTGGACTCGATACATCACAAGAGAAAGAAATTTATCAGGTAAGCATAAATTCTGTTTTCTCTTGTAAGATGTATCGAGTCCACGGATTCATCCATATTTGTGGGATACCAATACCAAAGCTTTAGGACACGGATGAAGAGAGGGACAAGACAGGTTCCTTAAACGGAAGGCACCACTGCTTGTAGAACCTTTCTCCCAAAAATAGCCTCCGAAGAAGCAAAAGAATAGAATTTGGAAAATTTGGAAAAAGTATGAAGTGAAGACCAAGTCGCCGCCTTACAAATCTGTTCAACAGAAGCCTCATTTTTAAAAGCCCATGTGGAAGCCACTGCTCTAGTAGAATGAGCAGTAATTCTTCCAGGAGGCTGCTGGCCAGCAGTCTAATAAGCCATACGGATGATGCTTTGCAGCCAAAAAGAGAGGTAGCCGTAGCCTTTTGACCTCTCCGCTTACCAGAATAGACAACAAACAATGAAGATGTTTGACGGAAATCTTTGGTTGCTTGTAAGTAGAACTTTAAAGCACGAACCAAATCAAGATTGTGCAACAGACGTTCCTTCTTTGAAGAAGGATTAGGACACAGCGAAGGAACAACAATTTCCTGATTGATATTCCTATTAGAAACAACCTTAGGAAGGAATCCAGGTTTGGTACGTAAAACCACCTTATCTGCATGGAAAACAAGATAGGGTGAGTCACACTGTAAAGCAGATAACTCAGAAACTCTTTGAGCCGAAGAGATAGCTACTAAAAACAAAACTTTCCAAGATAGAAGCTTAATATCTATGGAATGCATAGGTTCAAACGGAACCCCTTGAAGAACTTTAAGAACCAAGTTTAGGCTCCATGGCGGAGCAACAGGTTTAAATACAGGCTTGATCCTGACCAAGGCCTGACTAAATGATTGAACGTCTGGGACATCTGCCAGACGTTTGTGTAAAAAGAATAGACAAAGCAGAAATCTGTCCTTTTAAGGAGCTAGCTGATAACCCTTTCTCCAATCCTTCTTGGAGAAAAGACAGTATTCTAGGAATCCTAATCTTACTCCATGAGTAACCCTTGGATTCACACCAACAAAGATATTTGCGCCAAATCTTATGATAGATTTTCCTGGTGACAGGCTTTCTAGCCTGAATCAGGGTATCAATGACCGACTCAGAGAAACCACGCTTTGATAGAATCAGGCGTTCAATCTCCAAGCAGTCAGATGCAGAGAAATTAGATTTGGATGCTTGAACAGACCTTGGATTAGAAGGTCCTGCCTCATTGGCAGAGTCTACGGTGGAACAGATGACATGTCTACCAGATCTGCATACCAAGTCCTGCGTGGCCACGCAGGCGCTATCAGGATCACCGAAGCTCTCTCCTGCTTGATTCTAGCAACCAGACATGGGAGGAGAGGAAACGGTGGAAATACATAAGCCAGATTGAAGGACCAGGGCATTGCTAGAGCATCTATTAGTACCGCCTGGGGATCCCGGGACCTGGACCTGTAACGCAGAAGTTTGGCGTTCTGTCGGGACGCCATCAGATCCAATTCTGGTGTGCCCCATAGCTGAGTCAGCTTGCCAAATACCTCCGGATGGAGCTCCCACTCCCCCGGATGAAAAGTCTGACGACTTAGGAAATCCGTCTCCCAGTTCTCTACCCCTGGGATATGGATTCCTGAGAAATGGCAAGAGTGATCCTCCACCCATCGGATAATTTTGGTTACCTCCATCATCGCTAGAGAACTCCGTGTTCCTCCTTGATGATTGATATAGGCTACAGTCGTGATGTTGTCCGACTGAAATCTGATGAATTTGGCCGCAGCTAGCTGAGGCCACGCCTGAAGCGTATTGAATATCGCTCTCAGTACTAGAATGTTTATCGGAAGGAGAGATTCCTCCCAAGACCATAAGCCCTGTGCTTTCAGGGATTTCCAGACTGCACCCCAGCCTAGCAGGCTGGCATCTGTCGTTACAATCAGCCACTCTGGCCTGCGGAAGCACATTCCCTGAGACAGGTGGTCCTGAGACAACCACCAGAGAAGAGAATCTCTGGTCTCTTGGTCCAGATGAAGTTGAGGAGTTAAATCTGCATAATCCCCATTCCACTGTTTGAGCATGCATAGTTGCAGTGGTCTGAGGTGTAGGCGGGCATAAGGAACTATGTCCATTGCCGCTACCATAAGTCTGATTACCACCATACACTGAGCCACTGATGGCCGAGGAATGGAATGAAGAGCTCAGCAAGTGATTAAAAGTTTTGATATTCTGACCTCCATCAGAAATATTTTCATTTCTACCGAGTCTATCAGAGTCCCTAGGAAGGAAACTCTTGTGAGAGGGACGAGAGAACTCTTTTTTATGTTCACCTTCCACCCGTGAGATCTCAGAAAAGCCAACACGATGTCCGTGTGAGACTTGGCTATCTGGAAAGTCGACGCCTGAATTAAGATGTCGTCTAGATAAGGCACCACTGCTATACCCCGCGGTCTTAGAACCGCCAAAAGGGACCCTAGCACCTTTGTGAAAATTCTGGGAGCCGTGGCCAACCCGAAGGGAAGGGCCACAAACTGGTAATGCCTATCCAGAAAGGCGAATCTGAGGAATTGATGATGATCTCTATGAATAGGAATGTGTAGATACGCATCCTTTAAGTCCACGGTAGTCATATATTGATCCTCCTGGATCAGAGGAAGAATAGTCCGAATCTTGAAAGATGGTACTCTGAGGAATTTGTTTAGAATTTTGAGATCCAAGATTGGTTTGAAAGTTCCCTCTTTTTTGGGAACCACAAACAGGTTGGAGTAAAAACCTAGCCCTTGTTCCGCTCTTGGAACTGGGCGAATCACTCCCATGGTATGTAGGTCTTCTACACAGCGTAAGAACACCTCTCTCTTTGTCTGGTTTGCAGACAATTGAGAAATGTGAAATCTCCCCCTTGGGGGGGAGTCTTTGAAGTCCAGAAGATATCCTTGGGACACAATTTCTAAAGCCCAGGAATCGTGAACATCTCTTGCCCAAGCCTGAGCAAAGAGAGAGAGTCTGCCCCCTACTAGATCCGGTCCCGGATCAGGGGCTACCCCTTCATGCTGTCTTAGAGGCAGCAGCAGGCTTCTTGGCCTGTTTACCTTTGTTCCAAGCCTGGCTAGGTTTCCAGACTGACTTGGATTGGACAGAATTCCCCTCTTGTGTTGCAGGGGAAGCTGAAGCGGGACCACCCTTGAAGTTCCGAAAGGAACGAAAATTATTTTGTTTGGTCCTCATCTTATTTGTTTTATCCTGAGGGAGGGCATGGCCTTTCCCTCCAGTGATGTCTGAAATAATTTCTTTCAGTGCAGGCCCGAATAGGGTCTTTCCTTTGAAAGGAATGTTCAACAATTTAGATTTTGATGACACATCAGCAGACCAGGACTTAAGCCATAACGCCCTGCGTGCTAAAATGGCAAAACCTGAATTCTTTGCCGCTAATTTAGCCATTTGGAAAGCGGCATCTGTAATGAAAGAATTAGCCAACTTAAGGGCCTTAATTATATCCATAATATCCTCTAATGGAGACTCCACCTGGAGAGCCTCTTCTAGAGCCTCAAACCAGAAAGCAGCTGCAGTAGTTACAGGAACAATACATGCAATAGGTTGGAGAAGAAAACCTTGATGAACAAAAATTTTCTTTAGGAGACCCTCTAATTTTTTATCCATAGGATCTTTGAAAGTACAACTGTCTTCGATAGGTATAGTTGTACGCTTAGCAATAGTAGAAATAGCTCCCTCCACCTTAGGAACAGTCTGCCACGAGTCCTGTATGGTGTCAGATATGGGAAACATTTTCTTAAAAACAGGAGGGGGAGCGAACGGAATACCTGGTCTATCCCACTCCTTACTAACAATAGTCACAATCCTCTTAGGGACTGGAAAAACATCAGTGTAAACAGGAACCTCTAAGTATCTTTACATTTTACACAATATCTCTGGGACCACTATAGGGTCACAATCGTCTAGAGTAGCTAATACCTCCTTGAGCAATAAGCGGAGGTGTTCAAGCTTAAATTTAAAGGCCGTCATATCAGAATCTGTCTGAGGGAGCGTCTTTCCTGAATCAGAAATCTCTCCCTCAGATAACAAATCCCTAACCCCTACTTCAGAACATTGTGAGGATATATCGGACACGGTTACTAAAGTGTCAGACGGCTCAGCATTTGTTCTTAACCCAGAGCTGACACGCTTTCCTTGTAAAACAGGCAGTTTAGAGAAAACCTCTGTGAGGGTTTTATTCATAACTGTGGCCATGTCTTGTAAAGTAAATGAATTAGACGCACTAGAGGTCACTTGTGCGGGCGTTACTGGTTGTGACACTTGGGGAGAGCTAGATGCTAAACCCTCATTTCCTTTTAACTGAGAATCATCTATTGCAATATTTTTAAGTGCTAAAATATGCTCTTTATAATTTATAGACATATCAGTGCAAGTGGGACACATTCTAAGAGGGGGTTCCACAATGGCTTCTAAACACATAGAACAAGGATTCTCCTTGGTGTCAGACATGTTAAACAGGCTAGTAATGTAACAAGCAAGCTTGGAAAACACTTTAATCAAAGTAAATAACACTTTAAACAAAAACAGTACTGTGCCTTTAAGAGAAAAAAAAAACTGCACAAACTCTGCAAAACAGTGTAAAAAAGCAGTAAACACAACGAAATTTTTACAGTAGCATCATAAAGCCTTAGTAACTTTGCACAACTATGCAAATAAACAATTAATCCCTTAATGTAAAAACCGGATTGAAAAAACTTCAAAACCGGTAAAATAACGTTCAGCATCTTGCCACAGCTCTGCTGTGATGCCTACCTGCCCTTTAGGAACGATTTGTGGAGAAAAAAAACTCTTTACAGCCCTCAAATACAGCAGGAATCTCTGGAGAAGTAGCTGGATGCTTCTGAGGTAAATAAACTGTGCAACTGAAAATAGGCCCCACCCACCTCACTCGATGCTATGGGGCCTAAAAAACACCACAGAGTGTTTCTTAAAGTGAATGTCAAGTCACGTTCACCACTCTTCCTCATCTTGTTAATTACCTAAAATAAACATTAGTTTAATTCATAATTTTTTTATAATTTAAGACTAAAACCATAATCTAAGGATTTATAAACCTACTTCGCTTACTTTCTTCCTCCGCCCGCCATCTTGTCCCTCGTATCTAATTTGATTGACATTGCCCTTAATGAATTCTAGCTCATACCCCGTGGCGTCCAGCCCCTTTTTGCACACGTAACGCGATCAAACTGCGCATGCGTTCCCTAACAAATCGTCATTGACAATCCATGCTCGTTCACATGTAGCGCATGCGCAAACAATTCCGAACACCTAACGCATGCGCAATGTCTATCTACCTGTCAACCGCGGTCCGCGATCCCCAATAAAGTGTTTAACCCCTAAACTGCCGCTCAAGGACCCAGTCGCTACCTAATAAAGTTATTAACCCCTAAACCGCCGCCATCGAACTTAGCTACCCCGCCGCCATCTACCCCATCTACCCCGCCGCCATCTACCGCGCCGCCATCTACCCCATCTACCCCCCCGACATCTACCCCATCTACCCCCCCGCCATCTACCGCGCCGCCATCTACCCCATCTACCCAACCGACATCTACCGCGCCACCATCTACCCCATCTACCCCGCCGACATCTACCCCATCTACCCCGCCGACATCTAACCCATCTACCCCGCCGACATCTACCCCATCTACCCCGCCGACATCTACCCCGCCGCCATCTATTTTAAAAATATTAACCCCTAATTTAATCCCCCTACACCGCCGCCAGCTATACTAACTATATTAACCCTAATTATATTAGGGTTAATATAGTTATTATATTATATAGATTAACTATATTAACCCTAATTATATTAGGGTTAATATAGTTAATATCGTTATTATATTATCTAAGTATTAAGTATAATAACCCTATCTAACTCTAACATCCCTAACTAAACTCTTATTAAAATAAATATAATATTAATATTATTAATGAAAATATTCCTATTTAAATCTAAATACTTACCTATAAAATAAACCCTAAGATAGCTACAATGTAATTAATAAATTACATTGTATCGATTTTAGGGTTTATATTTATTTTACAGGCAACTTTGTATTTATTTTAACTAGGTACAATAGCTATTAAATAGTTAATAACTATTTAATCGCTACCTAGTTAAAATAATTACCAATGTACCTGTAAAATAAATCCTAACCTAAGTTACAAATATACCTACACTATCAATAAATTAAATAAACTACAAATATCTAAACTAAATTACAATAATTTAAACTAAACTAAATTACAAAAACAAACACTAAATTACAAAAAATAAAAAAAAATTACAAGATTTTTAAGCTAATTACACCTATTCTAAGCCCCCTAATAAAATAATAAAGCCCCCCAAAATAAAAAAAATTCCCTGCCCTATTCTAAATTAAAAAAGTTCAAAGCTCTTTTACCTTACCAGCCCTTAAAAGGGCTTTTTGCGGGGCATGCCCCAAAGAATTCAGCTCTTTTGCCTGTAAAGATAAACACAATACCACCCCCCAACATTACAACCCACCACCCATATACCCCTATTCTAAACCCACCCAAACCCCCCTTAAATAAACCTAACACTACCCCCCTGAAGATCTCCCTACCTTGTATTCACCCAGCCGGGCAGAACTCTTCATCCGATCCGGGCGATGTCTTCAATCAAGCTGCAGAGAGTCTTCTTCCATCCGGTGATGTCTTCAAGCAAAGCGGCATCTTCAATCTTCTTTCTTCGCTCCTCCTCCGCGGAGCATCCATCCGGCACGAAGACTGAACGAGGAATGAGGTACCTTTAAATGACGTCATCCAAGATGGCGTCCGTCGAATTCCGATTGGCTGATAGGATTCTATCAGCCAATCGGAATTAAGGTAGAAAAATCAGATTTTTCTACCTTAATTCCGATTGGCTGATAGAATCCTATCAGCCAATCGGAATTCGACGGACGCCATCTTGGATGACGTCATTTAAAGGTACCTCATTCGTCGTTCAGTCGTCGGCCGAGATGGATGCTCCACGGAGGAGGAGCGAAGAATGAAGATTGAAGATGCCGATTCGCTTGAAGACATCACCGGATGGAAGAAGACTTTGCTGCCGCTTGGATAAAGACATCGCTGGGATGAAGACTTCTTCTTTGCCGCTTGGATAAAGACATCGCCCGGATCGGATGAGGAGTTCGGCCCGGTTGGGTGAAGACAAGGTAGGGAGATCTTCATGGGGCTAGTGTTAGGTTTATTTAAGGGGGGTTTGGGTGGGTATAGAATAGGGGTATGTGGGTGGTGGGTTGTAATGTTGGGGGGTGGTATTGTGTTTATCTTTACAGGCAAAAGAGCTGAATTCTTTGGGGCATGCCCCGCAAAAAGCCCTTTTAAGGGCTGGTAAGGTAAAAGAGCTTTGAACTTTTTAAATTTAGAATAGGGCAGGGAAATTTTTTTTATTTTGGGGGGCTTTATTATTTTATTAGGGGGCTTAGAATAGGTGTAATTAGCTTAAACATCTTGTAATATTTTTTATTATTTTTTGTAAATTAGTGTTTGTTTTTTTTTGTAATTTATTTTAGATTATTTTATTGTATTTTAGTTTAGATATTTGTAGTTTATTTAATTTATTGATAGTGTAGGTGTATTTGTAACTTAGTTTAGGATTTATTTTACTGGTAAATTGGTAATTATTTTAACTAGGTAGCTATTAAATAGTTATTAACTATTTAATAGCTATTGTACCTAGTTAAAATAAATACCAAGTTACCTGTAAAATAAATATAAACCCTAAAATAGCTACAATGTAATTATTAATTACATTGTAGCTATCTTAGGGTTTATTTTATAGGTAAGTATTTAGATTTAAATAGGAATATTTTCATTAATAATATTTATATTATATTTATTTTAATAAGAGTTTAGTTAGGGATGTTAGAGTTAGATAGGGTTATTATACTTAATACTTAGATAATATAATAACGATATTAACTATATTAACCCTAATATAATTAGGGTTAATATAGTTAATATAGCTGGCGGCGGTGTAGGGGGATTAAATTAGGGGTTAATACATTTATTATAGGTAGGGCCGGTGTAGGGGGATTAGATTAGGGGTTAATACATTTATTATAGGTGGCCGCGGTGTAGGGGGATGTAGATTGTAGGCAAAAGAGCAGTTTACTTTGTGACAAAGCCCCACCAAAAGCCCTTTTAAGGGCTGGTAAAAGAGCTGAATTCTTTGGGGCATTCCCCGCAAAAAGCCCTTTTAAGGGCTGGCAATAGAGCAGTTTACTTTGGGGTAATGCCACGCAAAAAGCCCTTTTCAGGGCTATTTGTAGGGTTAGACTTAGGTTTAGTGGTAGGGATAGTTTAGTATTTTAGGGGTTAAATAATTAAATATAGGTGGCGGCGTGGTAGGGGGATTAAATTAGGGGTTAATAATTTTAAAATAGATGGCGGCGGGGTAGGAGCTCACATTAGGGGGTAGGTAAGGTAGATGGCGGCGGTGTAAGGGGCTCACTTTAGTGGGTAGGTAAGGTAGATGTTGGCGGTGTAAGGGGCTCAATTTAGGGGGTAGTTTAATATTGTTGGCGACGGTGTAGGGGGATCACATTAGGGGGTAGTTAATGTAGATGGCAGCGGGGTCCGGGAGCGGCGGTTTAGGGGTTAAATACTTTATTAGGGATTGCGGCGGGGGATCGCGGTTGACAGGTAGATAGACATTGCGCCTGCGTTAGGTGTTAGGTTTATTTTGTAGCTAGTTTAGGGAGTTACGAGGCTCCAATAGACAGCGTAAGGCTTACTACGGCTGCTTTTTGTGGCGAGGTGAAAATGGAGTAAGATTTCTCCATTTTCGCCACGTAAGTCCTTACGCTGTATATTGGATACCAAACTGCGCTGGTTTGGTATACCTGCCTATGGCCCAAAAAACTACGGGTGACGGCAGAAATATACGAGCGTAACTTCTAGGTTACGCTCGTATAAAGGATACCAAACCAGCGCAAATTTCAGCGTCGCCGGCATTGAATACTATCATTGATAGCTAGTCATTGAATGTGACTGTGTCACGCAGGAGCAAATTGATTGTATGGGGAATGGTGCGCATGCGCAATTGGTCCGGCAATTGGGAACGCGCATTTGAAGTAATAAAGGCATTATCCAGAAATACATGGAGGGCGGAGCTAGGAACGGCCGGGAATGTAAATATAAAGTGTATTTATAACTATAATATATATAAAAAATTTTTTTAAAAAGTTGCGATCATACTATATATTAGATGAGGAATAGAATACAGGCTGCAAAAACCAAAAACTTTACATTCACTTTAAACTAGCGATGTGGGTTAATAACCCTTAAACAAGCCACAAAGACCCCTTAAAGTCCCTCAAAAAACGTTTTATTTGTAATTAAACCAAAACGTTTTTTCCTATTAGTGTCACCAGTAACTATGAGCCCTTTATGCAAGCTTGGATTCCTCTTTTACTGAATACAGCTTACCTTTCCCTCATGGGGATATTGCCAGCCTTTTCTAGAAATAACACAGTCTGTCTAGAAAAAAATAGACTGAACATACCTTAAAGTGAAAGTAAAGTTTACTCTGTTGCTAACCGTAATTTAATTTTAGATGTAAAATCAATAGGACTTTCATTCATGAAATTGTTGTTACTTGGTTTAAAATCAAGTTTTACCTTTAACACAGTCGTTTTTTGCCGTCGCTAAAAACAACCCTTTTTTTTACTTGTTATGTTCTTCCTGATGAAGTTTTTATGTGGGCCAATTGAAATTCTGGCCGTTAGGTGGCCGTGAAGCAACGTCATTGCCCTATTCTTTCATCTGCGCATGGGTTACACATACTATCTTTTCTTTTGGTTTCAATGCGCGTGGCCGATTCGCGCATGCGCAGAACATTTTTCCCTCAGTGATCATATACCTCATCTGTGCTATTTCAATACAGATAGCGGAGGTCAGAAATGATGCTGCTTCTCTCTTTCGGAAATCGCATAGTAATGAATGAATACAATATTGTTATTCATTCATTACTATGTTGCGAAGAAAATAAACGCATGCGCTCTGGAGACAGGTTGTAGTGACAATCGCATGCGCATTGCGGTTAGAATCTTTTAATCGCGCATGCGCAATAGTAATGGTGCTTGGGAACGCGCATCTCTGATACGTATGGAGCGGGTGGGACCGCTCTATACGTAAACAGTCAAAATTATAGGAAGTAGAAGATGGGAGGAGTAAGGAGCAGAACGGAACAACAATAATGTAATCAAAATATTAACTAAATCAATCATTTTATTTTAAAAAAATATAGCGGTTTGGTAATTAGACATAAAGACAATACAGTGGTGTGTTCTAAAGGTAGACAATTTACTTTCACTTTAATGCAGTTTAGCCTGCAAACTGTTCCCCCAACTGAAGTTTTCCTGTACTCTTCAGCCCTTGTGAGAACAGCAGTTGATCTTAGTTACAAAATGTTAAGATCATCATCTTGCAGAAATCTTCATCCCTTTTCTGCCAGAGAGTAAATAGTACACACCGGTAACATTTAAAATAACAAACTTTTGCTTGAGAAAATAAAAACTAACATTTTTGTCACCACACTCCTCTTTGCCCTTCCTAGCAGTTAAGCAGGCAGAGAGAATGACTGGGGGGTGGAGCTAAGGGAGGAGCTATATAGACAGCTCTGCTGTGGGTGCTCTCTCTGCCACTTCCTGTAGGGAAGGAGAATATCCCACACGTATGGATGAATCCGTGGACTCAATACATCTTACAAGAGAAAAAATGTTTTGTTCATTAAACTTATTTTGATGATACAGTTTGTGTTGTGTGATTATTTTATTAGGTTTATAATGCTGTTTAGCAACTGTTTTTGTTCATTAAACTTAGTTTTATTATATATTCTGTGTTGTGTGATTATTTTATTAGGTTTATAATGTTGTTTTGCATTTAAAGTCTTCATTTCTAAGCTTTAAAAATAATGTCTTAGGTGTTATTTATGACATTTTTGAGAGGGGTCTGGAACCTAATTCCCTCACTTGACATTAACTTATCTGATAAACTGGGTTTCAATTTACAACGGTTTCTATTTACAACCATTCCTTCTGGAACCTAACTCCGGCGTAAACTGAGGGATACCTGTATTCATAAACCAAAATGATTAGGAAAATTCTAATAATGAAGAAATAACAGTCATATAAATAAAAAGTGTAAAGAAGCATTAAAGGGACATTGCAGCCAAATTGGAAACCACATTGATGCATTTCAGTTTTGATAAGAAGCATTTTTGCAATATACATGCATAAGCAAAAATGCTTCTAACAAAAGCTATAGCTGTTTCAAATGTTTAAGTATGCACCGTGCACCAGCATTTTAAACATAGCACTTGCTCAGAGAGTCTAAGGTGCTTGTAACATCTGGTAATGACTCAATTTGTTAATTACTGACATGACACAAGCCTCACTGGCGCTCTGAGCAGTTGCAGTATTTAAAATGCTGGTGCACTGAGAATATCTAGTTATGCGTCACATGCACATGCAGAGACTAATGTTAACACTAAAACAGTGATAACTTTTAAAAGAAGCATTTTTGCCAATACATCTATATAGTAAATATGTTTATACTTTGTAAATAAAGAATATGATCCCCAAAAAAAGTAATTTTGCTGTTTATCCCTTTTCAAGTCATTTCATTCTGAAACTTCTCTTCTTTCGGATTCTTGTTAGAAGTAGAAGCGCAGATTCCAGACTCCTTGGTTGCACTCTAGTGACCCATTTATAATTGCTTCTAATTGGACTCAGCAGAAAAAGAAACCTTGACTACAACATGATGGCGCCAATTGCAAACCTTTACATAGGAGAGAGGTCTCATTATTTCTATGGAAGACATCTCGCCACTAGCAGGGACAGCCCCTTTTTATAGAATTTCATGAACCCTGTGAGAGTCGGCATGAAAAATGTTTTCAATATTTAAACTACTATCATTTTAAAAACCATACCCCTAAATCTTTGCTCTGAAAACATCATTGTATCTAAGCATTTACTTAGTTTTAATGTCCCTTTAATGGTAAATCAGAACACCTGACCCAATAAAGAGGTTGATTAAGCTTCCATTTCATGTTTTTCAATTTCTGAATGATCACAATCCACGCCATTTCAAAAAAGAATACACAAAAAAACAATGCAATTTTGATAAATAGGAAAGTTGCATGCCCTATTTGAATCATGAAAGTTTAATTTTGACTAGGCTTTCCCTTTAAAAGCATACCTAGGTTGTCTTAGGAGCAGCAATGCACTACTGGGAGCTAGCTTTTAGTGGCTGCAAATATATGCCTCCTGTCATTGGCTCACCCAAAGTGTAGAGCTAGCTCTTAGTAGTGCATTGCTGCTACTTTAACAAAGGATACCAAGAAAATGTAAAGCAAATTTGATAATACAAGCAAACTAGAAAATAGTTTAAAATTGTATGCTCTATCTAAATCATGAAAGAAAAATGGCATATCCCTTTAACATTCACTATACACAATGCCTTTTCAAATTTAATTTACAAGTTGTTCTCTTCTTGCACAATTGCACCATCTAGTGGTTTATTTATTAATTTCCCATTTTTCAATAATAATAAAAAAATATAAGGTTATTGTTAAAGGGACAGTCTACACCAGAATTTTATTGTTTTAAAAGATAGATAATCCCTTTATTATCCATTCCCCAGTTTTGCATAACCAACACAGTTATAATAATATACTTTTAACCTCTGTGATTATCTTGTATATAAGCCTCTGCAAACTGCCCCTTTATTTCAGTTCTTTTGACAGACTTGCAATCTAGCCAATCAGTGCCTGCTCCCAGATAACTTCACGTGCACGAGCACAGTGTTATCTATATGAAATACGTGAACTAACACCCTCTACTGGTGAAAAACTGTTAAAATGCATTCTGAAAAGAGGTGGCCTTCAAGGTCTAAGAAATTAGCATATGAACCTCCTAGGTTAAGCTTTCAACTAAGAATACCAAAAGAAAAAGGCAAAATTGGTGATAAAAGTAAATTCGAAAATTGTTTAAAATTACATGCTCTATCTGAATCATGAAAGTTTATTTTGGCCTAGACTGTCCCTTTAATTCATATGTTACGATTCATCTTATTTACAATGTTGCAAAAATATCTAAGACACTGATGTGGAAATCTTGCATTTTATGTAGCAATCTTACATTTTATATCATAGCTATGAGGGGTCATGTGCTTACATTATTTGAAACACAGACCAGTCAAACTCTGTATTTATCCCTCTAAGGATCAAAGTCTCTAATTTGTAGATCCAAAGCATTTATATTTGTTTCAGTAATTTTTTACGGTCTGCTCTATTCATTTGATAAGGGAGGAGCTATGGTTTTACTTAACAAACATTACTAAGTCTAATAAATATGTACTATCAGATAGCACTATATATAGGCTTTTACCTTTAATCCAATATCTTGGAATTAAAAAATAAATTGAAGGAACCTTGAGGAATGGAGTTATTGAGGATGATGTAGTTAAATTCTCCTGTCCTATATACTTTGCCTAAAGTCCATAAGGATTTAAAAGCTTCACCACGTCACACTATAGTGCCAGGTATTGGGTCTATCCTTTCTAAAGTGTTCATTTATCTAGGTAAATTTTTAAGACCTTGGGTATTTTCTAATTCGTATGTAAGTGATACTTGAGATTTCCTGAATAAATAACAATAATAATTGGATACTTGTTTAGCGCACAACCTCGAACTTAATCGACTTGCGGCACTGATAACAGGTATTATTATTATTATTACCCAACTTAATGGTACTCATTTTACCAAACTCGGAAGGATGAAAGGCTGAATGAACCTTGCCGGGATTGAACCTGCAACCCTTGGGTTGCCACAGATCTCTGTAACAGTGCATTAGCACAATGAGCTATCTGTCCGCCTTACAATTGGATGGGATTTACACATAAGGCAGGTATAGGGGCTGTGAATAAAGTGTTAATTAAACAGAGAGAAATTATTGATACACAGAGATAATTTGTCCTAAGATGATTACTTTCTACAGCTCAAGGGAACTGCTATAGGTTCCAATGTCACCCCCACATATGTAAACATCTTCATGAATGTATAGTCATTCACTTTTTTTGCAATATGGCGCCACCTGGTGACGCTACATAGATTTATTCAGAGTGTGGTTGGGCAATATTGAAACCCTGGAAATATTTTTGGAGAACCATAATTGTGCAACACAACATATACAGTTTAAGTTGGTGTCTAGTGAGGATACGATCAATTTCCGGGATACTAGAATATACAAGTCAGAAGGAGTACTTGCTGCAGATCTGTATAAGGACACAGACTGCAATAACTTACTGCATTTTAGTAGTGTGCATCCCCCATCCTTAACCCCTTAGTGACCAGACCACTTTTCAATTTGTTGACCATCTGGGACCAAGGCTATTTTTGCATTTCTGCGATGTTTGTGTTTAACTGTAATTTTCCTCTTACTCATTTACTGTACCCACACATATTATATACTGTTTTTCTCGCCATTAAATGGACTTTCTAAAGATATGATTATTTTCATCATATCTTATAATTTACTATAAAAACAAATATAAAATATGAGGAAAAAATGAAAAAAAATGCACTTTTTCTAACTTTGAGCGCCAAAATCTCTTACACATCTACAACCACCATAAAATACCAATGCTAAACAGTTTCTAAATTTTGTCCTGAGTTTATAAATACCCAATGTTTACATGTTCTTTGCTTTTTTTTGCAAGTTATAGGGCAATAAGTACAAGTAGCACTTTGCTATTTCAAAACCATGTTTTTTCAAAATTGGCGATAGTTACATTGTAACACCAATATCTGTCAGGAATCTCTGAATAACCCTTCAAATGTATATATTTTTTAAAAGAAGACAACCTAAGGTATTAAACTTGGGGTATTTTGACTTTTTTCATGCAACCATTTTACCACCAATCTATGCCAAAGTTTTGGGGGAAAAAAAAAAAATTTGATTTTTTGACAAAATAGCAATTTAAGAATACATTTACTGATAATATTAAGGGTTACTGCCAAATAACACCCTAATATGTCTTCAGCAGCATCTCCTGGGTACAGTGATACCACCCATGTATAGGTGTGTCGGGTTCTCGGGGGGCTAAAAGCTCTTATTTTTAGAGAGCGCATTCCAGTTTTTCAACTTGGAATTTTCACATCGGTCATCATGCACCCATGTCCTATTTGGGACATTTCTGAAGCTGGCCAATGGAATTTACCCCCATAAAACCATATATTTTTGAAAAGTAGACACCCTAGGGTATTTCAAATGATGGTATTTTAACACTTTCCATGCACTAATTCAACCACCAGTCTTTGTCAAACTTTTGGGTAGTCATTTTTTTGTGTTATTTTTCACACACATTGTACTTTAGGCATGGATTCTCAGTTCCTGTTATGTGTTACTGCCAAAAAACACCTCAATATGTGTTCAACAACATCTCCTGAGTACAGTGATACCACCCATGTATAGGTGTGTTGGGTTCTCTGGGGGCTAGAAGGCCTTAATTTTAGGAAGCACATTCCAGTTTTTCAACTTGGAATTTTCACATCGGTCATCATGCACCCATGTCCTATTTGGGACATTTCTGAAGCTGGCCAATGGAATTTACCCCCATCAAACCATATATTTTTGAAAAGTAGACACCCTAGAGTATTTCAAATGCTGGTATTTTAACACTTTCCATGCACTAATTCAACCACCAGTCTTTGTCAAACTTTTGGGTAGTCATTTTTTTGTGTTATTTTTCACACACATTGTACTTTAGGCATGGATTCTCAGTTCCTGTTATGTGTTACTGCCAAAAAACTCCTCAATATGTGTTCAACAACATCTCCTGAGTACAGTGATACCACCCATGTATAGGTGTGTTGGGTTCTCTGGGGGCTAGAAGGCCTTATTTTTAGGAAGCGCATTCCAGTTTTTCAACTTGGAATTTTCACGTCGGTCATCATGCACCCATGTCCTATTTGGGACATTTCTGAAGCCGGCCAATGAAATTTACCCCCATAAAACCATATATTTTTGAGAAGTAGACCCCCTAGGGTATTTGAAATGCTGGTATTTTCACACTTTCCATGAACTTATTTAACCACCAGTCTTTGTCAAACTTTTGGGTAGTCATTTTTTTGTGTTATTTTTCACACACATTGTACTTTAGGCATGGATTCTCAGTTCCTGTTATGTGTTACTGCCAAAAAACACCTCAATATGTGTTCAACAACATCTCCTGAGTACAGTGATACCACCCATGTATAGGTGTGTTGGGTTCTCTGGGGGCTAGAAGGCCTTATTTTTAGGAAGCGCATTCCATTTTTTACACTTCCCATTTTCACATCCCATGCACCCATGTTCTATTTAAGACATTTCTGAAGCCGGCCAATGTAATTTACCCCCATAAAACCATATATTTTTGAAAAGTAGACATCCTAGGGTATTTCAAATGCAGGTATTTTAACACTTCCCATACACTAATTCAACCACTAGTCTTTGTCAAACTATTGGGCATTCATTGTATTGTGTTATTTTTCACATACATTGTACTTTAGACATGGATTCACAGCTCCTGTTATGTGTTACTACCAAAGAAGACACCAATATGTGGTCACCAACATCTCCTGAGTTCAGTGATACCACATATGCATAAGTTTGGTGGCTTGTTTGGGCGGTGCAATGCCAAATGTCTGACATGTGTTTGTGATTTTTTTCACATTTAACATATTTTCTTTGCCTATCGTCTTTTTTGGGGGTCTTTTAACATGCCCCAATTTATTTGTTTTCCATAAATGTGATTATATTTAAAAAGTTGACACCCCAAGTTATTATACATGGAGTGGTTTGATGACTTTGATGCAACCGTTTTAGCCCAAAAAATTGGAGAAAGTATATGGTGGTAATTTTTCAATTTTAATTGTTACAGACACATTGCTTTTTTACTATGATTTAGGAGAGACTGTTGTAAGTTATTGCAAAAGAATACTTCAGGTTGTTTTCTGCAAGGCACCCTGAGTACACCTATGCCCCCCATGCATAGGTTTGCCAGGATTTTAGGAAGGTTATGTTACATGATTTTCTGATAGGCCTATATTTAGTTTGGGGCCTATCGCATACCCCACTTTTATTTATTGCATTCAAAGTGTATATTTTTTAAATGTTGACACCCCAAGGTATTGTATATGGTGTGCTTTGATGCCTTTGAAGCAACCGTTTTAGCCCAAAAAATTGGAGAAAGTGTATGGTGGTAATTTTTCAATTTTCATTTTTACAGACACATTGCTTTTTGACTATGATTTAGGAGAGATTGTTGTAAGTTATTGCAAAAGAATACTTCAGGTTGTTTTCTGCAAGGCACCCTCCCTGAGTACACCTATGCCCCCCATGCATAGGTTTGCCAGGATTTTGGGAAGGTTATGTTACAATTTTATGACTTGTGATTTTAGTTATTAAAAAAGAGAGTATTTCTTCTGATAGGCCTATCTTTAGTTTGGGGCCTATCGCATACCCCACTTTTATTTATTGCATTCAAAGTGTATATTTTTTAAATGTTGACACCCCAAGGTATTGTATATGGTGTGCTTTGATGCCTTTGAAGCAACCGTTTTAGCCCAAAAAATTGGAGAAAGTGTATGGTGGTAATTTTTCAATTTTCATTTTTACAGACACATTGCTTTTTGACTATGATTTAGGAGAGACTGTTGTAAGTTATTACAAAAACATACTTCAGGTTGTTTTCTGCAAGGCACCCTGAGAACACCTATGTCCCCCATGCATAGGTTTGACAGGGGTTTTGGTTAAAAAAAAAACAGGCCCAATTTTAGAAAAAAATAGAGTAGTGAAATGTAAAAATCTGGCACAGTAAAAGTAAAAAAACCAAAAAAACATCTAACTGTAAACATAACCAAAAAAAATATATATATATATATATATATAACAGCAAATGTATTTATTTTTTTAAAAATTGACCATTGTATGGTACCGCTTGAAGCAGTCCCCAATGCAGAGTGCAGGCTGTCCAGGGCAATCAGGACAGTGATATATGGTGTCCCTTCTCTTCCCCCTCTTGGTACAGACTCTGCATTTTTTTGTGGTTTCTGCTTTGCGGCAGTAGGGGGGATTTTAAAAATAAAATGGGTAGCCCCAACTCTGCTCTCTCCCATCACCGCCCGGGGAGCAGGTGCATCATGGTACAAAATCCCCGTAATAATCTGGAGCTCAAACTGTAAAAAAGTCTTTTTAACTCTGGGGTTTGATTTTTTGAACAACAAAAAAGCGTTGTGGGTTGCAATCTGCATTAGGTAAATTGCAACCTTTTTGTACCAGGCCCTTGTCTTCCGCATAATTAGGTAGGGCTGCAGCAGCTGATCAGCCAGATCAACCCCACCCATATGCCGGTTATAAGACTTGATGCACACTGGCTTCCTTATGATCTCAGCTCTGCCACGTACAGAAACCGCCACCGTCCTCTCTGTGTGGATGGTGGTAAGAAGGTATACATCCTTCTTGTCTCTGTACTTAAGTGCCAACAGCTCCTCTTGGCGCAGAGCTGAGGTCTCCCCCCTTCGTAGCCGGGTGCGTACAAGCCGTCCTGGGAAACCTGCGCGGTTCTTTTTAATTGTACCGCAAGCTACTGTATCAAAGCAATACAGTAGCTTGAACAAAAGGACACTTGTATAAAAATTGTCTAAGTACAAGTGATACCCTTTGTTCATTAGGGGTAATATCAGGTCCCAGACAATCTTGCCAGTGGTTCCCATATGTTCTGGGGAACCTGGAGGGTCAAGTTGGCTATCCTTTCCCTCATACACCCGGAAGGCCTGAGTATACCCATTCTCGCTGTCACAGAGCTTATACACCTTTACCCCATATCTGGAGCGCTTGGAAGGAATAAACTGCTTGAATCCCAGCCTTCCCTTATACTTCATTAGGGATTCATCAACGCATATATTCCTTCCAGGTGTATAAGCCTCTGCAAACCTGGCAGAACAGTGGGTTATCAGGATGCGCATATTATACAGACTGTCAAATTGGGGATGCTCCCTAGGGGGGCACAGACTGTTGTCGCTGAAGTGCATGAAATGCAGAGTCATTTCATACCTCTTCCTCGACATAATCTGGGAGAAAATGGGGGTAGAGCAGATGGGGCTAGTACTCCAGTAGGAGCGAATGGAGGGTTTCTTTATGATGCCCATCAGCATGGTCAATGCCCAGAATTTTTTGAATTCTGGCACATTGATGGGGGCCCATTGCTGCTTTGCCAAATATGTTCCAGGCTTTGCAGCACGGAACTGATGGGCATATAAATTAGTTTGGGCGACAATGTTCCCCAATACATCATCGCCCAGAAACACTTCCAGAAACTGCTGGGGGCTAAAACCTGCCACATCTATATTTATGCCAGCATTTGCTGTGAAGGGTGGGATATCTGGCCTCTGGAGATGAGGTGTTACCCACTCTTCAGCAGCAATGGCAGCAACACGCCTCCTTCTGGCAGGGGGGCTAGCAGGGGGGCTGGTAGGGAGTCTAGCAGCCACAGATACATCACTATCAGTTGAGACTGCATCTAGTGATGTATCTGAGCATATGGCAGGGTCAAAATTGGGGTCTGAGTCAGACATAGAGGCATCTGACTCTGACGCAAGGATGGCATACGCCTCCTCAGCACTATATATTTTCTGTGACATTTTTGTATCTGTCACAGAAAAAATGTACTAAATTTTTTTAAATTAAATTAATTAACTAAATTAATTAACTAAATAAACTAGCAAAAAAGTACTGCTATGCTACTGCCAGTGATTTATAGCGATCACTGGCAAGCTAGGGGTTAATGGCTCTGAAAATTAAATTAAATTAACTAAATGGTTCTGAAAAGAGCCTCTGGATTTTTAAAAAATTACAACAACAAAATTAACCCCTAAAAAAATGCACAGACAGCAAAAAAGTACAACTATGCTACTGCCAGTGATTTATAGCGATCACTGGCAAGCTAGGGGTTAATGGCTCTGAAAATTAATTTAAATTAACTAAATGGTTCTGAAAAGAGCCTCTGGATTTTTAAAAAATTACTACAACAAAATTAACCCCTAAAAAAATGCACAGACAGCAAAAAAGTACAGCTATGCTACTGCCAGTGATTTATAGCGATCACTGGCAAGCTAGGTGTTAATGGCTCTGAAAATTAAATTAAATTAACTAAATGGTTCTGAAAAGAGCCTCTGGATTTTTAAAAAATTACAACAAAAAAAATTAACCCCTAAAAAAATGCACAGACAGCAAAAAAAAGTGCAGCTATGCTAATGCCAGTGATTTATAGTGATCACTGGCAAGCTAGGGGTTAATGGCTCTGAAAAGAGCCTTTGGTTCTATATTTTTTTAACAAATAAAAGAATTAAATCTCTCTCTGCAAAAAAACAGGTCTCTCTCTCTCTCCAACAAAATCGCAAGTGAGGAGAGGGAGGGAGATCCACACTGATCAGTGTCAATATTTACAAATATTGACATGATCAGACAAATGGGGTATTTTATTATTATGATTTTTTTTTTGGGTGGGAGGCTCAGATTGGGTGACCCTAGCTTGCCCCTATGATGAGGCAGGCTAGGGACACCCCCAGAGGCCCCATGATGCACTGGGCATCGCCATCTTGGATGCCTAGTGAAGGGGGAAGGGGGGGCTATTTTAGGCTTTTTTTTATTTTATACGTTTTTTTTTTTTAAACATTTTTTTTTTTTTTTTGATTTTCAAAGCTTTATTGAAGAATAAGCAGAAAACAAACAAAATGCGTACATCAAAAGACATAAGGTACAAAAAAGATACATATACAAGTGACTCTGTGGAGTCCAATAGTGTGCAAAAAAAGAAATGTAGTATCCATGAATTTGTGACCTTAAACAGAGATTAGTTAAATCTGATAGCTCATTCATGCTCGTCTCGATGTACCATAACAGCATAATATTTATAAGACAAATTTAGTCAGAAAAGATAATAGAGCTTTGGGCCTTGGGGAACTTTCAGGCCCATACTCAAGGAAAGAAGAAAAGGGAAATATAAGTGTAGAGGAGAGGGGGAAGGGAGGGGAAAAAAAAAAGGGGGGGGGAAACCAGACTCGTCTCCCAGAGGGAGAAGGGGGTATGAAACCACACCACAGGTAACAGAACTATTAAACCACTTCAGTCTATAAGGGCTTAGGCCTTGGGGCTATCTCCAGGCCCTCTCCGTTTCCACATCTCCAACATGTATTCGTGGATTTCTATCCTTTCATCTCTCATATATCTAAATCTCTCTAGTTGAAGGTATCTATTTACTTGGTCGGCCCACTCTCTAAGGGTAGGCACATTCACACTTTTCCAATTTTTGGGGACAAGGGATTTTGCGCTGTTGAGCATTAAATAAAAAAGGTATTTTGTGGCCTTATCTTTAAATTTGGGAAGGTCGTGGAACAGAAGGAGACCGGGTGACCTAGGCAGGGAGGTCTCGACGACCCCTTCCATGGCAGACAGCACCGAATGCCAGTATGTTTTGATGGAATCACATCTCCACCAGATGTGTAAAAGGGTGCCTGATTCACCGCAGCCTCTCCAGCATTTTCCGTCTGTTTGCTTATATATTTTCTGTAATCTGGCAGGGGTTAGATACCATCCAGATAAGTATTTGAAGTTAGACTCCAATACTTTTGCTGAGACCGATGTTTTTGCATGCGCTCTGAATATCTTCCCCCAGTCTTTGTCTGTCAGGGGTTTGTTAAGTTCCCTATTCCATTGTCGTGTGTAGGTAGGCAGGGGGGTGTCAGCATGGGAGGAGAGCAATCGGTAGGCAATGGAGATCATATGTTTTGGAGTATGCGGTAGCAGGCACAAGGATTCAAAAAAAGTAGGGTTCCTAGTGATATTATGTGGTTTTTTTATGTGTCGTCAAGTAATGCTGGATTTGGGTATAGAAGTACCAAGAAAGAGCAAGGCCAGAACCCTCCAATGGGTCGGAGTTGTCTAGGAAAGGTGTAAGAGGTGAGGGGTATGTAGAGATGTGTGGGTATTCCACTAGCAATCTGTCCCACCCTGCAAAAAATTCCCTGAGAAAGGGGTAATTACTGATAAGTTTCGGTCTGGACTTAGGCGATAACCACCCCAACAGCCCAGTGTTCTGTTTACCCAAAATCACTCCACAAATTTGAACCCAAGTTTTATCATGAGCATTATGACACCACTCCACCTTATGTTGTAAGAGGATAGCGCTTTTGTAGTAAGCCAGATTAGGCACGCCCAGGCCCCCCCTGTCTTTTGACAGATATAGGGTCTTCCGAGCTATTCTTGGTCTACCCCCCCTCCAAATGAATTCCTCTAGTACGTTTTGTAATTTATGTAAAAAATGGGATGGTAAGGGGATTGGGAGAGTTTGGAGATAGTACAGTATTCTGGGCAAAATGTTCATTTTAATAATACTTATTCTCCCAAGCCACGAAATGGGCTTGTTTCTCCACGAAGAGAGATCGCCTGTAATTGTAGTAAGCAGGTTAGTGTAGTTTGCCTCAAAAAGTCCCTCTGCAGACGGGGTGAAGTTAATCCCTAAGTACTTTAATTTACGTGTCTGAATGCGTAAGGGCCATAGGGAAGATGGCTAAGTTCTGATGGGGGGAGGTTGATATTTAGAATTTCAGATTTGTTTTTATTTAAATGAAAGTTCGAATGTCTACCATATTCCTCAAATTCTCGTAAGGCCTCAGGTAAAGACCTGCAAGGGTCAGTCAATGACATCAGGACATCGTCCGCATACATGGACAATTTGTGTTCTTTGTCCCCGATCTTGATTCCTTCAATTTTGATATTGTTTCTAATTCTTTGGGCCAGAACCTCCATCACCAGCACAAATAGTAGCGGCGATAGAGGGCACCCTTGCCTGGTGCCATTTGTTATGCTGAATGTGTCAGAAAGGATATTGTTAACCCTGATCTGTGCTGAGGGGGCTGTATAAAGGGAGAAGATTCTGCGTGTGAAGGTCCGGCCAAACCCCATCTTCGACAGGACCGCCGCCAGAAATTGCCAGCTGATCCTGTCGAAGGCTTTCTCGGCATCTGTTGATACAAAGACCGCCGGGATCTTATTTAACTGGGCAAAGTTTCCAAGGAGAGTGGCCTTTATGGTATTGTCCCTGGCCTCACGACCAGGGACAAACCCCACCTGGTCAGGTGATATTAAATTGGGTAGGAATTTATTTAATCTAGTTGAAAGGATTTTTGCGTATATCTTAATATCCACATTAAGGAGTGAAATTGGGCGGAAGTTTTCTGGCTTGTTAGCAGGTTTGCCTGGCTTTGGAATAGTCGTTATATGGGCTAAAAGCATGGAGGGAGGGAAGCCCCGAGAGGCATCCATAGAATTGAATAGGCAGGCCAAGTGGGGGGCCAAGACTGTTTTGTAAATTTTATAGTACTTAACCCCAAAACCATCTGGGCCTGGGCTTTTGCCAGAGGGCAAATCCTCTATAGTATGCAATACTTCCTCAGTGGAAATAGGATCATCCAAAGCTGCTGCCTCTGTCTGCGACAGGGTGGGTAAAGTGACCGAATTCAGGTATAGGTCCATATCAGGGGGGGACTGTCCATAGTCGCCCCCCGATGGGAGGCAAGGGGAGTCCTTCAAATTATACAGGCCAGAATAGTATGTCCTTAGGGTTTCAGCTATGCCAGGACTACTTGTGTGTGTGTTGTTTAGTTTGTCGGTTAGGGAGTGGATATGTGATTTCAAGGACTTCCTCTTGATGGCTCGCGCCAGCAATTTCCCGGGTTTGTCACCAAATTCATAGTATTTTTGTTGGGTCTTAAGTGCCATTTTCTGGTGTTCTATCGTGTGGATGTCTTGGATGTCTTTCCTAGCTTGTGTCAGTGCGGAGAGGGTGGATCTGTCTTTAGGGTCTTTTTTGTGTTTGATTTCTAAGTCTCTAATGGTAGATAAAAGGGAGGAGTACTTAACCCTGGTCTGTCGTGCCAGAATGGCTTTTTGTTTGATCAATTTCCCCCTCAGGACACATTTATGGGCCTCCCATATTGTATGTTTGGGAATTTCAGGTGTGTCGTTCAGAGTGAAATAGTCAGTCAGAGTGTTTTCAATCTTACTTCTGATTAATTGGTTGTTGAGCATAAAATCGTCGAATTTCCAGATAAAGGGCCAGTCAGGTGTTGCAGGCCATCTCAGTCTACATAGAACCGGGGCATGGTCTGACCAGGTCATGGGCAGGATCTGGGTGTTCAGTACTGATGCTAGTGTTGACTGGTCTGTGAATATATAGTCTATTCTTGTGTATATGTCGTGGGGATGTGAAAAGAATGTATAGTCTCGTCTTGTAGGGTGTTGGGTGCGCCATGTGTCGTGAACTGCTAGGTCCTCTAATCTACCGTTGCACTGTTTGATAATTCTTTGTGGGACGGAGGCCACCCCCCTGGAGGTGTCCAGTTGAGGGTCAAATGGCAGATTGAGGTCTCCCGCTAGGAGTAAAGCTCCCTGCAGAAGGTCCAAAATTTTGTTAGTGAGTATTGACATAAATTTATGTTGGTTTTGATTGGAAAAAGTATGCGTTAGCGAGAGTGACTGGGCGGCCATGTAGAGTGCCTACAACTATTAAATAGCGGCCACCTGGGTCCCTGTCTACCTGTTGTGCAATAAATGGTGTTGAGTGGTGGATGAGTATCCCCACTCCGTTCTTTTTAGAGGGGCCAGATGCAAAAAAGGTTTGGGGGAATTTGGAGTATAGCCAACTCGGTTCCCTACCCCTTCTGAAGTGTGTCTCCTGCAAGAGTAAGATGTTGCAGTGAAGTCTAGTAGCATCTCTTAGTAAGTGAGACCTTTTCTCCGGGATATTAATACCCTTAACATTTAGGGACATGATGGACAGATTATGGGCTGTCTGGGAAGCCATTTTGTACCTATGGGTTCTAATGGTGATGTGGGTCCGAGAAGAGAAAAGAGAGTAAAGTAGAGAGAAAAAAAAAAAAAAAGGGGGGGGATGCGAAGGAGGGGGAGAAGGAAAGAAGAGAAGGAAGGGGAGAAAGGGGAAAAGTGAAGAGTTAAGTGAAAGGTAAGAGGTTAGTCTAGAGAAGAAACAGAATATTAATAGTGTGAAAAGAACTGAAGAGAGATAAACTTATACTATTCCTCCAGCCCGTGAGAAAAGAGGGCAGGAGGACAAAGCAAAGCAAGTGTGGGGTCAGTATCTCCACACCCGGTCAATAAGCAAATATAACATATAATAAAAAAAATCAACATTGAATGATTGAAGAACATCTACAATTGTAGAAACAGATGCAACATTTTATGGAAAAAGAAAGCCTGAGGGGCAATAAAATTTATCATAACAGGTGTCACGCTTGTTAAGTACGGGGCCGTGGGGGGGTAAAAGCTAGACTAGCGGGAAGGTTCCTCGAAAAGGGGGATTCCAGTGCCCGTATGCGTGGCCTAGATATGTAGGATTTTCCAGAGGGATCGGGCGTAAGTCCCGTCTCTCGGTGTCCTCTTTTAACTTGGGTAAAGGCCCATACATGATTGGGGGAAGCTAGACACGGCCCTTTCTCGGGTGGGTAGGAGATGGGAGTGTATTAGATCCCAATAGTTTATCTGCCTGGGTGACAAGGTGCATGATAATTTTTAAGTTAAACTCTAGTACTGTATGGGCACTGGTTGTGAGGTCATGTTGGGCAGATCACAGGGGAGTTAAGCGTACCAGAAGTTAGTGTTATGTACATACCAAGTTGCTGGGCATATATAAAGCTTTCATCTGATAGATCAAGAGAACTGAAAGGAATGTGTCCATAGAAATCAAAGTCCAATTGGTATTAAACTAAGGATAATCAACATACTTGTAAGATTGAAAAGAACGTACCAATGGGCCTCCAGCCCTCACTCGAGTATGTTAGGATCATCACACAAAGGGGCATCAGCAAACTGTCTAACATGGTAAATTTCAACTTAAATAACTGTAAGGGAAAAAAAGAACAAATAACAAGCAACCAATAACATTTAAATCCAAGGCACACAGTGTGTAGCTATCCCCTAGGTATAGTCAGTGCAGTGGGGTAAAAATGACAGTCAATACCCCTGAAATAGTGCACCAAAACGATGAAGTCTCAGAAAGACTAGTTTATTCAGGTGTCCTTAGTGCGAGAGGAGTCTCCCGAGCTCTGGGAAGAAGAGTGTTGAAAAGAAGCCCCTGAAGGCTCCGGTTATTGGATATTTACGTCAAGTGTCCTGCAAAACTCGGGTAGATCAGATGGGGACCTATATATGGCCTGAGCGCCATTTCTAGAGGCCACCAAGCAGACGGGAAAACCCCATTTGTATTGTATTCCATTGGCCTGTAGCTCTGAGGTGATGAATTTAAGGTCCCTTCTTTTTTGTAGTGTTATTAGACTTAGATCAGAAAAGATCTGTAAAGGAATTCCTGCATGGGTGACATTTTTGATGTTCCTTGCTTTTGATGTAATTGTTTCCTTATCCTTGTAGCTAAGGAATTTTACAATAATGTCCCTTGGCGGGGCCTTAGGTGGAGGTCTGGGTCTAAGAGCTCTATGGGCTCTTTCAATAGGTATGTTTGGCGACTCTGGCGTACCTTTCATCGTGCGGAACAAGTCCTGCAGGTAGCCCTCCAAGGCCTTTGGAGAGACAGATTCAGGGACCCCCCTTATCCTGATGTTGTTACGACGCCCTCTGTTGTCTAAGTCTTCAACTTTAGTGAGTAAAAACTGAATGTGTTCCTCATGATCACTAATTAGTTGGGAGTTGGCATTAACTGTAGATTGGAGGGTTTCATGTTTGGTTTCAAAGGTCTGCACACGCTGACTAACCTGGGTTATGTCCTTTTTTATGTCTCCAAATAGAGTCCTCATTTCTGAGAGGACTTTGTCAATATCCTCTTTAGAGGAAATGGTGTTAAGGTCGTGTCTAGTAAGATACATGTGCTGTTGTTGTTGTCGGGCATCTGCGACGGGCAGCTCAGTAGCCATATGGGTGGGAGAGGGAGGCCCAGAGTCCGATGACTCTATGCTAGGTGGTGTAATCTTAAGGAAATTGGTAAGGCTGGTGGATTTGGTGCTCTTTTCAGGTTTAGTATTGTTCTTTCTGCTGGCCATGTTTGTCTTGGCACGTAAGTTGCAGATGCTCAATGTGGATTGCAGGGAGAGCGCAGTGTAATTCTGCAGCAGGCCTGTTAATTTAGATCAGGCGGTCTAACTGATATAGGCCCTCCTTAAATCAGCATTGGTGAGGATAGATTTTAGAAGATCTTAGTCAGTGGCCCAGGGCAAAATGTGAGGAAAAGCTCTCAATATGTTAGATAATCCCTTCAGTGTGGGGCTCTGTGCTAAACTGTGTTCACCAGACCTAGACAGTCTCAGTTATTTCAGCTCTATATAATGAGCGTATGGGGTACACAGTACAAGATTGTAGCAAGGAGGAGGACTCTTACCGTCTCTTGTAGATCTGCAACCGGGTTCCGGTGATTATCTCCACTCACTCTGTTATCTGCCGTGTATCTTACGTAGTGCAGAGTATATGTGACGACTTGCGACCCAGTGTGAGCCCAGTTTCTAAGTTGTGCTGCGGCTCCTCTCAAAAAGCTGGTGCTGTTATCCCCAATGAAATCGGCTTCTGTGAGTATTCGACCAGCCTCCGTTAATGGTTTCTCAGTCTCAGTGGTGATCGCCGTGTGCTGTCTTCCTCCGTGATGTGGTGCAGCTGTCAGCAGCCAAAGCCGTTTAAGGTTAGGCCCACTGAGTGGCTCGATGTATCTCCCGCAGGATCACTGTATGAGTATCATGTTGTCTTCTGTGTGTAGTTAGAAGAGCGGGTTTGTCCCGCCAGCCGATTCGACTTCTCCGTGTCGCAGTAGTGTGCCGATGCGGACCAGGCCTCAGTTTGAAAGCTCCGGTGTGGCGGCAGAAAAAGCTCAGCCCCAGGATGTTTTCAGCCCTCAGAAAGGTGCAGGGTGTTGTGTAGATAAGATCAGCTACAAAAGTTGTCAAATTCTAGAATGTTGATAGTGATTTATTAGATATTAACCGGGTGTGGAGCATCAGAGCCAAGTTTTATGCTGCCATCACCCTGCGTGGCCAGGCTCCGCCCCCCCTTTTTTAAAAACATTTTTACTTTTATTTTATAACTAAGTGCCTCGACCCACCGAGGCACTTAGCACACAAGCAGAGCATCGGAAGCGTGTCCGATCGCTTCCGATGCTCTGAAACACTGCCGGGCTCCACGTGGAGCGAAACCGGAAGTGATCACTCGTGGGGGAGTGATCAATCCGGTCCCGGCACTCGAGAACAGTATTGCAGGATGCCTAGACCTCAAGGCAAGCCTGCAATACTGTTAGAGCAGCTGGAAGTGATTTCGATCGCTTCCAGTGCTCTGTTTAACCGACGACGTATGCCATACGTCCTCGGTCGTTAAGTGCTTTTTTTTTGAGGACGTATGGTATACGTCGTCGGTCGTTAAGGGGTTAAAGGGACACTGTACCCAAATTGTTTCTTTTGTAATTCAGAAAGAGCATGCAATTTTAAGCAACTTTCTAATTTACTCCTATTGTCAATTTTTCTTCGTTCTCTTGCTATCATTATTTGAAAAAGAAGGCATCTAAGCTTTTTTTTGGTTTCAGTACTCTGGACAGCACTTTTTTATTGGTGGATAAATTTATCCACCAATCAGCAAGGACAACCCAGGTTGTTCACCAAAAATGGGCCGGCACCTAAACTTACATTCTTGCATTTCAAATAAAGATACCAAGAGAATGAGGAAAATTTGATAATAGGAGTAAATTAGAAAGTTGCTTAAAATGTCATGCTCAATCTGAATCACGAAAGAACATTTTTGGTTACAGTGTCCCTTTAAGTCTCTACCAAAAAGTAAATTCATGCCTGTGAGACGTATCCTCTATAATGGCGAGTCAGAGAATGAATGAGATGAGTGAGCGATTTATTAAAAGAGGATATCCACAGGGGTTGATACAAAAAGAGATTGACAATGTATTGAGAATTCCCAGAAAACCTTGTTACAGGAAAAGAAAGACAAAAGTAGAATTTCCAGAATGTTGTTTTTTGTGAGCCAGTATTCTCCCTTTAGTAGACAGGTACATGGTATTCTAAGCAAATTCTGGCATATTTACAGGTGTGTAATCCAGAGGTGAAAGAATTTCAAGAATACCAAATGTCTGCCTATAAAAAAGGGAAGAATTTTAAAGGACAGTTTGGTAAGGGCAGAAAAGTTAAAACAAAGCTGTATAGGTAGGAAAAAACTAAATTTATGCTTACCTGATACATTTATTTCTCTTGTGGTGTATCCAGTCCACGGATTCATCCATTACTTGTGGGATATTCTCCTTCCCAACAGGAAGCTGCAAGAGGATCACCCACAGCAGAGCTGTCTATATAGCTCCTCCCCTAACTGCCACCCCCAGTCATTCGACCGAAGACAAGCAAGAGAAAGGAGAAACTATAGGGTGCAGTGGTGACTGTAGTTTAAAAAATAAATAACACCTGCCTTAAAATGACAGGGCGGGCCGTGGACTGGATACACCACAAGAGAAATAAATTTATCAGGTAAGCATAAATTTTGTTTTCTCTTGTAAGGTGTATCCAGTCCACGGATTCATCCATTACTTGTGGGATACCAATACCAAAGCTATAGGACACGGATGAAGGGAGGGAAAAAGCAGGCGCTTAAACGGAGGGCACCACTGCCTGTAAGACCTTTCTCTCAAAAACAGCCTCCGAAGAAGCAAAAGTATCAAATTTGTAGAATTTAGAAAAGGTATGAAGTGAAGACCAAGTCGCCGCCTTACAAATCTGTTCAACAGAAGCCTCATTTTTAAAAGCCCATGTGGAAGTTACTGCTCTAGTGGAATGAGCTGTAATTCTCTCAGGAGGCTGCTGGCCAGCAGTCTTGTAAGCAAAGCAGATTAAGCTTCTTAACCAAAAAGAAAGAGAAGTTGCCGAAGCCTTTTGGCCTCTCCTCTGTCCAGAGTAAACCACAAACAAAGCAGATGTTTGACGAAAATCTTTAGTGGCTTGTAAATAGAATTTTAAAGCACGGACCACATCAAGATTGTGTAAAAGACTTTCCTTTTTTGAAGAAGGATTAGGACATAGTGAAGGAACAACAATCTCCTGATTGATATTCTTATTAGATACCACCTTAGGAAGAAACCCAGGTTTGGTACGAAACACTACCTTATCAGCATGGAAAATGAGATAAGGAGAATCACATTGTAAAGCCGATAACTCCGAAACTCGTCGAGCTGAGGAGATGGCTACCAAAAACAGAACTTTCCAAGACAACAGCTTGATATCTATGGAATGCAAAGGTTCAAATGGAACCCCTTGAAGAACTTTAAGAACTAAATTTAGACTCCATGGTGGAGCAACAGGTTTAAACACAGGCTTGATTCGAACTAAAGCCTGACAAAACGCCTGAACGTCTGGAGTATTAGCCAGACGCTTGTGCAAAAGAATAGACAGAGCAGAAATCTGTCCCTTTAAGGAACTAGCCGACAATCCCTTCTCCAATCCTTCTTGGAGAAAAGATAATATTCTAGGAATCCTGACCTTACTCCATGAGTAACCCTTGGATTCACACCAATGAAGATATTTACACCATATCTTATGATAGATTTTCCTGGTAACCGGCTTTCGAGCCTGAATTAAGGTATCAATGACCGATTCAGAGAAACCACGCTTTGATAAAATCAAGCGTTCAATCTCCAAGCAGTCAGACGCAGAGAAATTAGGTTTGGATGGTTGAAAGGACCCTAAAGTAGAAGGTCCTGCCTCAGCGGCAGGGTCCATGGTGGACAGGATGACATGTCCACCAGGTCTGCATACCAAGTCCTGCGTGGCCACGCAGGTGCTATCAAAATCACCAAAGCTCTCTCCTGCCTGATCTTGGCAATCAGACGAGGGAGCAGAGGAAACGGTGGAAACACATAAGCCAGGTTGAAGGACCAAGGCGCTGCTAGAGCATCTATCAGCGTTGCCTTGGGGTCCCTGTACCTGGTCCCGTAACAAGGAAGCTTGGCGTTCTGGCGAGACGCCATGAGATCCAGTTCTGGTTTGCCCCAAAGTTGAATCAACTGAGCAAATACATCCGGAGGGAGCTCCCATTCTCCCGGATGAAAAGTCTGCTGACTTAGAAAATCCGCCTCCCAGTTCTCGACACCTGGGATATGGATAGCTGATAGATGGCAAGAGTGAACCTCTGCCCATAGAATTATCTTTGAAACCTCCAACATTGCTAGGGAACTCCTTGTCCCCCCCTGATGGTTGATGTAGGCTACAGTTGTGATATTGTCCGACTGAAATCTGATGAACCTGACCCCAGCTAGCTGAGGCCACGCCTGAAGAGCATTGAAAATCGCTCTTAATTCTAAAATGTTTATCGGAAGGTGTGCCTCCTCCTGAGTCCACGAGCCCTGAGCCTTCAGGGAATTCCAGACTGCACCCCAGCCCAGAAGACTGGCATCTGTCGTTGCTATAGTCCAATCTGGCCTGCGGAAGCTCATCCCCTTGGACAGATGGACCTGACATAGCCACCAGAGAAGAGAATCCCTGGTTTCTTGATCCAGATTTAGTAGAGGGGACAAATCAGTGTTATCCCCATTCCACTGACTGAGCATGCAAAGTTGCAGCGGCCTTAGATATAGGCGGGCAAACGGTACTATGTCCATTGCCGCTACCATTAAACCGATTACTTCCATACACTGAGCCACTGAAGGACGAGAAATGGAATAAAGAACACGGCAAGAGTCTAGAAGTTTTGACAATCTGGCCTTCGTTAGGTAAATTTTCATTTCTACCGAATCTATCAGAGTCCCTAGGAATGAAACTCTTGTTAGAGGTGATAGAGAACTCTTTTCTTCGTTCACCTTCCACCCATGGGACCTCAGAAATGCCAGAACAATGTCCGTATGGGAGCTTGCGATTTGAAAAGTCGCCGCCTGTATTAGAATGTCATCTAAGTAAGGGGCTACTGCTATACCCCGCGGCCTTAGGACCGCTAGGAGGGACCCTAGAACACTCGTAAAGATTCTTGGTGCCGTGGCCAACCCGAAGGGAAGAGCCACAAACTGGTAGTGCCTGTCTAGAAAGGCAAACCTGAGAAAACAATGATGATCTTTGTGCATCGGGATGTGAAGATAAGCATCCTTTAAGTCTATGGTAGTCATATATTGACCCTCCTGGATCATAGGAAGGATGGTTCGAATAGTCTCCATCTTGAAGGATGGGACTCTTGAGATCTAAGATTGGTCTGAATGTTCCCTCTTTCTTGGGAACCACAAACAGATTTGAATAAAAGCCCTGCCCCTGTTCCTCCTTTGGAACTGGGTGGATCACTCTCATAACTAGGAGGTCTCGAACACAATGTAAGAATGCCTCTCTCTTTATCTCGTTTACAGATAAATGTGAGAGATGAAATCTCCCTTTTGGGGGGAGAGGTTTTGAATTCCAGAAGATAACCCTTGGATACAATTTCCAATGCCCAGGGATCCTGGACATCTCTTGCCCAAGCCTGGGTGAAGAGAGAGAGTCTGCCCCCTACTAGATCCGTTTCCGGATCGGGGGCTGCTCCTTTATGCTGTCTTAGAGGCATTAGCAGGCTTCTTGGCCTGTTTCCCCTTGTTCCAAGCCTGGTTAGGTCTCCAGACCGGCTTAGACTGGGCAAAAGTTCCCTTTTGCTTTGTGTTAGAGGAAGTTGAAGCTGCGCCACTCTTGAAGTTTCGAAAGGGCCGAAAACTAGACTGTTTGGTCCTTAATTTGTTGGACCTGTCTTGAGGAAGGGCGTGACCTTTTCCTCCAGTGATGTCAGAAATGATCTCCTTCAGTCCAGGCCCAAATAGGGTCTGTCCTTTGAAGGGAATGTTGAGAAGTTTAGACTTTGAAGTCACGTCAGCTGACCAGGATTTAAGCCATAGCGCCCTACGCGCCTGAATAGCAAAACCTGAATTTTTTGCCGTTAGTTTGGTTAAATGAACAACGGTGTCAGAAACAAATGAATTGGCTAGCTTAAGGGCCCTAAGCTTGTCAATAATATCTTCCAACGGGGTTTCAACCTGTAGAGCCTCCTCTAGAGACTCAAACCAGAAAGCCGCAGCAGCAGTGACTGGGGCAATGCATGCAAGAGGCTGGAGAATAAAACCTTGCTGAATAAAAAATTTCTTAAGGTAACCCTCTAATTTTTTATCCATTGGATCTAGAAAAGCACAACTGTCCTCGACAGGGATAGTGGTACGCTTAGCTAGAGTAGAAACTGCTCCCTCCACCTTAGGGACCATCTGCCACAAGTCCCGTGTAGCGGCATCTATAGGAAACATCTTTTTAAAAACAGGAGGGGGAGAGAACGGTACACCTGGTCTATCCCATTCCTTAGTAATAATTTCAGAAAACCTCTTAGGGATTGGAAAAACATTAGTGTAAGTAGGTACTGCATAGTATTTATCCAATCTACATAATTTCTCTGGGACTACAATAGCGCCACAGTCGTCCAGATTTGCTTAGACGTCCCTGAGCAATATGCGAAGGTGCTCAAGCTTAAATTTAAATGTAGACATATCAGAATCAGGTTGAAGTATCTTCCCTGAATCAGAAAAATCACCCACAGATTGAAGCTCCCCTGCTTCAGCTTCAGTACATTGTGAGGGTGTATCAGACATAGCCACTAAAGCGTCAGAGAGCTCTGTATTTATTCTTGTCCCAGAGTTGTCTCGCTTTCCTTGCAATCCTGGCAGTTTAGATAATACCTCTGTAAGGGTATGATTCATAACTGCCGCCATGTCTTGCAAGGTATACGCAATGGGCACGCTAGATGTACTTGGCGTCCCCTGAGCGGGATTTATAGGTTCTGACACGTGGGGAGAATTAGACAGCATAACTTCCTCCTTGTCAATTTCTTCTGATAAATTTTTTAAAGCCAGAATATGGTCTTTGTAATCTATAGTAAAATCAGTGCATTTGGTACACATTCTAAGAGGGGGTTCCACAATGGATTCTAAACATAATGAACAATGAGTTTCCTCTATGTCAGACATGTTTAAACAGACTAGTAATGAGACCAGCAAGCTTGGAAAACACTTTAATAACTGTGAACAAGCAAAAAATTAAAAACGGTACTGTTTAAGAGAAAAAAACAATCACAGAAACTGCAAAACAGTGAAAAAAAGCAGTAAATTTTACGAAATTTTTACAGTGTGTATAATAGACTGAAATAGCATTGCACCCACTTGCAAATGGATGATTAACCCCTTAGTTTCAAAACCGGATAAAAAAAAAACCGATATAAACGTTTTTAAACAGTCACAACCAACTGCCACAGCTCTACTGTGGCTCCTACTTGCCCATACAATGACTTTGGAAGGCACAAAAACCCTTTAGAGAGGTCCTATATGTCAGGGGACGCCTTCAGGGAAGCTGGATGTCTCAAGCTGCAAAAACTACTGCACAATTTAGGCGCGAAAATAGGCCCCTCCCAACCTGTACTCACAGTGAGAGGGCCTTAAAAAACTATCCCTAGGCAAAATCTAGTCAGCCATGTGGAAAAACTGGGCCCCAGAATAAAGTTTTATCACCATTTGTACTAAACGTTTATATACATCAAGCAAACGTTATATCTATTCAGTAATGAGAGTTAATAACAAAAATATTACCCTTTACAGCAAGCATGATACCAGTCGTTATTAAATCACTGTAATCAGGCTTACCTTAAATAAATCAGGCACTGTCAGCATTTTCTAGCTTATCATCTCTCTAGAAAAATGTAAAACTGCACATACCTCAGAGCAGGTAACCCTGCACGCTATTCCCCAGCTGAAGTTACCCATCTCTTGAGTTATGTGTGAGAACAGCAGTGAATCTTAGTTACAAACCGCTAAGATCATCAAAAACCTCAGGCAGACTCTTCTTCAACTTTCTGCCTGAGGCTAAAATAGTACATGTCCGGTACCATTTGAAAATAATAAACTTTTGATTGAAGATAAACTACATTAATGCACCACATCTCTCTAGCTACTTCCCTTGTCGAGAGCTGCAAGAGAATGACTGGGGGTGGCAGTTAGGGGAGGAGCTATATAGACAGCTCTGCTGTGGGTGATCCTCTTGCAGCTTCCTGTTGGGAAGGAGAATATCCCACAAGTAATGGATGAATCTGTGGACTGGATACACCTTACAAGAGAAATGTGGGCTGTTTTCCTTGTTTGAATTTTTCGAACTGTAATAGTCTTGTATGTGGACCAATATTAACCATCACAGGACAGGTAAAAAATTTATGTATTAAAGTTATTTTACCTGTAATACAGAGTATGCTATATACCTTATTAAACCATTGTGGGTTGGGCTATGTAGGTGAGACCACCCATAAGGTCCATGAGAGAATGAATCAACATAAAAGCAATATAAGGACCAAGCCGTTAGATGCACCTGTAGCCCAACACTTTATTACAGCTGGACATAATTCAAGTCAACTTAGGTTTCAGATACTTGAACATATTCAGAGTCCTATGTGAGGGGACAATAGAGAGACCATTCTTATGAAAAGGGAGTTGTAATGGATTCCTGAGATGGGTACTTTGTTCCCAAGAGTAATGAATAGAGAGATAGATTGGACCATATTTCTTTAACTGGAGTATATTCCTGCTGTTTAAAACTATGCTGCAATATTACGGTGTGTGTATATATATATATATATATATATATATATATATATATAAAATCCCATCCAAGAAAAGGCACTACCTGGTCTTCATAAAATATAACATTTAATTCATTGTATCATTAAAAGGACATAACATTTCGGTGTGCAATTACACCTTTGTCAAATATTAGGTTTAGCTCCAAATAACGGACCCAAAAAGCATATAACACTATATACCTCCACCTGTCTTAAATATCCATTAAAATCATTAGCTCCGCTGTATTGACCAGTGGTGTCATCATCACGCTACGGCACCAACGTGATGCGTCATCACCAATCGGCTTACACCACATTGTAATGGTAACGTATACACGGAAGTAAAATTGTTTACATCGTCTTGTAAGGGAAAATGCTGTGCAATCTGTAAATCGCAACCACAAATGGCATAACATTATCATCAATAGCCATCAAACACAATATTCACTTGTACAGCATACATTCATCATCCCATTACCAAGAGGATAACTATTACCAAAATATATACAGTTAAAAACATAACATATCCAAATCATATTATATCCCAAAGGGATATAAACACACAATTGTAAGCATATGCATCTACACAGAGCAACCACATAGCATAGCATTGTTTATATAGAGTTGTTATCCAACTATATACACCCTCAATTCACCCTTATACCCCCTTCATAACTCCAGGAATATAGGTAGAAACCTGTGGGTACCCACCAGAACAAACCACATTGAGTAATCTCTTTCTGCCATTGTATTGACGTGTGAGTCCAGTCATCAATCATTTAGTGTAAAATGGTGCAAAAATCAAGGTAGGTATTCAATCCTTTTGGTATCAGGGTGTCCAATGTGTGGATCCATTTGCAGAAGATTTTTAGCCCTGTTTCCACCCCTCTAACTAAAGGGGGGACATGGTCGATCAGCATTGATCTAAGACTTGAAACGCTGTGGTTGGCGAAGTGGCGTGCAACTGGTTGTTCCGAATCCCCCTTAATGAGGGCCTCCCGGATGGCACAACAATGGTTGGCCATCCTATCTCTGAAGTTGGTCACCGTCTTTCCAATGTGCACCAAAGAGTATGGACAGATTAACATGTATATAAGGTGTACTTGTGCACATTAGCCTGTAGCCTGTGATGGATGGTGTAACGTTTGTTGGTGTGGGGGTGTTGGAATGTTTGCCCCCTCATCATGCTGTTACATGTTATACAGCTTCTTTGAGGTCTTTAACCAAGTAACCTTGTTATAACATTCAATTGGATCGGTTTTCACCAATAGATCCCTGAGGTTATCTGCCCTTCGATAAACTATCCATGGTGGCTTCATCTTTTGAAATGGGAGTGATGGATCCGATTCGAGAAAAGACCAATGCTATTGTACCGACCTTTTCAGCCTCTCATACAAAGGGGTGTATGTGGTCACGAAATTTAATTGCTGGACATCCACACTGGATTCCTTGTACTTGTTTTCTATTGGCACACCCAATAACCTCTCCTTGGTGGCTCGAACCATTTCACTGTCATATCCTCTTGTTATGAGTTTATTCTCCATCTCTGTCAAATGCTATATCATAGTGGGTACCTCACTATTATTATGAATGACTCGCACAAGTTGAGAGGTGATTATCCCCGTCTTTTGGTGTCAGGGATGGAAGCTCCTAGCTTCCAATAAGGAATTGCAATCAGTTGGTTTCTTATACGACGACGTACCAAAGGAGCAAATATCACAGGCATCAACCTTGTATATATTAAGGTCTAGAAAATGTATCACAGTCTCACTGTATTCCAATTTAAATTGTATGGGACAGTCCATTGTGTTCAAACATGACACTAGTTCCAACTTGATTGTACTACCTCCCCCCCCACCAAAAACACATCATCAATGTAGCGTACATAGTATCTGATGTGGGGGTGAACAAACGGTTTCATGGTCATCTGCTCATACCACGCAGTGTAAAGATTAGCATATATGTGGGTGCCATGTTTGAACCCATGGCTGTCCCAGAGATTTGTAAGTAATAGTCCCTTTCAAATCTAAAAAAAATATTTTCAAGACACAGAGTTAACAGCTCACAGAGGAATTCAATAGGGGGTCCCTCATACAGAGAGTCACCAGTCACCATGGGCCCGACAGCCGCAACACCTCCACTATGGGGAATCGAGGTGTATAGGCTGTCCACGTCCATGGTGACAAGAATATCACTGGCCTGGGGGGTGGGGTTTAAGGGTATTCCATAGTGTTAAGCTCTGTATTACAGGCATGACTAAGGACATGGGTCTGAAAAGTCGACATTTTTTGTTGATGGCTGAATAAATCTATTTTATGAAGTGGTGGTGCTGCTGCGTCTGTTTCATGTGAAAATAAAAAGAACATTTCCTTCTATGTTAAGAACATTGGAATGTAAATTATTCACAGCTACCGTTGGCTTTATGGACTAACATGGTTCTGGGATAGCACGTGAGCAATAAGTGTTTTTTTCCCCCCTTACTGTGTTTGCTGACCCTATAAGTAAATAAACAAGAGTACCATTAGTTATATGCAATTGTGTACTTCTTATTAGTTTTTACATTAAATTTAAATAGCTTTAGGTTTACATTTTTCATACAAAAATATTTTTAAACTCTGCTATTTCAGATACATGATAGAAAAATTATGAGTACTGTTTACTTTTAATTTAAAACTGAGGCCGGCCAAACTCCTCTCAAGAATGACCTGATTCATGCCCCCTTGATTGCTTGATCACACCCCTTTGCCACAATCACCCAGCCAATTGCCATGACCAACCAGACTCCCACCCCCTACAGTAAATACCCTGCTCCCTTATGCATGGCCCCAGAATGAAAATGGAAAATTCTATCAGCCAATAGGAATTAAAGGGGAAAATCCTATTGGCTGTTGCAACAGCCAATAGGATTTTTCCTCTTTAATTCCTATTGGCTGATAGAATTCTATCAGCCAATCGGAATGTAAGGTACACCATCTTGGATGAAGTCACTTAAAGGGAAACGTCATTTTCCAGTGGATTTCATAAGAAGAGGATGCTCCACGCCGGATGTCTTGAAGATGGACCCGCTCCGTGCCGGATGGATGAAGATAGAAGATGCCGTCTGGATGAAGACTTCTGCCCTGCTTGGATGAAGACTTCTGTCGGCTTCGAGGAGGACTACTGCCCGCTTGGATGAAGACTTCTGCCGCCTGGATGAGGATGGATGTCCGGTCTTCAAAAACTGCAAGTGGATCGTCGGGGGTTAGTGTTAGGTTTTTTAAATGTTTATTGGGTGGGTTTTATTTATAGATTAGGGTTTTGGGCAATCTAAAAGAGCTAAATGCCCTTTTAAGGGCAATGCCCATCCAAATGCCCTTTTCAGGGCAATGTTTAGTTTAGGTTTATTTAGATAGGTTTTTATTTGGGGGGTTTGGTTGTGTGGGTGGTGGGTTTTACTGTTGGGGGGTTGTTTGTATTTTTTTTTTTTTACATGTAAAAGAGCTGATTTCTTTGGGGCAATGCCCCGCAAAAGGCCCTTTTAAGGGCCATTGGTAGTTTAGTGTAGGCTAGGGTTTTTTATTTTGGGGGGGCTTTTTTATTTTGATAGGGCTATTAGATTAGGTGTAATTCGTTTTTATTTTTGATATTTTTGTTTTTTATTTTGTGTAATTTAGTGTTTATTTTTTTTTTAAATTTAGATAATTGTATTTTATTAATTTAATTTATTTTATTGTAATGTTAGGTTTTAGTGTAAGGCAGGTTAGGTTTTATTTTACAGGTAAATTTGTATGTATTTTAGCTAGGTAGTTAATAAATAGTTAACAACTATTTACTAACTAGTCTACCTAGTTAAAATAAATACAAACATACCTGTGAAATAAAACCTAAGATAGCTACAATGTAACTATTAGTTATTTTTTAGCTAGCTTAGTTTTTTTTTTTTTAAAGGTAAGTATTTAGTTTTAAATAGGAATTATTCAGGTAATAATTGTAAGTTTAATTTAGATTTATTTTACTTATATTTAAGTTAGGGTGTGTTAGGGTTAGGGTTACGTTAGGGTTAGGATTAGGGGTTAATATATTTATGTAGAGTTAGTGATGTGGGAGGCCAGAGGTTTAGGGGTTAATAGTTTATTTTATTATATTTCGTTGTGGGGGGCTTGCGGTTTAGTGGTTAATATGTTTATTGAAGCGGCGGTGTGGGTGGACGGCAGATCAGGGGTTAATAATGTTTAAATAGTGTTTGCGATGTGGTAGTGTGGCGATTTAGGGGTTAATAGGTTTATTATAGTGGCGACGATGTTAGAGGTTAATATTTTTATTATAGTGTTTGCAATGATGGAGGGCCTCGTTTTAGGGGTTAATAGGTAGTTTATGGGTGTTAGTGTACTTTGTAAGACTTTAGTTATGAGTTTTATGCTACAGCTTTGTAACGTAAAACTCATATCTACTGACTTTAGATGACAGTACGGATCTTGTGGTTATAGAGTGCACCGCTCACTTTTTGGCCTCCCAGGCAAACTCTTAATATCGGTGCTATGAAAGTCCCTTTGAAAAAGGACTTTTTTAAAAGTGCGGTACCGACGTTGCGTGGCGGCCAAAAAGGTGTGCGGTACACCTATACCTGCAAGACTTGTTATGGCGGCGTTAGGGAAAAAACATCGTTATGAAGCATAACAATGCTTTTTCACTCATAACGCAAAACTCGTAATCTAGCTGACTGTTATTAATAAACTACTTCACAAGCAACATTGCTTAGAACATACAAATTACAATATATACCATAATCATCTATATATGGCCCTTTTTATTTTAAAAGGTATTTTTGTTACTTCGCATAACCCTAACACATTTGGTAATATAATAATATATCATATTCACAACAGATACTACAATAACGTACATTAGTAATTATTAACCATAAACTCAGAGTAATCTGTTCAACTCTCTCTCTGCTGGTCAGCCCTGTGTCTGTTTTTAAACACTCGCTCTAATGTTCAAATGCCTCTGCTTTATTGGTGAAGAGGGACATGCCAAGTCTGACAAGAAAACTTTGGCTAATCAAGGACAAGAAGTTGAGTGAAACAAATAAAAAAAAAGTTAACTGCAATGTCCCTTTAAGCATTAATTGTTATAGAGCTAAGAATAAATCTTCTTAAAGTAACACTAAACCCAAAATTTTTCTTGCATGATTCAAGCAGAGAATACAATTTTAAACATCATTCCAATTTACTTCTATTATCTAATTTGCTTAATGTTTTAGATATCTTTTGTTTAAGAAATAGCAATAAACATGGGAGAGCCAATCGCACAAGGCATCTATGTGCAGCTACCAATCAGCAGCTTCTGAGCCTATCTAGATATGCTTTTCAGCAAAGGATATCAAGAGAATGAAGCAAAATAGATAATTGAAGTAAATAAGAAAGTTGTTTAAAATTGCATGCTCTTTCCAAATTATGAGAGAGAAAAAAAAATTGGGTTTCATGTCCCTTTAATATAGATGTCATATTATGGTGTATTTGTTCTGATGATTATATGGTTATGAGGCACTATGCATTAAAAAAGGATTTATGTTTTAGATGCATGACAATTAGCAAAATATAGTAAGCCAGATTATAAGTGGCTCGCTAAAGCTAGCGCAAGTCACAATATACTAAACACATTTGCTGGAGGACAAACTGAATTTGCTCTTGTCAGGTTAGCGTCACTAAAGACCTCGCTAAGGTTTAAAAGAAAATGTACATCAATCACAACATAAATACATTAAGATAAAGTGGCCTATCTATCAAGTTCCGAATGGAGCTTGACGCCCTGTGTTTCTGGCGAGCCTGCAGGCTCGCCAGAAACAGCAGTTATGAAGCAGCGGTCTGTCCCCTGCTCTGATGAGGTGGACAGGAATCGCCGGAATTCAACCCGATCGAGTACGATCGGGTTGATTGACACCCCCTACTGGAGGCCGATTGGCCGCGAGTCTGCAGGGGCGGCGTGGCACCAGCAGCTCACAAGAGCTGCTGGTGCAATGCTGAATACGGAGAGCGTATGTCAGGTTTTTTTTACCTGTTTTGTTTTCCATGTGCTGCTGGCAGCCATTTTACTCACCTCTCTTCCTGACTATGGTGCATTGTGGGGGATGCTGCTCATTTCCTGCACTTCCTTTTATGGCCAGACTGGTGTGCATCATCTGTGTGAGACAGGATGCAGTCTCAGAACTGTGATGTCATCACTTATTATTTAAAGGGTCTCTGTTCAGTATGCTTTGCCTTTGCGTTGTCTCAGACCTGTTTGTGAGAGTTCCTGTGTATTACCTGGCTGTCTGACGTCCTTCCTGGTTCCTGATCCCTGGCTTGTTTCTGACTCTGCTGTTTTCCTTGTTCCTGATTCCGGCTCGTCTGACTATTCACTTTGGCTCCTGACTCGGCTCGTCTGACTACCAGCTCTGGTTTTGACTCCTGGCTTGTTATTTGACTTGTGGACTTTTTATTTATTTTTTGTTATTAATAAAGGTGTGATTATTTTTGCACTTCTCGTCTCAGCCTGATTCCTGGCACCCTGACATTACGCAAAGGCCATGAATCCTGATGGTGCTTATAATTCACCTTTACCTGCCATCATTTCCAGGATGGATGAACAGGATCACCGCTTGGATCAATTTGCACTAGCCCTGCAAACCCTGCTGACTCGCACTGCACATTTGGACCAAAGTGTCCCACAAGTTATGGCTTCTCCTGTTTCCGCTGCTGCACCTAGTCCTAACAGGAGCATGTCCGGTTCTGCACCTCTACCTCAGCGATATGGAGGTGATCCTATTCAGTGCAGAGGGTTTTTGAACCATGTGGGCATTTACTTTGAGATGTTACCTCAGGCGTTTCCCTCTGATAGAGCTAAGGTGGGATTTCTCATCTCGTTACTCTCTGACACAGCTCTTGCCTGGGCTAATCCCTTGTGGGAGACTAATAAACCTGTGATTTCAAATTATCCTGAATTTGTGGCCTCCTTTCAAAGGGTATTTGATGTTACGGCTCGCCCTTGTTGCCGCCTTCTTTCATGGGCTCTCTGATGCGATTAAAGACTAAGTTGCTGCCAGAGATTTACCAGGGGATCTCGAGGCATTGGTGTCTTTTTTTATCCTAATTGAAATCAGACTCAGAGAGAGGCCCTCTTTCAAGGAGTGCTTGCGGAAGCTTCCTGTTCCATTGTCTTCTACGTGTTCGTTCCCACCCATGCCTCCCTCTCCTCCCATGCCTCCTGGTCCAGAGTCACCAGGTACTGCTGAGCCAATGCAGTTGGGATTCACGCGTCTCTCCGCGGCGGAGAGGGCCTTTAGGAGGAGGGAGGGGATCTGCCTCTATTGTGGGTTACAGGGGCACCCTTTGAAGTCTTGTCCTACACGGCCGGGAAACGCTCACACCTAAGGTCCTGTCAGGGGGATGACCTTGGGTGGTTTATCCTCGTCCCCAGAACCACTTAAGGAGAAACCTTTGGTCACGGTTGTCCTTTCCTAGGTGGACTCCTCCATAGTCACCCAGGCTCTTGTTGACTCCGGTGCTGCGGGCTATTTCATTGACAGTGCTTTTGTATCAAAGCACTCCATTCCTGTTTTGCCTCGGTCCGTTACGCTTTCTATTGAGGCCATTGATGGCAGGCTACTTCAGCCCGCACTCGTTACTCACGAAACTGCTCCGTTGTGCATGGCTGTTGGGGCTCTCCATTTTGAAACCCTCCAGTTCCAGGTGATACACTCTCTGCATTTACTGGTTGTTCTGGGTTATCCCTGGCTCCAAAAGCACAATCCCAGTCTCGACTGGCGCAGGTCCGAAATTTTGTCGTGGTCCCTGCAATGTATTTCCACTTGTCTTCGGAAACCAGTTAAAGTCTTGTGCACTTCTTCGATATCTCAATTGCCAGAGGAGTACTGAGAGTTCCTAGACATTTTTGAAAAGGTGCTTGCCGGTACGTTGCCTCCTTACCGGTCTTACGATTGTGCCATAGACCTGCAACCCGGAGCCATTCCTCCTCGGGGTTGGGTTTACCCTCTGTCTGTTGCAGAGAATTGTGCTATGGAGGAGTATGTTGCCGATGCTCTGTCACGGGGGATCATCCGCAAATCCTGCTCTCCTGCAGGGGCTGGCTTCTTTGTGAAGAAAAAGGGTGTCGAGTTAAGACCATGCATCGATTATAGGGGTCTTAATCGCCTTACCATTAAGAATGCTTACCTTATTCCGCTCATTACGGAACTCTTTGACCGCCTCAAGGGAGCTACGGTCTTTACTAAACTTGATTTGAGAGGAGCGTACAATCTCGTTAGGATAAAGAAGGGCCACAAATGGAAAACAGCGTTTAATACCAGCAGTGGACATTATGAGTATATTGTAATGCCCTTTGGCCTATGTAATGCTCCTGCTGTTTTTCAGGAATTTACTAATGATGTCCTACGAGATATGTTGCAACAGTGTGTTGTGGTGTACTTAGACGACATCCTCATACACTCACCCACACTTGAGGCTCATCGCTCTGATGTTACACGGGTTCTTCAGAGACTACGTGAGAACGGCCTGTTTTGTAAACTCGAGAAATGTGAGTTCCATCAGACTCAAGTAACCTTCCTAGGTTATTTTATCTCCGTTGCAGGGTTCTCCATGGATCCTGACAAGTCATCTGCAGTTCTGCAGTGGCCTAGCCCAGTTGGTCTTCGGTCTATTCAATGTTTTTTGGGGTTCGCCAATTACTATAGAAAGTTTATTAAAAACTTTTCTTCCTTGGTCAAACCTATCACAGACATGACCCGTAAAGAGAATGATCCACTCCATTGGTCACCTACTGCCATAAAGGCCTTTGATAGTCTTTGTTAATCTTTTGGCACTCAAGGAATGGAGGCATCTTCTCAAGGGTACTAGTGTGCCAGTGCTCATTCTTACTGACCACAAGAATTTAACTTATCTATCTGAAGCAAAATGTTTTTCGCCCTGACAGGCCAGATGGGCGCTATTTTTGTCTCGGTTTAGTTATGTTTAAGAATGTTAGGGCTGATGCCCTCTTTTGACAATTTTCGCCTCTGTCCAAGGAGGAGTCTGTACCTACTCCTGTTATACCTCCTGACCATATTTTAGCTACCATACGTACTAATTTGACTTCTCCCTTGGGGGAATGAGATCCTGGCTGCACAAACCAATGCACCTCCTGAGAAACCTAGTGGTAAGTGTTTTGTTCCTGAGAATCTTCAAACTAAACTTTTGCACATTTACCACTATCCTAAAGCCGCAGGTCACCCAGGCAAGAACCAAATGATTTAGTCTGTCACTCGACAATTCTGGTGGCCAGGTTCTGATGTTGCTGCGTATGTTGCCTCCTGCTCAGTTTGTGCACAGAATAAGACTCCTCTACGTTTTCCTGTGGGTCTTCTTCAACCTATTGCTAATGGTGAGCGTCCTTGGACACATCTTTCCATGGACTTCATTGTCGAGCTCCCTGTTTCCAATGGCAATACTGTTATCCTTATGGTGGTTAACCATTTTTCTAACATGTCACATTGCATTCCCTTGAAGAAGTTGCCTACCGCTCAGGAGCTTGCTTCAATTTTTGCCCGGGAGGACCTCCGTTTACATGGGTTACCCAAGGAGATAGTGTCGGACCGGGGTAGCCAGTTTGTCTCCAGATTTTGGCGTTCCTTTTGTGCTCAAATGGGGATCCAGCTTTCCTTCTCCTCTGCATATCACCCTCAATCCAATGGGGCTGCAGAACAGTCTAATCGAGCTCTGGAACAGTTCCTCCGTTGCTATGTCTCAGATCACCACAATAATTGGTCTGAACTGTTACCTTGGGCAGAGTTTGCTCGTAATAGTGCTATTATTGATTCGTCCAAGTTATCCCCATTCATGGCAAATTATGGGTTTCAACCATCCTTGTTGCCAGATTCATTCATGTCTCAGGGTATTACGGCTTTGGAGGAACATCTCCGGCAACTCGTTCCACGTGGGTGCAGATT